>NC_051095.1:18292455-18621955 GCF_901709675.1 Syngnathus acus | reverse complement strand
AAATTTCCAAAGATACATTTCTAGCAATATCTCCCTCTAGTGTCCGTTAGGAGGAAGGCCGCCACGTCCACTCATCACCAAGTTTACCTTTCTCGATAGTCCCACTTCCGCGTTTGTTCAAAGTTTGATGTTATCTTCACGCGAACATTTCTGGAACTAAAATGAATCCGTGCTACCTGCATACTGTTGCCATGGCGACAGTTGTCGCCGTCGTCGCCCCGCTGTGTTGCAAAAACGCGAGTTCTGACGAAGATTTGAAGAATTTGACGGGTGATTTTACTCCATTTGGATGTTGCGGCCACCTCATGTACGAAAGTAAAGGCGGGTTTGAGAGCTACAATCGCTGTTTTCAGGTAAGAAATAAGAAACGCGTACCGTGCGTCATTAGAGACCACGCCCCTCAGGTACAATCCGGAAATAGAGAAGGCAGGTGCGCGTTTTTACGTTTGGATTTAAACCGTAGTGCGATAACGATATGTTAAGCGCAATAGTCCACCTTTCAGTGTCGGAATGTATAAAAATATAACGTCAGAGGATTTATTTGTCTCTTTACTTTAATATCCTGCCTAAACATTTATTTCTAATTCGCTGGTATTCAGTAACTTCTTTACTAGTTGATTTAAATAGAACAATGAATAAGACACGTTGTTTTTTCCTCACAAATCTAGAGTTTTTATTTGTTGTATTTAGGTTAAACTTCAAGTCATCAAGTTGTAATTTCTAAATAGAATTAAAATATATGGCAAGATTAATGGAGGTACATGACAACAAAATTAAAATTGGTGACGAGTCTCACATCAACTCGTTCTGCAACATAAAATCATAGATATATTTGTTTCTTGTACTTTTTTTTTACTGGCGCATTGTGTAATACATGGGAATTAATCTGCACACACATTTGTGGATGATGCTACCTACACCTACAGTCGTTGGATTTCAGCAAAACAGACTTAATTAAATGTATCTATTTTCTTTTGTTATTGTCTGAAAAGCATTCATATTGGTTGTTTTATAGCATTTCAGCATTTCACCACACATCAACTCGTGCTGCAACATAAAATCTTTATTTTTTTTTATTATTATTTTTTACTTCTGGTGCATTGTGTAATACATGGGAATTATATGCACACAAATTTGTGGCTGATCCTACTTACAGTCGTTGGTTTTCAACAAAACAGACTTAAATGTATCTATTTTCTTTTGTTATTGTCTAAAAAGCATCCATATCAATTGTTTTATGGCATTTCCCAGACAGTTGAAGTGTCCAAGAGAGTAAATAGATTTATTTCCAAGCCATTTGTTACTTTCAATTGGTCAGTGACATGCTAAAAATACAACACTGGAAAATACCAGTCGCATTGATTTGGGAAAAAAAATATGAAATTGACCATTTATGGACACAAGAAATCTTTTGCCAATACAATATATTATTTTTATAGTATATCTATAATCTGTATTGGCATGGTTTGGCAGTGCCACAGCTTTTTGTCAACGGCTCAATCTCACTCACGCCCAAAACCCAGAAACAGCTTCTATTTTGAAAAGCTCATATCATTTTTTCATTGGGTATTACATATGGATGCAGTACACTTCCGCTTCAAATTTTAAGTTTTCAATTAATTCAAAACAGCCACGGCATTAAATGAGTTAGCATTTTTGACGTTCATAAACTACAATGCTTAATACAAATTGACAGAGGTTTTTGTATATGTGTGTGTGTGTGTATGTGTATGTGCATGTGTATGCGGGCGCGTGCGTGCGTGCGTGTGTGTGTGTTATTTTTGGTTGTTTGGACAATCCAGGATTCTACGGAGCGTCATGCGTACCTCAACTCATTTTCTACACAACCTCAGTCTGCTAAGTACGGAATCAATCACTTCTCCTCCCTCTCACCTGAGGAATTTCGTGGTAGGATGAACTTACTGTTCAAATGTTGTGATGTTACTAGCATGTCAGTCCAAAATTTATGTTTCTACTAGTGCAATTTGAGAGGGAATTGCCTTGATTTGTATCTGCTTTACATGCTCTCCATCTGGACTGGACATTGAATTGTTTGTTCTCTGCAGATTTGTACTTGGGATCAATCTCTGAGCGAGCTCCACCATTCCTTGGAGCCAAGACAAAAGAGCTGCCGGCCAAATTTGACTGGAGGGACCGAGCGGTGGTGGCGCCGGTCCAGAACCAGCAAGCGGTAAGATGGAACATTGAGAGGTGTATTTTTAGCCCAAAAAATAAAAAATATTATTGTTTTTGGGCTCGAACATGAGAAACAACTTTGGAGAGACAGCCTTTTTATGTAATTTATTTCCCTTTTAATATATTTGTAATTTGCCTTGAATTAAAGTTTAAAGTTATTGTAATTTTATTTTATTAATTTGAATTAAATGAGTCGCTGATAGTGTAGGGGTACACACGTCTGATGTTTGTGCGGGCAGTGTCGGATCGATTCTCGCTCAGTGACAGTGTGCGTGTAAGTGTGACTGACTGACTGTCTCCATATGTGTCCTGTGACTGGCTGGCAGGGTGTCGCCTGCTTTTTGCTCGATGTCAACAGGGATAGACTCCAGCACCCCACGACCCTGAACAGGATAAGCAGTGTTCAAAATGGATGGATGGAGTCAAATTTATACATTAATTCATTGTAAATTCGATGTAATTCAAAGAACTTCAATTCGTGGAATCCATTTCAACAAATAATAGCTTCTGTTCGTGAGTCTGTGAGATGAGCTAACACGAGAATGTGCTTGACGTCACATCCTATTAAAAATCTACTATTTATGAGATGTCATTTGCAGGGAGGGTACACTAGTACACGCTCACAATAGTTTTTTAACTTTTCATTTTGGTGGATAGGTCGACTTCTATTTCTATTGTAGCGACTTTGGCTGTTGGAAGTGTGTGACTTGATGCTGTTAAATGACTCAAATCACCTGGAACATTATTAATGTGAATTGTTAATAACTACAAAAGACACTTTCCCTCAGGAGATGGGACCATAAAACCATCCCTTCTGGGTCAAATATAAAAAGTCTTGGAAGAAGGTTCAAGATGGTTTTTGAGTTATTTCACAGTGATTTTGTGTCCATCAACTAAGAGCAGTGTGTCTGATAATAGACTGCTTTTTGAGGATAAATTAGGGCAATTATTTGACCAGCAGGGCGGTACCGGCAGAGACAGCCTCATGCATTAAAATGAACTGTCTTTGTCCCGGTCTCCTTCACAAAGTCATGAGGAAGCTAATTTTGGAAAGCTGGTGGGATAAGAAAAATGTTTTTCTGCTGGCAAAGATGGTCATTAAGGACAGGATTTGGAGTAATACGTCCCTCAGGAGTTTGAACTTTAGCTTTTCTCAATCATTCATTTTTTCCAGTGTGGTAGCTGCTGGGCATTTAGCGTGGTGGGCGCCATGCAATCGGCCAACGCCATCGCAGGAGCGCCACTGCAGGAGCTCAGCGTGCAGCAAGTCGTCGACTGCTGCTTGCAAAATGGAGGCTGCAAAGGAGGCTCCCCAGCCAAAGCTCTCCTCTGGTTACAGACGGTACTTTGAAATTTAGAAAAGAAAGACGGTTAGCAAGAAATCTGAAATTTTGTAAGCACGTATATAGATCCACAAATAGGTCTGAAGAAGCCATGCTGTAAAAATCAGAGGAAGTCGTTCAGTATGGTTGATCGTCCGGTCATGCAAAATCCAAATTTCAGCCCTACGAGCCAGAAATTTAGGAACATTAATTTTTAGTCTTAGTTATTAGTAGAAACCTTAAAACATTCTAAAGGAGCCATGCCTGTAAATGTAAGAGAGAATCTTCCATTTTGGTTTGAAGCAATGGTTTGTTGAAGTTTGGACCAATTAGTATGTATAATTTAAGTCTCAAGCCATTCTCTAGACTAAACCTTTTAAAAATCCAGCCCACAGGAGAAGAAGAGAAGACACAGGTTCTGTCATTTTGGTTTAAACAGGACGTCGGCACTAATGTAATAATGTGCTCTGTGCAGTCCAACTAGTCGAAACACATTGTTCTGATTAATGTTTTGTTTGTGGAATATGAATTAGCAACTAGGCAGAATCCACCTCAGCTTCAGAAATTTGTTGAGTCTTGATTAGTTGTTGCCTGAGACCTGAGCAACTGTGATGTCATTTTCAGTCGACAGTAAGTGGCAAAATGGCCGAGGAGGATAAAAATGGGTGAAGGCTAGCGAACAGCGCCGACGTTCCACCGGCGCGCCGCAGCCAGTGTTAATTGACTCGTCGACTCCAAGGCTTTCTATTCCTTGCGGCGTTTAGTGGAAGAACGTATAGCACCCGGTGTGAATTAGGCATAACGCAACCTACAGACCTTCTGTTTCAGCTGAGACTCTCTTTCAAGTAGAGCAACAACACTAAAAACAACAAACAAAAGAAAAGAAAAATCTGCACAGTCTGGTGCGCATTTGTTTTTCGTTTTGGGGTCAGTTTGTCAGTCAACCCACCAAGTGGCTGATTTTTAGCTGTGGTTAGTGACAACTCAACTCCAGCTAACCCCTTTTAGCAGATCATCTTTGATTAGTGAGCCATATGGATTACTCTCCTTGCAAAGTTCATGCATGTGGTCCGCAGATTGATTTGTGAAATAAAAGCGTTATGCGTATTCAGGCTGCATGTTTAATCCGGAGTCAAATGTACAATGGGCCAGCTGTGCCCCCTCAAATTAAATCAGCGTAAGCCTCCTCAACAACACTTCCTCCTCCAAAACGTGCCATGAAGCATTCGGTCTGTGGGCCATCTGTCTGTGAGCGACTGTCTGCAATGAGGAATGTAAAAAAGGTCACTTATTGTTTAAGGACATGTTAATGATTTGTGTACCTTAAATGTTTTTTGAAATTTCGATAATTTTGTTGGAAGAATCAAATTTACATGATTTACACTGGCTTCAGCAGATTTGTGTGTCAATGACGTTGGCCATTGTCCTTTTTTATAAAATTGGTTTGAGTGATTATGTGACATTCATTCTTCAACCCATTGCCTTGTAGTCATGCTCAGGGTAGTGTTAGTCGGTGTGCAGAAGCGGGGCATTTTTAAGTTTCAAAATAAGAACGCGAGTGGAAGTGGGAGTGCTCTATGCTCTGGGAAACCATTAGCCACTGTGGCTGGAAAGAAAAAAAAGCTAATGCACTTAGCACCATGATGTTTAGTAGACATGAGTAGAAAAAGAAGTAGACTCAAGAACCCACACTTGAAAAGACCGTGCCATTTTCACTTGAAACAGCCATTTTGAAGACCTACGTAATGACTCAACTCACAAATAGACAAGAAGGCCATCTATTGTTAAATCATGTCACTCACAACACAAGAGTGCGTCATTATATCATATTCCTTTAACATTATCCGTAGACAAGAGTGAGCCTGGTGCCACAATCTGAGTACCCCTACAAGGCCAAGAATGGAATGTGTCACTTCTTCTCCTGTCTTAAAAGGGCCGTCACCTTGAGGAACTTCACTTCTTATGACTTCAGGTAAAAAAAAAAAAAGTTCCCCTAGGCAGTAAAAGCTTAAAAATTAACACACACTTATTCAAAAATCATGTGAAGCTCAAGGACGGAAGAGGGTCAGGAACATGTCATGTTTGCTGTGTCAACATAGATATTGATTGCTCTGTTGCACACTGGTCAGAACAAGACATAGGTTCACAACACTTCATAAATAGTTGTTGGATGATAATTCCTTGTTGATATAAAACAAAATACACAGTGGAAAAATATCTAAATAATCTAAACAACAAAATCTAAGCCACAGAGTATTTGATCAATGTTTACATTAAATACAGAACATTTTATTTTGTAGTGAAATGAATAATTCTAATCATCTTTTTTATTTATACTTATTAATTACTTTGAACCAATGCATGCAAAACATTTGTTTGATTTTTTTTCTCATTTTTTTACAGCTACTTTTATAAAGTATGGCCTTTTTGATGACATGCAAAACAAGTTTGTACTAGCTTATAAAACCCTGAAGCAATCAGTGCATGTTTTATTTCTATTAGATGGATGGATGAGTTTATTATTTTGAATGACTAAATATTGTTTGTTGTATGCACCTAAGATTGAAGAAACTACTTTAGAAAACACTTTTTATTGGTAAAAAATCTGAATCAGTCTTTTGTATTAATATACTAACTTTAGATGCTTGAATATACCGAAGGAAAAAAGCAATTTACTGTAAGCGCCAACTGTAGATCGATCACTCAGTGAAAAGAGTATTTGAATGAACCAAAAAACCAGAAAATGAATGGATGGCTATTCAACCTTCCATTCATCCATTCATCTGTCTGTCCATTGACCCATCTCTCCCTTACTTGTCTAGTCTTCCTTTCCGCTCCACTGATGTTGTTTCTGCTCTTCTGCCTCCGCTAGTGGTCAAGAGGAGGCAATGAAGGCAGAGCTGGTAGAGAAAGGTCCTCTGTCTGCCGTTGTGGACGCGGTCAGCTGGCAGGACTACTTGGGAGGAATCATCCAGCACCACTGCTCCAGTCGCTGGCCCAACCATGCTGTGTTGGTGGTGGGCTATGACGCCACAGGTAAGCCAAACAAAACCCACCACAAGTTTTCTGTGTAAAAAAATGATGTAAAGTTATGATCAACGAGAAACAACAACATATTTTTAATAGATGTTTATCACTCCGCCTATCCCTGTAAAGTCATCTTTTCATGGTGGAGGGATTTGTCTGTCCCCATGATCGTTGGAGTTAAGTCAATTAACTTGTCTGGGGCTCTATGTCCCTTCACCCATGTCGAAAGCACCCATGTGACCCAGTCGGATACAGCCTAAAGAGGCAACATGGCAAGAGGCAACATCCTGCTTACCATGAGCTCCCTAACTGTGGGTGGAGGTTACAAAAGCTGACTTGAGGGACATATAATGCCACTTCTTTAACAAGTAAGGATTGTGAGCTAGTGTGCAAGGTTGAGAAGGTTTGACTAGATATTGTTGGGCTCAACTCAACACATGGCTTGAGTTCTGGTACCACTTTGAGAGGGGGGTTCTCTTAATGAAAATGAAAAAAAAAAGTTTCCATTCAATTGTTATTATTCAGTCATTACTCTCTTTGGATGTTGACGTTGTAATTTCAAGGTACAGTTATATCATCAGTGTTATATAAGAGTTGGAAATGCCATGCTTTATGGAGAAGTGTGTGCCATCTTTGTCAGGAAGTTAAAGGGGTTGTGTGACTTTAAAAGTTTAGGACTTTAAGACTTTGTTTTTATTTAATTTTTAAGGGGTTGCTTTGATGAAAAGGGGTGTGCTATCTCTAATAGTATTTCAAAAGGGTGTGTATGACTTTGAGGCTGAGCTTAGAAGTATCAAATACCACTTGTCCCCATGAAGGTCACGGGCGTGCTGGAGCCTATCCCAGCAGTCATCGGGCAGTAGGCAGGGGACACCCTGAACTGGTTGCCAGCCAATCGCAGGGCACACTGTGACAAACAACCATCCGCACTCGCACTCGCACCTACGGGCAATGTGGAGTGCTCAATCAGCCTACCATGCATGTTTTTGGGATGTGTGAGGAAACCACAGTCCCCGGGGAAAAACCATGCAGGCACGGCAAACTCCGCACTGGGAGGGTCAGAGGTGGAATCGAACTGAACTGAACTGAACTGTGAGGCGGACGTGCTAACCAGTGCTTCACCGTGCTGCCTCCCTACAAAATTAAACAATGTAACCTTTTGGATAGAAATAACCTTTTGCGATAGATAAAGGATGTGCCACCTCTGTCAGGACTGACAGCAGTTTTTCATTTCTTTCACAGTGCATATGGATGCGGCCTTTGTGTATGTTTACCAATTATTTCCACTGACTTATTTGTGCAAAGCTATTATACAGCCTTTTAAGCTTTCAGGTCAAGTTATGTTCTTTAGTTTCTAAATTCCGTTTGCTTGTGTGTTTTTTTTTTGTAGGGGAGATTCCCTTCTGGATAGTGCAAAACTCATGGGGTACTGAGTGGGGAAAGGAGGGTTACGTTTATGTCAAAATTGGCAGCAACCTTTGCGGTGAGTGTAAACCATCCCTGTGTTTATTTCCATCTTAATTTTTACATTCATACCTGCTTTTAATAGAGTGTCTGTTGCGCGTGCCATCCACCCCCATGGCATCGACATTAATATTGTCTTGTCCTCATGTGTTGCCAGGCATCGCAGATTCTGTGGCGGCTGTGTTGGTTTGATGTGATGCAAATAAATCACTTTACATGAGCGTCAATGCTGGGTTTTATTTAGGCATGCACAAACACTTAATACTTACTACAAATACTATGTACAATATTAGCAAATTGCACAGCTCCATATGCAAAGATTATATTAGTCACTGGATAAAAAAATATACAATATTTAAGCAAGCATATATCAAACTGTAGCACGCACCACATTTCTGTGCGCTCCTTTGCTAGTGGTTGTCTCAAAGTGGTGCCATATTTTGAGAGATGTTGTTTCTAATATTTTGCCCCTTGTGTCACCAAATCAAGCAACCAAAATATCAGAAAATATGATCCAGAATATTGAACATTTTGTTCAAGTGAGTTATATTGAATTCTTCTTTTTGGTGCCGGCGTACTTTAATGTTACGACGTCTTGTGAGTGTATATCATATCAACATTATGTACACGTATTTTCTTGATTTCCATGCTGTGCAAATTGGTTCAGATGCTGAGCATCATTATTTTCGTTCATATTCATTGTATTTACATCCTCGCGGGATAGCCATGTCCTTAGCGAGTATTAAAGTCGACAAAATAGGGCTTTTCGTTGGTGCACGGTGGAAGTGTGTTTTTTGGACAACACAGTGGTTGTGAGGAAGTAGAAACAAGATAAGTGCTATTGTTTTTTTTTTGTTTGTTTCGTTTCATTTGGTGCTCCTGTACGTCGTTAGTCCGAGTCCTCGCTGCTGCAGTAGGAGCTGTCGCAGCACTCGGCAGTGTAAACGAATGTGTGGACATTTGGGTTCAATTTGGGCACCCAGTGGCGAGGTACCAGAAATGTGGCCAGGTTGAACAAGTCCACGAAAACCTTGTAGCGGTCACTGTAAGGAAAGCAAAACATGTGTAAGGATGGTAGCCGATATGTGTGTGTGTGTTAAATCATAAAATGGCAAAATGGTAAAGCACAATACAAGTGCAATGACAAATATTTCACCTAAAGTGAAAGTAAATAAACCCCCACACAGGGTACAAGTACAACACAAACATGGATAGAGATTCACCAGTAATTGGAACAACTTTATAATGTTTTTAAACGTACTTAAATAATCAATATTTTAAAACGCTGGAAGGGCCTTTCCGTTGCAACATATATTTCTGATGGTGTTATAGCACCCCCCCAGACCCAGAGCAGCACCGTGCCTGCTCTGGCAGAGCCACAAATGTGCTCCAAAGTTGCCAGGCTATAGTAGACAGATATATGGACTTGAGTATTGAGACAAATTACACCTAGAGGAATAGAGTTATATTGCGCATCTCGCTTGCTCTTCAATGCAGCCTTGAAATACACATATAGACAATACCTTACAGTGGATCTCAGGTAGTGGTACCCAGACGAGCCCCCTGTGCCCGCCTTGCTGCCAATCATCCGGTGCACCATGCATACGTGATTGTCTGCAACAACCCCAACCGAAATAGAAGAAGAAAAAGTAAGACGTCAATAATTGATCCACAAGTGAAAGAGCAGGGGTGAATAAAAATGTATTGAGTGGGAGTGGAGCAGCTTCCCAAAGGCTTCTGACTAACTTTTTAGCCGGGCAAACTTCCCTGTTAGTGCGCTGAGGCCTAGGGCCAAACATTCCATCATGGCTCTGTACTGGTGTGGCAGCCACATACTCACATCTCCATTTTGTCATGAGCATGTCGATATCCATGAGGGAGTTGAGCAGCTGGAAAGGAACCTGGAACCTAGGCTCCTCTCTAAGTTGAACAGACAGCAACGAGCGACGTTATTGACAAAGTGTATGCCTGCATGGTCTAATTTTAAGCGCACACACGCACGCACACACCCACACACACGACCTCTGCTACCACTGCTAACGGTCTAAGGTGCAGGTGTGGAGCTACCTGTAGAAGTAGATCATGAGAGCGCCTTGAAGAGCTTTGTGAGACAGCCGCCTCTCACCTTTTTGGGGAAAAAGTAGCATCAGTGAGCCACTGCTGCCACATTTCAAAATGTGATTCGAATTCAATGTGCGAGTTGTGCACCAACCTTTACTGAGCAGATGCTCGTGACGCTTAACATCAAACAAAGAAGTGAACACTTCCTTCTGCTTCAGCAACTCAGCCATCATCTCCTCTTTGTCCTCACAGTCAGGCATTTGCTATGGAACACAAACATCACACCAATGACTTTAAATCCAGTCTAAATGTCAATTAAGAGTTGTTTAATTATTATTAGTGTTATTATCTTACCTCAATATTTTGCTTTTCCTTATCAAGGCCATTAAATATGTTCCTCTCCAGGCTTTCCCAGAAGTTGAAGCCATCTGTTTCCAGGCCAGGCGTTCTCTCCAGCCACTCCTTTAAAGACAGTGTTTCATGTTACTTGCAGAATGTCATATTTTCAATCATTAGTTCCTGTCGAATGAAAGTACTAGTACTACTGCTATCACTATCACTACTAAAGGTATTCACGTCTTTAAGAAGAGACTGAACAAACACCTCAGTATATGACTGCAATCATTTAAACTCCATGGACATTCTGTCATCAAAACACTTTATTTACATGCTCCGGACTGAGTAGCTGCAAATCATTGAGAGGTTCTTTGAAATATTTCCCTCAAACCTGTATCTGCTTAAGATTAATAAAACGAAAAAAAACTACTGTACCACCACTCCTCCTGCTCCTCCTCTTGCTACTAGTATTGTCACCACCACCATGCCTACTATTACTACTGCTGCTACAACTACCACTCCTACAACTACCACTACTACTACTACTACTACTACAATTACTATTACTACTATTTTTGCTAATACTGCTAGTATTTTACCACCTTCATCCTACTGCACTATTACCTACTATGACCAAGACTACTAATTCCACTATTACTAACAGTCCAAGTACTTTTACAGCCACCTCTCGTACCACTGCCACTACTTTTACAACTACTAACCTACTATTACCACCAACACAACTCCGACTATAACTACTAATATTATTACTGTCACTGTTGTGGCAAGCCATTTGAGCATTTATTGGAGATCCTATGAGATTAAGGTCCGTAGACTAGTACACACTTTGTACCAGCAGTAAGACAATTCAGTTGAACTGGTGCCACAAGTGCATCCCAGTGATTGTGGTCGTGTGCAGAGTTGTCTAACTAAGGAAAAAAAGCATGAACTAAAATAGAGACCTTAAGAGGGATATCCTGCATATCAAGTAAATTATCAGATAATTTGTTATGATACTACTACTTCTACTACTACTACTACTACCGTTACCTCCAACAACTCCACGACAAATCAGTGGTACTGCTTTATTGATTGTGGTCAAATGACGCATGTCCATTCTAGTAATTGAATAGCCAGCCAAATTCGCTGGAGTCATGTTAATCATATACCTTGTAATGTGTTTACTATAGGCTTCAGCGTTCCCGTGACCCCGTGAGGATAAGTGGTTCAGATAATAGATTGATGGATGGCTATAGTATGTGTTAACTATGACATTTAGTCTTTTTCTTTACCTCAACCAGTTTCAAGAGTGTGGGCTCTTTCTCCGTGGCGAGCAGCAACTCGCCTTCCTGACCTTTGAAGACGTCGCGGTAGTGCTGTCTATTGTACGGCACCCTCAAGGTGTCAGGGACCCCAATTTTGTTCTCCAAGAGCCGAAACTGAAGGCTTTGGAAGCCAGAAGCTGGAGACAGATATTCCCTACATACAAAATCAACAACAAGAAGTAAGCATACTGTGCGGATAACTGAGGGAAAATTGCTTGTCAATTGTCAAACCTGAAGTCAAAAAAATCCAAGGCTGTCATTGTCTCCAGAACAGCAAACTGCTCGACCAGCAGTTTGAAGATCATCACGATCCGGTGAATGCGAGTATTGACTTTGAGCATGTTGCGTTCATCTCGCACCTGCATGCAGAAGACATGTCTTCAATTTTATTTTTTTCCCCTCTTACTCAAAACGTCTATAAAGTGTAAATAAATAAGAATGTCAGTAAAGGGATGAATCAAGCCACAGTTCTAATCATCAATTCATCAGCTTGGACTTTTTATACCTTTGATTGAAAGATAATTACCGTAATTTTCGGACTATAAGTCGCGGTTTTTTTCATAGTTTGGGTGGGGGGGCGACTTATACTCAGGAGCGACTTATATACATATATATGTTTTTTTTCACTTTTTTGGGCATTTTATGGCTGGTGCGACTTATACTCCGGTGCGACTTATAGTCCGAAAATTACGGTATCTGCAAACACCAACTGACATTTGGGAACATTTTCCAACATGAAAGAGCCAACTGTTAATTGAGAAAATAATTCATGGATCAATGGACAACAAACAAGGTTAATTGTTTGCTGCAGCTTGAATTGGATTTGACATGGTTGACTTTCACACAACAGCAGGAAGAAGCGAACTGGTATTAATCATGTAATGTGATGAATGTGACTCACGTGTCCATTAATGAAGATTTGCCGCACTGAATCCAGCTCGAACAGAATCTGTTTAAACCACAGCTCATAAGCTGCAATGAAATACAAAGCACACTATCAGACATTTTATCAGAGTTTATAAAATGGTTACTTTATAATATAATGCAGTAAATCAAGTCATAGCTAGAAGACAGGCAGCAGTTATGCAGCACTTAGTTCTCATCAACAATTTGATTGGACAAAATTTATTCTATGAGTGAATGAGGCAATTTGCTCACAGGTGCCCACATCACTAGTCAGTGGTTATCGAACATTACTGTGTTCAAAGATGGACATACAGTAGCACCTCGTGATGCAAGATAAGCTTTCCTTAAGCCTTGTATTTTGCTTTGACGTCTGAACAAAAATGTTAGCTACTTTTAACAGCAACTCATTACAAAATATATCACTGGCGTCAGGCAAGAGCTCTTGTACTAATCAGTACTTTTCAGTAGAGGCCCGAAAGAGCATGGTTTGAGCCTATGAGCCTATGATGAGGTTTCAGCCTGACGCCATCCATTCATTTTCTGAAGTGCTTTTTCATTACAGGGGTCACGGGTGGACTAGAGCCTATTCCATCTGACCTCAAGTCGTAGGATGGGTGCACCCTGAACCGGTTGCCAGCAACTCACAGGATACACATAGACAAACAACCATTCATACTCACTGTCACATTATTACACTGTTGGCAATTTAGAGTGCCCAATTAAGATACCAATCATGTTTTCGGAATGAGGGAGGCAACCAGAGTACCCCATAAAAACCCACACAGGCACGGGAGATGAACTCCACACAAACTCCAAATAGGAAGGCTAGAGCCTGAATTAGTAGAATCCACAGACTTTGCACTGTAAAGCGAACATTCTAATAATTCGACTACCGTGCAGCCTGGCGGTAGTAGGATATAATTTAAAATAATCTTTCTTAGAACCAATTAATGTATTTAAAGTTTTTAATGACGCTTTTCATACAAACATTGCCTGGATAAGTTTCAGAACCCCCATGATCGTCGTGATGAAAAGCGTTTCAGATGAATTAATTCATTTTTGATGACATTTTAATTGTAATAGCATTTTAAGTTATGGTAATGAATTCAGTGCCATCTTTTTATGAATTTTTATCCATTAATTTATTCCATATCCATTTACTGTCATTTTTAATTTTTAAGTGATGCAATTTAATTAAAATTTAATTTAACAGCATTTTTGTTCATTCACATTTTTGGTTGTTGGTATGATTAAAACTTTTCATTTAATGAATGATATTTAATCAATGTTATTTTTTGAATCATTTAATTACATTTGCCTTAATTATTTTTTTCTTAAAATCTTATTTTGTTATTTTAATTATTATACTTTTTTGTATTTTTAGTTATGTCATGTCATTTTTATTGATTTAAATCCATTTTAACTGGTATTTTTAAATTCTAAAACAATATATTTTTTCAATGGCAACTTCATTTTAAGTAATTTAAGTCAATTGAATGAATTATGACATTTTAATGAAAAATGTGTATTATATCTAATTAAATATCTTACCTGGCTTTGTATTTTTTAAATAAATAAAAAAAGCCTCCCTGAATGGCTGTCATTTGAACATATGTAAAAATGCCGAGGTAACTAATGTTGAAAATTGTGACTTTATAACTTAAAAGTGTTTAGAACATCGCTATGTGCAAACTGCTACAAACCCTCCCTCAGGGTAGGCTTGCTACAAAGTGCTGTAGAAATTTAGTTCCCTCAAAGTTAACATGCGGTTCACCTTGATGTGTGACAATGAAGAGGTGCTCATCGTGGATCTTGTTGCCCTGCAGCTCGCTTTGTAGCACCTGGGCTGTCACAATTTTATCCAGCTACAGGGGGAAAAACCACAAACAAAATTTTTGGAAATTTTTAAACATATCAAAAAGTGCAATGTGACAGGTGGTGTTATTGTACCTTGAGGTAGTCTCCATAGATTATACCTCCTTTACTGGCCTTGTTGACGCCTCCCTGAGAGGCATCTTGCTCTTCTTTTTGCTCCAGAAGCTGGTTTTGAAACAACCTGATAACAAACCAAAACAATTAACTAATCAACATTGCATGCACATCTACTATCATTAATAATAAAAAGAATGAACTTACAAATGCTTCCTCTCAAAATACGGGCATCCGCTCATGACTTGTACAAATCAGTTGCAACTAATAACACTCTTGGAAAGGTCAACATGTACTAAAATTGTTTTCATTGTATTGCATGTTTTTAAAGATCGGCGTCATCCAATCAGAGGTGAGGCTACTCATCGTCATGTGCTACGCCTCCGGTTTGTTTACCTTGAACCCAACCATAAATGTGTGGACTTTGTTTGACTGGTTTTAAGGCGTGGTCACAGGATGCCATCATATCAGTAAATAACAAAATTGTCAGGAACTTGTAGCTTGTACTTTTACTTATATATACTTTTACTACTAAAAACAGAACACACTGAAACAAATTGTCAAAATTGTCTTACAAGAAGTCACGTGCATAATTATTTCTCCATGAGAGCCCTAAGGAATAAGTTTAAACATATACAAAAATGTGTGAGTTTCCTACGCAGGGTGTCCGGGCTCTCCCTTAGAGATAGGGTGAGAAATGTGTATATCTGCAACGGAAAAAGGGAAAAAATAAGGCAGTTTTTCTCTCTGTTTTAAAGTTTTAACAAATCTTATAGAACAAAGTATTGTAAAACTGACAAATGTCTGCCAGTGATTTTATTTTTGTTCATTTGATGAGGGCAGTGTAGATCAGTGAACATTTTTGTAGATGCACCGGAATTAACAAGGGGTCTATTTTTTATCTGTAGTCCTTAAGGTAAGGACACAACGACATGTGACTCGGTCAGAGCTGGTTTCGAATCACCGACCCTCCAGTTTCTGAACAGCCCGCTCGACTGCCTGAGCCACGGCTGCCACAAAAACATTAATATATTTATTGTTGTATGCATCAACTTGACCATTTATAATTTGCTTCTCAACAAACAAAAATAAAAAATATTGCAAATGATTAGAAATCACCCTTACAATATGATCTTTGTAGAAACATAACATACTAAAATAAATAAACCACTCAGTCACTTGCATAATAGTTGGTTGGCTGCACCTTTGCGAATTTTATTCTGTGTACATATTTGCGTATTTGCTTAATTAAATCTGCCCCTTATCTAAATGTGACACGCCTTTTCATAGCACCAGTTGCTTCCATCAGAAAACTCACAAATAAGGCTAAAATAACAAAACTTTGTACTCTCATCGACTTTTATTATGGGTCACAGGAGCCATGAAAAATGCTAAGCTCTATCCGTCGTCAAGTCTTTTTGGGTGGACTGTAAATATTTGCTCTCTGGTTAATATTATGTTCTACCCGATCAACAACAACATCGCGTGTCTCATGGTTCTCTGTTTGGGTGTAGTCTTGAAATTTTTATTGTCACATGTACTGGTTCTTGTCATGGTAGTAGTAATTGTAGTAGTGTTTTTTAGGCTTTGTTTATATCTTAAACAGATCGGACCTCTAAATCGTAACAGGTGGGAACAACATTTTTACTTAACTTTTTTGTTTCACTTGCATGGTGCTTCAAATGTTTTTCTCACTGTTGAAGGATCACTGGCATCGTTAAAAACTCCATCTATGCCTAATCATAGCCCCTCATGAGGAGTTCGGCCATCAGCCGCTTTGAGCTGCTGCTATGTTCTCGGAAACATCACAGGCGCGATAACGAGAAACTATTTCTGAACGGGGACAAGCGCGGCGAGAATGTGTAAGCCTTGCTCGGCCTCTTGTGAGGCCAGATGAGAATGCCAGATAGGCGGCACGTGTCCCACTTGCGAGGTCTCAGCCAGACATTCGCTTAACCGTACTGTCACGTATACATGCACTCTGACCTTGTTTTCAGCAAATACACTGCAACATGCTGACACGCTAGGTCACTGGGTGGCTTGCTTTCCTAGGAATCGAAGAAGATAAAAAAAAGAAAAGTTTTCTCTAACAAATATGATTTTATTTTGTCTTCCTGCAAGATGTTGTTTTCTCCAAATTCCAAATTTTTCTGAATAAAAAACTCCCCCCCCAAAGAAAATTACACCGCCAAATACAAATGTAGATCGATCAAAAGACTACCCTCCAGATGATTGTTTTTAAAATCAAATTTTTTCTACTTTCAGAATATTATCACCAGACAAGACTTTACATTAAGACGAAGGACATAAACTACAGTATGTGTAGTATAAAGATGACGACTTTTTTTTTAGAGTGCATTTTTGTTCAGGAAGTTGATTATATTTCTTATAAATGTTTGTAATTGTCTACAAAAAGCTATATTTCTATTCAAAATATTCCATTCTTGTTGAGTTCTTAAAATATATCATTTTTTTCAGTGATAACGAAAATTTAGAAAAAGAGTTATTCTCTCAAGATAGGTGTTTGGCTTCCTCTGAAAACAAGCCTAAACATGTTTTTATAAATTAATAATAAAGAAATATTTTTCTAGACTATTTTCAAAAGATTACACATATTGTAAGAGAATAAGTTAATATCATTGTTTTTAGAAGGTGACGAAATTATTTTAAATTAAATATAGACACTGAAAAGGGAGCAACAGCAATGTCTAAATATTCTATATTAATTCTATATTAATTTATACAAACATAGTTGCTCCATCAGAGCACAGACACGGCACACACAGCTTGGTAACTCTTCCATTACACATAAGGCAGAGCTCATTAACGTCATGACACATTGATACAAAACATTCAGTAGATAACAAGACATTCTTATGAGGATATGTTTTGCCTTCTTTTCCCCTCCCTTTTCTTCCCTTCCGTATTCCTGCTTGCGGAGAGTATAAAACCTTCTGATCTGGAGTCTAACGTGGTTGTTCTCATCTGCTGAAGTGCACTTGTACTGACTGCTATGAAGCAACCCAAGATCTTGCAAATAAAGAACCAACTATTACTCCACATCTTTGTTTTCCTTGCTCAACGCAACAACCCTTTTCTGTTTTATGTCATCAAAAGCTGTGCTGAAGCTTTGAAGCAAAAAGACAAAGATTGTGTGGATGGGAAATTGAAAAATGTAAACAAAAATCAATATTCATGGATTTAAGTTTAAATGTTCATATTTACGTAGCAATGCATGTACGTTCGTAGGGTTGTTTGGCTTCTGTAGTTTATTTCTGCTAGTTTTTTTTATTTATCGACTTCACGAATGAGCTTTTGTGTTCTTCAGCCCAGCTTGATTGCACTTTCCCACTCAATTTACCTGGTTATCATCCATGCACATGTAGGGACGACGTACAGTATGTAACCCGTGCTGGGGTGAGATGCGATGTGTAGGGAGGCTCTTGTGATGTTGCGCGGCCTTTGAAGTTGCGTCTGTTTCGGCCAAGGCCTGGCGGTCCCGGCGGTCCAACGCCCCCGCTGCGCTGCTATGGTCTCAGCGTGAGGCTGCATCTGGAACTCCGGCTTAGTCATTCCCTTTGATGCCTCCTCATTTAACCTGAAGGGGCTGGGAGGGGAGCCAGGGGGGGTCTCTGACTACTTGCCAATCAACCCGCTGCAATATGCAAAGCGATTTAAGTTCACTAGTCAAGTCGAAGTGCAGTATGGTGGAGGGACCTCTGATGTGGATCATTATTGACTCCCGGTTGACTTTCAAGTTGTTTGACTTTGAAAACATAATACTGGTACATCTGTTCCAGGCTCAAAGATTACCGTAAAACCCTCAACTGTATGTACATGATATACTGTATATACATATATATTTGTTCATCTATGTTCTACAACTACCTATATATGTGATTGTATCCTGTATATGTAAGTTGGTAGTTATGTGTTTTATGTAAGTTTATTGAGGCTACATTGTTTTTGTATCTATTGGATGTGTATTTGGTATCCAATTTCACGTGTATGTACGTAGGTCTATTTCTCCTTATCACTGCTACCCTGTTGTGATGGCATCAGGAAAAAAATAATGCCATTGCAGTTGTTGACTGTGAGTCAACAGTGAGTGACTGTAATGATTCTTTGAGCCTTTAGAGGGTACCAGAGGGGCATAGAACTGAAGGGACGCGGGGGGGGGGGGGGGGAGACGGGTTGGAAATACTTTGGTTTACTTCCAAGGGTGATATGAAAGAGAAGAGTGTCAGTCTTCTTTATATCAAGTCAGTACATGTTCACTTTGAAAGGCTTCATGTTGAGGCGCACGAGGGGAAAAAAACTCCCAACCCTTTTTGAGCAATTATACGTGAAAGTCCATCCATCGATCCCGTTTCTTGATTTGCTTGTTAGTGACCTTCTGGTTCCTCTTTTTTTCCTCTTAAAACTAAATAATAAGATGTTTATATTCACAATAATTTCTGAAAAAATAGAACGTACTGGGGCGGCTCGGTGGTACACTGATTAGCACGTCCGCCTCACAGTTGGGAGGGTGCGGGTTTGATTCCACCTCCGACCCTCCCTTTGTGGAGTTTGCATGTTCTTCCTGTGCCTGCGTGGGTTTTCTCCAGGCAATCTGGTCTCCTCCCACATCCCAAAAACATGCTTGGCAGGCCAATTGAGCACTCCAAATTGCCCCAGGTGTGAATGCGAGTGCGGATGGTTGTTCGCCCTGCGATTGGCTGGCAACCGGTTCAGGGTGTCCCCCGCCTACTGCCCGATGACTGCTGGGATAGGCTCCAGCACGCCCGCGACCCCCGTGGGGACAAAGCGGTACAGATAATGGATGGATTATATTGAGGATTGTTGTCCATGTAGTGCCCAGCTCCATCAAATGAAGCCACTTTCCCATTTTATTCCACATTTGTGGAAATGTCAAACAAATATAAACAGGTTGTATGTGGAGCAATATGCAAATAAACCGTCCAAAATCCATCTGTACTTTATTAGTTATGTATAAACACAAACATAAATTACTAATAGTTTCATCATTTACAAAAAGCGGGCTCCCGTACGGTGCCCAAGGAGTCCAATCGTGTCTCTTTTTCACCTCACACACAATGAACATTTTCTATTTAAACATGGAAACATTTTTCCCCAAAGCATCAAACACATGTTGAAGTTTACAAGTGCTAAATTTCATATACATTTTTTTTCAAAACAAACATTTGCTTTGCTGATTTATGTCATAATGTGCCCCTTCCCCTAGCACGAGTGCACACAATGTAAACATTTCCTGGTCGTACAATAACTGCAGTGAAGCCGGATGTTGTGAAAACTAACAACAAGGAAAAATAAAGTAAAACATCATTAAAGGCGCAAGCTCACACCACAGGCAAAAAAAGCATCACAATTTAGCATCGCCTATCTGCTAGGCTACCTGCTTCCAAATGGGGCTCATTTGGGCTGAATACCGAGTATAACACCTCAAATTGGCGATTATCTGTTAAATTCTGGCAAAGGGTCCTTGAGACATTTGCGTGCATACCATTATGGTGGATGTAGCCACATAATTTTGTGTTGATTAGTAAAACCGGTGCAGTGCGGTTCTTTTAGTACAATGTCTGGAATTTGCCCCAAATATCTGATTCAAACCAAAATGGCCAAGTTGCTTTTTAATTGTCGTTTTGGTCCTTGTGACCTTTAGTGCATATTGTTGTTTTTTCTCCAAGCGTTTTGAGAATCCTCAAATTGATCATCAACTTTCACTTTGCCCAAAATGGTAGCCTCAAATCAAAATGGCTGACTTCCGATTAATTTTCGCCTTATAATTTAGCACGTCCACCAAATTTCATGTGTGTAAAATTGTTGTCTGGGGCTGTTCCCCCCAATTTCCCAGGGGGTTCTACTGAGTGAGTGCAGTGTTGGGATTTTCACCAGAATTTGTCATAATGTGAGTTATTAGGTATGTTTTTTTGGGTCTCAACCTAAAAAGTCATCCGTTCATTCAATCATTGAGTCATTCATTCAATAACAACTAAAGAGCAATTCTGAGAGGGCCTACGCACCACCACCTGGTGCTCGGGCCCTAAAAAATAAGCTCGTTCTCCCTTCAGCGTTGCTCCACTTGAGAGTCCAGAAGGCTTTTGTGCTACAGAGGATGTGACCTGTAATCGCCCGTGTTAAGGCTCAGTGACATTAATAGTCCCCCTACCGACTCACAATGCACAGCATTGCGTTCATCTTTTCTTTTCTATATTATTTATAATTTCATTTTATATTATATCATTTGATTGTTTGCAAAACCCGGGAACACACACCTACTCACAAAAAGTTAGGGACGTTGGGATATGTGAAAATCTTTTTTTTTTTTTTTTTTCTGGATCAGCACAATGCATCATGAGATGATTCTTTCTTTTGGTAACCCTTGATGCTTCCTACTTTTCAGGATAACCCATACTCACTCGACTTAACCAATTAGCGCTAGAAAATGACAAACATTATGCACTATATATAGCTCTATATCAGAGGTGTCAAACTCCAGTCTTTGGGGGCCGCAATCCTATATGTTTTACAAGTTTCCCTTGTTAAACACACCTGATTCAAATGATCAGTTCATCCTCACGTTCTGCAGGAGCCTGATGATTGATCTGATAATATCTCTCTCTCTCTCTCTCTCTCTCTCTCTCTCTCTCTCTCTCTCTCTCTCTCTCTCTCTCTCTCTCTCTCTCTCTCTCTCTCTCTCTCTCTCTCTCTCTCTCTCTCTCTCTCTCTCTCTCTCTCTCTCTCTCTCTCTCTCTCTCTCTCTCTCTCTCTCTCTCTCTCTCTCTCTCTCTCTCTCTCTCTCTCTCTCTCTCTCTCTCTCTCTCTCTCTCTCTCTCTCTCTCTATATATATATATAAACGCACGCAAGCGCACACACACACAATCGTATGCAAAAGTTTGGACACCCCTGTCAATTAGTTAAATATATCATATAGCAGACAAAAACAGTGATATTTGAGAAGTGAAATGAAGTTTATATGATTTACAGAAAGTGTGAAATCATTACCTAAACAAAAGTAGGCAGGTGCATAAATTTGGGCACCCCAACAGACATCAATATTTAGTAGATCCTCCTTTTGCAGAAATAACAGCCTCTAAATACTTCCTATAGCTTCCAATGAGAGTCTGGATTCTGGTTGAAGGTATTTTTGACCATTCTTCTTGACAAAATATGTCCAGCAAACATATCAGAAAACTGACAGCTGAAATCTCTGAGTTAGCTTTTTGTATCCTTCCCCTAAAACCACAACGTTGAACAACCTTTGTTTTCAGGTCATTTGTCAGTTGTTTTGAGGCTCCCATGTTGCCACTCTTCAGAGAAGATGCAAAGAGGAGAACAACTTGCAACTGGCCACCTTAAATACCTGTAACTGGAGATGTTTTGTAAAGAAGAATGGTCAAAATACCTTCAGCCAGAATCCAGACTGTCATTGGAAGCTATAGGAAGCGTTTCGAGGCTGTTATTGCTGCAGAAGGAGGATTTTTCTGTTGGGGTGACCAAATTTATGCACCTGCCTACTTTTGTTCAAGTAATGATTGCACACTTTCTGTAAATCCCATGAACTTCATTTCACTTCTCGAATATCACTGTGTTTGTCTGCTATATGATATATTTAACTGAAATTGCTGATCCGAACAACCAATGATTTATAAAGGAAAATCATGACAATGATCAGGGGTGCCCAAACTTTTGCATACGACTGTATATATATGGAACACATGCCTCGAGATAAACAGGGGTTGACCGGTAGATTTTAAGTCTATCCTGAATTTTTTTCAGCCAAAAGTTAAATATCCCTAAATTTTTGTGAGTTGTGTGGAACACGAACAGTCACAACTAACGTTCTGTTACCTCTTCCCGATTTCGTTTTGCCTTAGGAAATGGATGTTGTCTGCGCTGTCTGCCAACTCGGGGTACTGCTCCGCGGAGAGGGCGTAGTAGCCGTCGTAGCCGAGGACCTTGCCGCTGCTCAGCAGCTGCCGCTTCTCGCCCTCTGTCCACGGCCGACCGCCCTCTTCGCCGTCACGCAGCCGCCTTTGCTCCCGCGCCCAGGCGCCCGCCAAGGCACGCTGGCGAGCCAGTTCGGCCACGCGGGCCTTCTCCTCGTCCACGGTGGCGCCGTAGCGCACGTGCAGCACCAGGGCTCCGGCACGCACCTCTACGTCGGCAAAGCGGCGCGTTCGCCCGTCCATGACAGTAGTGGACTGTGACACACTTACGTTGACGCCATTCTCCAGCGTCTTGTGGCCGCTGGTCAGGTGCAAGGCGGCCAGGTCGGCGTCGGGTAGTCCTGGCTTGACGAAGTGGTGCGTATCCCGGCCCTCCACGGTGAAGTGAAGCTCTTCTAGGTAGAAAGCATTGTTGAGGATGCCTGCCACCTTGATGCAGTCTTCGCCCGCCATGTTGAGAGTGTGCGCATGCACGCTGCCCTTGTAGATGGCAAACATGACGGCGCGCCCCACTGGGGACGCTGCCGCAGAGAACCACAGCCAAGGCTTCTCGCCACGACGGCCTCGCCGCAGGTGAACCTCAGGCAGACGCTCAAAGGACAGAAGTGAGTTAGCCTGGCGGGTGACTTCGCGCTGCACTCCAGAGATGGACTGCAAAGGACAGCGCAGACAAAATGATAATATGCATTTTAAAAACACTTTGCCCCATTTTCTTGTTGTGTTTTGGAATACACTTAGGGAAGTGACTTCTTTTCTCTGAAAAATATGATAAAATGTCCTTGTGTCTAAAAAAGATGCAATCTTTTTTAATCAGACTTCTTAGAAAATGACATTTCAAAAAATTACATTTCTCAAAAAGTGTTTTAAAATAGCTGCTCTTCCCCCGAAAATAAAGCTCATAATTTTCCAAAAAAAGTAGGTATTTTTTCTCAAAAATACAAGATAAAAAAGAAAAGCTTCATTTAAGAGTTTGACTTTTCCAGAGTTTGACTTTTCCAGATAACAAAATAAATACTTTTTTTAGTAACAGTATGTCTTAAAAGAAACTTTCTTTCTTGACAATATAAATGATAAAATTAAACTTATTTCTCACATGATTCTCCTTGTCTTTTTGTAATAATAATAATAATAATAATAATAATAATAATAAACAACAACAACTCGATAAAGAAGTGACTGGGTTTCCAAAAAATACTTTACGAGAGAAATAGAACAGGACAAATAAAAATTAAAGTACAAAATTATCAAGCGCATTTTCATTTAAATTCAGATGTTATTTTTTTATGTAAATTATAATTTTCCTACAGGTAAAAATTCAAACGAA
This sequence comes from Syngnathus acus, assembly GCF_901709675.1. NCBI lineage: Eukaryota > Metazoa > Chordata > Actinopteri > Syngnathiformes > Syngnathidae > Syngnathus > Syngnathus acus. Next base: position 18,598,094 of record NC_051095.1, on the reverse strand, counting down.
ACATTTTATTATCATGACAAGAAAGACTACAACTTTTTTCTCTTGCTTTCACTGTTAATTTTTTTGGTAAAAAAAATAAATAATAATAATCAAGTTTCTTGCAAAAATTATAACTCCGCAATGGAAAATGACTGAGATTGAGGAATGTAGTGAGCTCGAGGCTTTTTAACTCTGCAGCAAAATGCACACAACCCCCCCTCTTTTTTCATATGTGCAGCCTGCCAAGGCCTTGCCTGGTGTTTGGGGACCACTGGTGTAGAGGATCTCAGTAAGTTTTAAAAAATAATTAACTATTACCACAGACTTTTTGTCGTGAAAAAAAAAGACATTCTACTATTTTTTCGTCTGTCTTTGATAATAATTGCCTTTAACAAATTTAAACTGGACCCACCGGCAAATCGTCCCACAGTTGACTCTTCCTCAGCTCGTACGACGGCATGCTCAGGTCGAACTTGGGCATGGGAAATCCGGGAATAGTGTTGTGCAGGTGAAAGCCAAAAGTCACCAGCCAACTGTTCACGTCTGTGCAACAAAAGATAAAATATAAAATGAAAAAAATAAATACAAATTAATAAGACCAAAGAATCTCATCTTTGAAAGAATTTTACTGAGAAGGCTAAGACAGGCAGTAATTTTCCCTATTATTTCTTGACATTTTTCAGACAACTAAATAGGAGTGCAGTCAGAGTAACCATTAGTCACCACCATAATCATCTTGTAACAGCTTCTTTGACTGCACCAAAATCTCACCTGCGACATATTCTCTCACTTCGTGGACTTTGCTAATGGGGTTGTTATTCCGGAACATGTAAAGGTTAAAAGGCGCCGGCTCCTTGCCGACATCCCTCAGGGTGGAAACATCCGGCATGGTCCACCTGCCGGACATGATGTCGTAGTCCCGTTCCCCAAAGTGTAGAAGCTTGGTGAGTGGGTCGTATAGACCCCCATGGAAGCCAAGCACCAGCTGGAACTCTGGGTTGGAGTCAAAGTAGACTTCGCCGTAGGCCGTGTACTGCAGCTGTTTGACCAGAAGGCCGTTGCTGGTGAAGACAGCCAGAGGGGTTCCGGTGTTGTCGCAGGCGATGTAGAACTCCTCGCCGCTGCTGATCTCCATGGCAAACAGGTGTCCTTGCAAGTCGTAGTACAGTGAGGTGATCTCTGAGCTGGAGTGGTTGTACACGTGGGTAATCCGGGCCGGGTAGCTTAAATCGGCATAAAAGTACTGCAAATGCTGGCCCAGGCTGGTCTTGGAGGACACCCTTCGACTGAGCCCGTCGTAGCGGTACTGAATAGTCCACCCGCTGCTTTTGCTGTACACCCGGACCAGGAGTCCTTTAGAGTTGTACTCGAAGATTTCGGCACCCCTCTGGCGGAGGAAACCGTCTTCATCCATGCGGTACTGGATGTCTCCAAGACGGGTGATGCGGTCCCTGAGGTCATAGCGTAAAGGGAGGAGTCTTGCGCTGTTCCCAGCATTGAGAAGGTGCAGGTTCCCATTGAGATCATACGTGTAGCGCCAGGTAACCTTCTCATTCAGGTAGACAGTCTGCAGCTGGCCGTCCACATCGTACTCGTAGCCATACTTGGTGGTGTTAGCGAACGGTCCGATCTTGATCTCACGCCGGGTGACACGGCCCGCGTCGTCGTACTGGAATGTGATCCAATACATGAGAGAGCGGAAAATCTCATACTGGATCTCCTTGATGCGCCCGTGGGCGTCGAAGTGCTTGGTGTAGGTCATCACTGCCGTGGAGATAATCTGGTTGATGTCGTAGTAAATGACACCGAACTTGCCAAACTGCTCCACCTTGCCGGATATGTCGTCGAACTGGTAGAGGTCGATGGGCAGAGGAGTCTCGTTGATAACTCCCTGTACGCTGGTGACACGCAGGCTGTTGTCGTAGGTGTAGTCAAAGCGAGCATTGACCATGCCATCCTCACTGAAGCGGAAGATCTGCCGGTCTACTAAGGGTCCCACTTGCCGGTAACGGATGGAGCATATGAAGCCATCGCTCTGCAGGTTGACTGTCTTCAGGACGCCCGCAGTCTCGTCATAGGTGAAGCTGACCCGCGTGCTGTCATAAAGGATTTCCGACAGCTTGTTCTGACGCCGGTAGCGGTACAGCACACGTCGGCCGGTGCCAAAGTGAGACACCCTTAGCAGGAGGCCGTCCTCGCTGTAGTCCACAGCCACCGAGGCGTTGCTCTCTGGAGGGTGGTAGAGGTTGCGGTAGTAGCCCACCGAGCGCACTGTCTGCATGGAGTAGCGGGCCACGCTTGGCATGGTGATGCCCGATAGGCGGTCCAGTGAGTCGAAGTCGAAGATGTATTGACGCTGACTGTGGAGTAGAAGAACCATGGACTGCAGAACAAAAAAGAGCAAATCGATTTGTGTTGTTAGTTTTGTCCCTACTTTTGACTGTCAATAAAAAAAAAAAAAAAAAGGGACTGATTGCTCTCCTGTTTACTTTTAATCTATCAAAAATGCCAGTTTTACCTTAAGTGAAGAGTGCCCTAACTAACACGTTTTTCACTTTATGAGTTGTCGCTTTTTTTTTTTGGGCCATTTTGTGTGGCAAAATTTGAGGTGTGGCCTTCAGACATGCCGCATATTGACTGAAGTAAAATAAAAATCGAGCAATTAAGGTACCATACTGCCCTTGCTTGTAGGAAAATACAGCCGTAGTTGCAATGCACTTTTAGTCATTTACTGATTAGGTCAAACAGTTAAAAACACAAAAAAAATGCAAGGAGCTGCTGTAGCCACAACTCACGCCGAGATACTTACAGACTAACACGCGCCAGCTCCTAACATCACTTAATAGGCTACACCCTTTAAAGGTTCAGTAATTACTGCATACTATATTGAACTTTTATTGTGTAAATGTATAAAGCAGTGCTATCTTTTTATTTAAAAGTCCACAACTAAAAACATTCCAATTACACTTCCTGCTAATTTAGTGGGCTAGGAGGGTGACATATAAAAGCATCCAGTGACAAGGTACAGTCCCATGTCTAATGTCATTCTGAACTCTGTCGCTTCAGATGTGAGGAATCTAAAAAGCTCCGAGGTTTATCAATAACCACACAGTAATAAAGTCTGTCACAGGGTTATGGTGTTGGTACTGCTAGTAAAGGTAAATACACAGTGGATTCGCATTTGTTGTTGTGGCGTTTTATCTATTTGGCCCCCTGAGGGGTCCGTAAAAATTATGGACGTGTATGAACCGATCTGCAGCGGAAAAAAGGTTGTTATTATTTAGATGGCCCAAATTTAATTTATTTAATACTTTATTTTATATGTTGGGAACTTAAAAGACTCATCTGCACTAATTTAAAAATCTATTTAAGTCTTTGTATTATTTTAGACAGCCGATGTATCAAACATAAGTTTATACGTGTTACCATGCCATCTAATATATTGTGATCTCAAAACAAACTCTGTGAGCAGTGACTTCGCAGCTCATTAATAAAAGATGCCCAACACGACTGTCCCCGCAGCTGTATCCACATAGTGGATATAAAACAGCTCTTTAAAGCAGAGCTCAGGATACATTTTCATTTGGCTGCCTTAGCTGACCCTGCAGAAAACACGAGCTGTCTACTTTGGGTGAAATTATTATGCAAACACACATACAGATGTTTATGCAGATGCAATCCAGCTTGAAAGATTATGTAAAAATAATCATTTGCATTGGAGCGGGTCAATTACTGAGGCTTATTTTAGGGATAACCTTGCTTTATGACACACTATCCCTCATGACTGAATCCCGAGATTTGTCTTATTACAAGGCCTTAAGTTCCACTGAGCAACATGAACTTTGGCTGTTTATCATGAGTAGAGTCATTGAGAAGACTCAAGAAGCTCTGCTGAAAACACACAGCAACTCTGCCATTTTGGCTTGACAAGGCCTGTTTAGGGTCACTCATCAAGAAGCCATGCCTGAAAACACAGCGACTGCAATTTTTGATTTTTTTTTTTATTGCTACCAAAGTGGAACCACGGATAAAGGTGTTTAAACATTAGGACTTGGTATACATATATGATAAGCTTCTCTCACTTACCTGCTCTAGGTAAGTGTAGCTCCATATCTTCCCATCAGCAAACACCCGAGACACCAAGCGTCCCTGGGTGTCGTAGCCTAGCTTCTCTGTTGTCGGACCTCTCTGCAGAGTGCTAATCTGCCCACTGCTGGTACGGCTCACGTTGACTGGCAGCAGTTTACTGCTGGGCACCCACAGCACGGGGTGCCCAGCCGTGTCATATATGATCTTTAGCAGAAACTTTCTGTGGTCGTCGTAAATCTTCTCTGTCCTTAGGGTGCGGTCGTAGTCAACGGAGAGGATATTGCGTCCGTTCACCTGTGACATTGACCAGAGTAGAATCCGTAGAGTTGGATTTGGACATACATTTGATGTGTGTAGACTCCAGCATTAGGAGTTACTCACATACTATGTGTAAGTCATGAGCAGAGCTGGTAGTAATGCTCTACATTTACTCCGTTACTTCATCCAAGTAACTTTTGGGATAAATTGTACTTGCCAGAATAGTTCTGATGCAACAATTATTGGAGCCCAGCTTTCAAAGTAAACATGGTGAAACGGGGTTTTGCTGTTATGAGGCACATGTAATAATCCCTTCCTCCTTCCCTCATACTGTGCAGACTGTCGACTGGAACTCATCTATTGTGAAGTTTACATCCAGCAACACATCCTACAAAAAGATTCTTGACATTCCAAAATATACATTTATAATAAATTTTTAAAAATAAAAACTTTGCAGAACATCGTTTTGGAGGCTCATCATACAACCACTCATATGAGCATGACAGTCACAAGGCTAAACAAAGAACCCCCAAAATAACTGAATTCATCAAACTAAATGACTACCCTTTCACTTTAGTGGGTTCCGCCCTCTGCGCTCTCACTGGGAACCTGCTATAGGCTATGGCGTAGTTGCAAATATATCACAACCGACATCGCCCTGTCAGAGCTCTGCCAGAAAGTATGATCAAAAGGTTTGTCATCCTCTCAAAATTTGCTCCTCTTTAGTACAAAGAATCTTAAAGATGTCACAACAGAAATTATTCAATTTTTATTGCCCTCCATACAAAAAATATAGATTCTCCTCGTGCCCTCCATACAAAAAATATAGATTCTCCTCATGTTTAAATCCAAATAAGACATTTTGAAAATATCTGCTTTTATTTATGACATTTTTGGGCCATTTTCAGGGATGTTACAGGGCAAATTAGTTACGGACTCATAATGTGCATTGTCAGTACTAACATTTTGAATTAATGCCCTAATTTTTAATGGAATGTTCATTATTATTACTCTTTATTTGGACTCTGATCAATCAAATAACATCCAAAAATTAATTGCAGCTTTGAAATAAATCGAAACATTTATAGCTAACCCATGTGAAGGGTATTGGAATCGGTATCGTCAGATCTCACTAATGTGATTTTGGAATCAAAAGAATAAAACCCTGATTGGAGCACCCCTACTTGCATCCAAATGTACTATTTTTCTGAGCCCTTTCCATGATACTTGCTTCATGAGCTGACCTCTGCACTCAGCATCCTAGTATACTGGTGGGCTGCCTGGATTGTGCGCACTACACAAAATAATATTTCTTTTCTAAACAAAAGGCACACTATTTTAAGTGTGTAAATGCAGATTTTTAAAATGTAAACAAGCAAGATTCATCAAGTTCTGTAGCATAAGCTGAGGTCCAATAAAAATTGGTCTAAGCTTTCAAGTCCTAAAATTGTTGACTTAAGTCTAATTTGACTTAACCTCTGGTTGGAGCAAACATACCCTTAGCTTGCGTCCGAACACGATGACTTTGCCTCTGGCTTGCTCTTTGCGGTAGCGCCACTCCACCAGGTTCTGCCCGCTCTCGCCTGGCAAGCTCATGTTGCGCCTGGCCACCGTTGGGTTGGCGGCTCCCGCCAGAATATGAGGCTCGGTCTGGTAGTGTGTGTCCATCCCATTGGCGTACGTGACCCGCAGTGAGTTGTCGAAGCCCACCTGGTAGCTGCTTTTGCACTGGTCTGGAGAGCAAGAATACATTGATACAGGACACAATGAAAGATGTAGGGGCTCAGTTTTGTCTTTAATAATACTTGGACAATTATCCGAAGTGCATAAACTGGTCGCGAGTCAACAACCAAGACTCCATCCACCTCAAGGTCACTATTGGAGTGTTCAATAACCAAGACTCCATCCACCTATTTCCTGTACTGCTTTTCCTCATTGTGTTCATGGGTAAGCTCGAAGCCTGGCATAACCCGACGTCCTGGAGTGGCTGCCAGACCCTGGCTCTTTGTTTTTACAGAAAAAATAGGAGAAAGTATTACTACGTATAATCAAGATAGTGGGTGGGGGAGAAAGGACATTTTTGAGGTGTGGCGTTATGTATTTTTGCTATTAAAATATAACATTTCAACCAAACACGTTTTACATTTCAGGTGTCACGGGATTCAATTTAGGTATGTTTGAGCACACCCCAAAATGGGCTAGCCTAGAAACGACAATGTTTGGAACCACCTTAAAGACACAGAGCGAGCCTGTTACCTCTCAGTAAGAATCAAATGACCGGACCTCCGTGAGACTATACTCAAATAGAATTGGAAACGTGAGTGATGCAAGATACTCCATCTGGCCATTAAGCAGCGGGACGCCGTTTAATACGTGGCTGATGTGTAGGGTGACAACCCAATCCAGCCCACTGAGCGACTCATCGGTTAAGCTGGCATCTGTCTGTGATGACACACGACTGCAGATCGCTCTGGTGACCCTTCACACTCAGTGACAAATAACTCACATTTGTAGAGGGTGGGGCAGCAGGGGATGTTGGTGGTGATGCGAACTACGTCTTGCACTGGTCTCCAATACTCAGTGCAGGTTGCACCATGCTCTATGTTGGCTACTCGGACTGCCAAGATTAATCAAAGACCAAGTACAATGATGAATAATTTAATAGTTGACATTGTTTATTTATTTTTGGTTTTACTCTTGAAACTGCCTCGTCTTCCACTTGTCCTGCTGACTGTCTGCCTGTCTGTGACACACAGACAGTGTAGTGGTCATCCGGGTTGTTCGTGATTTAGATAGAAGCACTATGGCTAACGCAGAGTCAACTGGCATTAGAAAAAGAGTGCGAAATTTAGTGCCCATTTCACCAAAACCACTTCACGCAACACAAACCTGGCTTACATGGCAGGACAGCTGTGACAGAAAAGAAAGTCACGATGTGGCTGATACCTGGTTCCGTTTCTGACATAGGGAGAGTAGTGTCTAATAACACACACTAATAGCCTAGTCTAATAACTTCGCACACACAGGTTGCTGTGTGTGTTTGACGTAATGTTGTGCAATTATGTAATAATAGCATGCTCACTCTCTGTCTCTCTCTGTCTCTCTCACTCTCTCATTTCACAATTTGAGAATAGAGTGCTGCATTTGAGAACTCGGAAACAGGAGCACTCAATGTAACAGAACTTGACGTGTGTCACAAGCCCTTGATAACAACACACAACAATAACCACACATAACCCAGTTTGTTACAATATACAACTTGACAATGTTAAATAATATGTTCTTTTCTGTCTTTAAATATTTCTATTGTGTACTTCAGGTCAATTTTCATTCAAGTATATATGCTAATTAATCAAAGCAAAATGGTTTGGATGAATAAAGGTTACATAATAAAAAAACAATCCGAATATTTATTTTAGTTTTGTTTTTTCCTTTACTACAGTGCCTTTCACACACTTCCGCCTAAAACCTTTTGTCTGAGAAGCAATAAAGGTTTCAAAGTATTTATTTTTGCATTTATACATAGTTTCATAGGATTTATAGTACACCAATGCATAGCAAACCTATGTTTTTGTTTCCATTTTGTGTACTTGATGCATGCACTTGACAGCTAAAAATTTGAAAGCCTCTGAGATGCAGAATATTATCCGGACTGGCTCCAACCAAGATTCCATCCATTTGTTTACCATTTATCGTGTTCATGTTGGACTCCAAGCTGACTGAGGGAACAACAGGGTCCACATTGGACTAGTTGCAACTCAATAAGCAAGACTTAATCCATCCTGTCAGCCCAGCTCACTTGCTCACTTTAGGAGAGAGGTCGGCATGAGGCGAACTAAACCCTGGACTGGTCACCATGACACTTCTTTGCAACATGCACCCGTGTGACCTTTTGCAACCAAATAACTCACCCTGGGAGAGGGTGTAGTAGGCGTGGATGCTGGAGGTGTTGGTGGTGATGCTGATCTCCTCATCGCTGAGGGAGCTCTCGATGTCCACGGTAAGTGCGCTGTACATGTCGGTGTAAAGGTTGTTCACCATGCCGGTGGGGAAGGTGACGTTCATGAGACGACCCTCACTGTCATAGCTGGACAAAAAGGAGTGGATGTTTTATGGAGCAGCCTTGTCATACACCTGTCTTACAAACCAAATTTGAATTACTTACAATGGTTTGAAACCATTTACCGGACTTAAAACCCAAATTGGAAATGTTAACCCTGGTTTCAAACCCTTGTTAGAAACCTGAAACATTATTTGACATCACATTATGGACATGGAAACTGATTTGAAACCCTTCTTTGAAACCCTAATCCTGATTGATAACCTACTGTAATTTGAAGCCCTAAACTAAAGCAGTGTTTGAAGCCCTGAACAAGGCGTGAAACACTCATCTGAAATACTAGCTCTGTCCTGGAACCTTACTTTGAAACCTCACCCTAGTCTTGAAAACCTTGTTAAAATATTAACCCCCACTTGAAACTGGAATTTGAAAGCCTAAACCCATTTCAGAACCTGACTCAGCCACAGTGAAGTTTTTTGCGTCAACTTTGTAGTTGGCGGATGCTGCAGGCAATGCTTTTTTTTTTTTTAAAACAAATTTCCAGTGCCAAACAAACTAATCTGCTCCACTTGAAGGTGACTTCATTAGCATAATTAAATGAGTCTGCACAACCTTCACTTGTTTCATCTGACGCCGCAAGGAAAATCATTTCAGCAAGCATAAAGCCCAAGTTCAAATCCCAACACTGCCTTGATACCATGAAGCTGTATCTCGGTCTTGAAACGCTAATTTACAAACTCAAACTTTCTTGAATTCCTGATCTGTCTTGAAACAAACTTTAAATCGCTAACCCTGTCTTGAAAGCCTGACTCAGGCTTGGAACCACAATTTGGAACCCTAACCATGAAACCCTGACCCGAGCCAGTAAGCGTGCTTTGAGTACCTATCTTGAAAAGCTGGTTTAAACATGACCCTATCTTGAAAGACTTAATCATGACTCAAAACTCTATTTTGAAACCCTAACCTTGACTTCAACCCTAACTTGATACTCAGGACAGTATTGTTTGTATGAGGGTGCAAGAGATCGACATACTTGCATTGGAGATTTTAGATGCCGTTCGGTATAATCTGATAAGATTGGACCGATTTCTGATATGAATATCCTATTGAGACACCCTGGCTCGAAACCTTATATTAAAATCCTAGCCCTTACTTGACACCCTATTTTGAAATCCTATCCTTGGCCCTAAACCCTAACTTGGAAATACATCTAAATACCAAACTCGACCTACTTTTGACACGCTCTGGTTCAAAGTGATTGAAATATGTGTGCAGGAAACACACCTCCCATACTTACTCGTAGAAGGTGGTCCATCCGATCTCGGAGGTCTTGGTGGCCAGAAGCCCATTGTTGCCATGGTAAGTGAGCAGCACCAGCTCCTGTCCCTGCGCAGTGAGAGTCCTGAGGCCGCCATTCGTGCCCATTGTAAGCCAGATCACCTGGTTGTCCGGTGCCACGATGCGCACCGGGGTACGACTGGAGTCTCGACGTATCCTCAGCGTGTTTCCATTACTGTCCGTCACCGCTGTGATGTCATTCTCTGTGCTGTAGCTGAAGGTGTACTTGAAGTCTCCGGTGAGCAAGCTGGCCGTGTGCTGGTGTGTACCATTACCGTCGAACATGTAAAGCTCTTGGGCGTCTGGCGATGCCACCTCATAGCCGTTGGACACCGGCGCAGGCCCATTACGAGACACGGCCCGGATTCGGATGTTGCCCAGGTCGGCCACATAGAGTGTTCCATCTGGCGCGGCCACCAGGGAGGACGGCGCGTTGAGCCTGGCATCTTTGGCGTAGCCATCGCCGGCCTGGTAGCAGTCGCAGTTGGCGTCGTTCTTGCAGTCGCAGTCTGAAGGCACCCCGGCCAAGTGCGTGATCTCACCGTCCACTGAAACCTTGCGGATGCGGCTCAGCTTTCTTTCATCCGTCTCTGCGATATAGATGGCGCCGTGGTAGGAGATGGCAATGGACGCGGCCGACTCTAGGGGGGTGAACTGTGCCTGTTGGCCGCCGGTCGAAATGCTGCGCTCTGGTACTGAGAGTGGACAGTGGACAGGGCGCCCCGCTGCAATGTTAACTTGGCCATTGTCAGTGATGCGCAGCACGATGTTGTTGTCCAGCACGTAGAGCGAGTTGTCCATCGGGCTCACCGCCAGGTCTGTGGGCCACTCCAGAATAACCTGATTTGGACATACAAAAAATATCATCTCTTGGTCTGAACACTAAGTCATTAAATAAATCCACAGTTATTGTATATATACTGTAATTTCTGGCCTATAAGACACACCTGAATATAAGACGCACCAGTTAGAATTAGGGAAAAATCCTGTTTTGTTCATGGATAAGCCACACCAGACTATAAACCGCAGGTGCTTTAAATGAATTGTCCTAATTCCTATTCCCTGTATCACCAAAAAAAATCATTTTACAAAATCATAAAAATCATAAAAAACACATAAATAAGACACACTGGACTATAAGTCTGCAGGGTTCAAAGCTTGTGCGAAAAGTAGCGGTTTATAGTCCAGAAATTACAGTAAATAATACATTTGTTTTTATTGTATTTTCTTTTTTTGTAAGTGTTTATGCTCTGAAATGTATTTTTTTTTTATGATCATGACCAGTCATCACATATTTTATTTTTATAGAAGAAAATATCACATTGCTCATGTTTTACATTCCAAGGCTGGACGAACACTTAGATTCTAAACTATGTTGTTGCATTAACTGTTTCTGGAAGGATTAAATAGACCAAACGAATTAAAGTAAAAAAATACAATGGTAACCATGTAATTGTGAGCAGAATAATTAAACAAATATCTAACAGATAAAGATATATTAGCATGTTAAAAAACAAAACTAGCAATTACAATCAACGTCAAAATGATTGGTATGGCCTTTGAAATGTGTCACTAAATCTGTCAGGCTGCTGATGGAATGCGTTTGATTTGAATAAAAAACAACAACAACACATAATTGATAGCTAAGCCAATTCTTTTCCTCTTGAATGCGTGACGAGCTTACGTTACGGTGTTGCTGGCTCACCGCAAATGACTTCATTAATTGGCAGAGTGCGACCGCCCCACTTTTGTCTCACGCCGCTTCCAGAGCGCCCACGCGAGTGTAGATTGCTTTTTTGTCATTAGTCATGAAAGTGTTGTACGCAGCCGGTAAACAACCTCTCGTTCCAATTTCTATTCATGTGCTGCTGTTGACACTTATGCTGTTGGCGTAGTCTGGTTTTGATGCTTTGGACTGCTTGGCTTGCCAGTGCTGCACTGAAATTTGACATTCTGTATTCTTTACACCCATATATTGTGGGTATGGGGGATGTCATTTTTGCCAAATCATGCGTACGAAAGAACGATAAACAAAAGGCATTAAAAAGGGAGAAATGGATATGGTGGGTCACTTGGCCCAGAGAGAAGCCGGCCAATGATTTTTTTCGCCTTGGCATCCAATTTTTGCGGACTTGCCAAATAATTCGTACAAATACCTGATGCAAGTAGACAGTAAAGGTAAACTTCAACCAGACCCGCATCAAATTGTTCACGTATTTCTTCTCTCCCCAAAAAAATAGGCACTGCAGCTTTTCACTCTCTTAAACACTTTTGAGCCTTCAGACAACATGCAATAATCAATTGAAAAACAATGTAAACATGGACCTGGCCCAGAATTTTGTGTAACATAAATAACTAGCAAAGTAAGCAACAGCAATATAAATATAACCCATTGCCATTCGCACATGGCACAATTGAAGAATAAAATGGGCAAAAGAGCAAATTCCTGAATGGGATCCTACTAACCGCACCAAAATGTGATGTTTTGTATTTATTTTTTATTTTGCACCCATTTTTAAAGTATATACTACGTAGGTGATAGACATTTTGTGAAATAATGCATGTGAAATACATCCATTACGAGTGTGAAGACAAATAGTAAAATATACTCTAACGCTGCGTCATTCACACAAGGCCAAGGACAAGACTAAAATTATGCGTATGAACTAAATAACTAATCCAGAAATCAACAGCAATGAAAATATAACTCCACATCACATGCACACAAAAAGTTCAAGAAAAAGAGGAAAATAGGAACTGCAGGTTTCACACTCAGCAATTTGCCACTTTATATTCACTTTCTGCAGGTCAGACCTATAGGAGGGCTGATGAATGCATTAATTTCCATGCTCTAAAATCCTTTTCTGCCTTTTTATACTTCCTGCAATCATCATCTGAAAAGCACTGAAAAAAATATGCTGCACTGCTTCAGCAGAAGATATTGTAACCATGTGACCTATTGTGCAGAGCTCGCGAGGCCACTTTATGTAGAATCATCTCATTGAAATTTTTTTCTTCATTTTTCGCTTACCGGGGCTGCTTCGTTACCGTGGACGCTCTCTCTCCACTGGGCTCTAATTCTACTGCATTCCACATCAAAACCAGGCCCTACCTTAGTAATTACTGGCGTAGCATTTCCTGTGACTGAGATGCTCACGGCGACAACACTTCACGGGCTCTCCTTCAAGCACCTATTTTCCGCCGGCCACTTTTTGTTTTCTTTTCTTCAGGAGAATGATGATGCTTGTTTACTTGAGGAGCAAAGAGTAAGGAAAAAAGATTTTTCCCAGCCTCTTCCGCTCTCCAATTCCAAGTGGCTGTTAATTTATGTCTATTTATTCAGTAATAATGTAGCTACACTCACAAATGCACTTTTTATGCTATTGTTCAACTGTGTATAAATCAGGATAGCTTCAAATTTCTCCCCCCAAAAAATATCTATAATATGTAGGCAACATCAGTCAAAAATTTCACGTGATTTCAGAATTGCACATAATTTGAAATATTTTTCTAATTTCTAATAGTAATGCTAATAGAAATTTTGGAAATACTATTTTCATAATGACAGTATCTAAAATTAGCTGTATCATCTATATGTGATATGTGAAAATAGTATGTGTTCATTAATATGTACGGTCCTTTTCCAATAAATAATTACAAATTACAAATCAGTTTTTAATTGTGATAATTCAAATTGCATACATTTAATTATTTTTGTCAATAATAATAATACCGCAATGACTATATTATTTTAGAGTATTTAGTGTGCATTATATTTTTAAGTAAGAATTTCAATGTCATTATGTCATGAATTGTCCATTCTGTTGGCAGTATGTGCATGTTACAATTACACTATTAGTCACCTGACTGATGTCCATGCTATTGTCGCAGGTCAGTGGCCGCGCCGACGTCAAGTCGTTGGATCCCAGGAAGGTAGAAATGATGCTGTTCTGGTCCACCTTGCGGATGGTGGTGCCGTCCACAAAGTAAATCACGCCGTTCTTGTCAACGGTGATGCCTGCAAGTCAGGTCAAGTACGTTGAGAAAACAGGGTTGAAAGGCCACGGATCGGCTCGCACAAGTCAGTGGAGACGACGCGGCGGATTACATGTGTTGAGCTTGCCTCCCCATTATTCAGGTCACTGGCAAAAAGCACCGCTATCAATAATTCACTGGATGCTTTTCTGCTTTTAAATAATTTCTCAGGCAGAAGTGGCAAAAGCTGTAGTCATAGCATTACGTACATACTGTATGCGCGCTTGTCAGCCCGACTAAAAAGCACTCCCGTCGGGAAGGCGATTCTGAATGCATTTGGGAGATTTTGTCTTGGGTAAAAGCCATGAAATGGACCAAAGTCTGCTTTAGGTGTTATTTATAAAGCCTAAAAATATGCATATTTTTGTCTCCAACTGAGTTAAAACAAGCTATGGCACTTCATCTAAATAAATAAAAAACAGATTGTTGTTCAATGGGTGAAAACCATGAAATGTACTAAATCTTACGGTGTTATTTATCTCATGAGTATGTGTGTTTTTTTTTAACAGGTGAAACCCATAAAATGTACCAATCCTGTTTAGGGTGTGGTTTCACTTACTGTGTAAAGGCCAATACAAAATCGTGGACAAGTGCTCAACTCATAACATCTTAGTCAAAGACCAAACTATACGACTCATCCGGACATTTTTCTCAATGGTTTGATGGGGTTATAGGCATAAAATATTCATCACCTGTTTTGGCATTATTTATGCAACCAGTATTTTTAAGGGTGGAGTTGACCTCCAGGGACTATCTTTCATCATACAGTGTTTCTTTGAACATGCTCGGGTACCCGTTGTCATTAGGGGAAAGTCAGAAAATGGATGCCATCTGCTTAGGTTTTGGTGTTATATGTATATGCATTTAGCGGGTTTTATTTGCATGACATATGATGATGTCTCTGATGTGCTGTGATGTAGCACCCGTGAGGATCACAATTTATACAGCTTGAATTAGGTCTTTAAAAAAGCTTTTATGAGGTGAATGTGTTCAGCTGCACAAGTCCTTGGGAGAGATCGCCGCCTCGTTTGACCGTGTGAGTGTCTCAGACTGATGAAGAGTGTCACATCTGAGCAGAGTTCATCAAAATGTCTCAGAAAAAGATGGAGGGAGGGTGGAAAACACACACCAAAAAAAAAAAAGCCATCTGCTGTTTCTTTCTCGGTCTCGGCTTCCTCCCACTCAATCATTACAGACTTTCTTACTGGGGCTGAAAGGCTCGCATCGAGCGCAGTCGGCGTCGGGAGTCGGCAGCGAAAGCAAAAACAGTCTTTTGGTTTGGGCTTTTCATCTTGGCGAATTTATAGAAAAGTGAACAATCATCGCACAAATGGCAGAAATGGACGGCCTCAGACAACAGGTTGTACTCGTTATTGTCAAAGTTTCTGCAAAAATAACATTAAAGGAAGGATAATTTGAAAGTTTGAAATATAAACGGAGAAGCGTATTGTTTGTACTGTGATGTGCTGGGGTTGGTATGTTTTAATTTTAATGTACGTATTGTGTTGTAATAAATATAAATAACACAAGAAAAAGTCCTGCAAATTCTTTGTTACAAGTCTGAAACCCTTATTTGTGATCGATTAACTATAAATTGGGCATACCTTGGAGAACAAGTTTAAACATTATCCGCACAAAAAAGTAATGTGTTTGAGTGGTCCAATTTCAAGCAACGTTGCTAAAAACGTTGTTATGCTGACATATATGTAGCAAGACAGCAACCAGAGTGGTGAAAGCGCAGAAACAGAATGGCAAGTATTTCACAATGTGCTCTGTCTGTGGTCAGATGATTTTTGAAAGGGAATAGCTCAAATACTGACCTGCTAAAACTTAATATAATCGCAGGATGTCACTATGAGTACAGAGGCCTGTGGGCTCTTAACTGTCTGGTAGCAGCAGCCTGTAGCTAATTAACGGGACACACATGCATCACACATATCGCACTTGTAGTGTAAAAAGCACGCCGTTACGACACCTTTGGGTCCAGTGAGCGAGGCCTCCGGAGCTTTGCCGCCGTCCCCGCAGTGGTTCTCATCGAAGGGCAAGCAGTGTTCTCCGGTCCCGGCTACAACCTCAGCATTGGCCTGCAGATCCTTTGTTCCAGAAAGACTTTTTGGCCGGTAGATCCGCCTTGAGTTGGTGTCCGACACGTATAGTTGTCCTGTGACCGGGTCGGTGGCCAGATAGTAGCGGTGTGCTGGGTTGTTGCTGCATTCATGAAAAGGACTTATTAGGTCTGCAAAATCTCTTGAAAAAATATCTAGATTGCAAAATTGGCCCATGCAATATGCATTTTGCAAAGACATGCAATACGGTTCTTATGGAATTATATACGTTTATCTGAATATGACTAGTCAGACGCAAATCTAAAGATGCTTTGCCATCTCATGGTTGAACAACTTCTAGCTATTTTCTTCTCCGAGGCTATGAATTATTTCAGGCTTGATTGTACCATTTTGTGTTGGAACCTGCACTTTCAGAAGCATTTTCATCAGCCATTGCAAACAAGATGCCACTTTATTTTACTCTCTCCATCAGTGGTAATTAGACGATAATTGGCCCACTCTAATTATACATATGGTAATCACTGGGGTGCAAAGGAATGGCAAAAAGGGAGAACTTTATTTATGTGAAGATGATGATCGTCGTCATGGTGGTGGTGGTGGTAATTAACATGCACTAAAGGATAACACACCTACCTGTGTCTAAAGTCTTTATTTCTACAAAAAAAGAGAAAGGGCACAATAAATAAAGAATAAATAAAAGACATTTTCCCCACAAATTAAAACCATCCCTTGATGTACTGAGATGTTTTTGGTATTAATTGGCCTGTTTTGATTAGAGGCTCAGCCACTGCTCACCTGATAAGCCTGATTTAATTCCTTCACTGCGTAATTGATGCCACCAAGAAGTTGTGGATGCAAATGATTGAACTCCACATCATTGGAAACATTTTTGGTTCCCAAAGGAAATTTGGATTCATCAGACTATTCCCTGATGCATAAACTAATTCAAAGAAAATCTGAAATTATTTTGTTCTGAATTGACTTAAAATTTTTCTCATGCCAATGAAACTTTGGGTCTATCATTTCAAACAACCAAAAACTGCACCACACAAGTGATGAGGGACCACGTAACTGATTATAAGAGTCTTTCCGTTTAAAATGACCCGACAATAAACTTTCTCTTGGTCACATGTCCACGCTATCAGCACCATGGTCAGATCTTTTCCTCCACGTGTTCCTCTCACTGTTATTTCAGCACCCCGGTCAGCTCCTTTCTTCCGCGCTTAGCTTTACTGCCAGTACTCCTCTGTAACATGCATTGCTCTTGGCCATGCCTCAGCACTGATTGTCTGACACCTATTCATCCTCACAACTGGTTAACTCTGCTATTCCAACCCTGCACTTCCATCACTGCTGGCCGAATCGTCAGGTTTGACACACGCATTCCTCCCACCTGTTCCTACTCTGTTCCATGATTCCGGTTTCCATGATCCACTGTTTAGCGATACACCTGCTTGCTTCCTGCGTGTTTGCCTGCTCTGTTTCGTTTTCTGCTAGATCTGACCACGTGCGTGTCCCCGACTACGAACTTATCTTCTCCTTGTCTGCCCTGACAACGCATCGACGCTTGCTCATCTCCCAGCTTGTCAGCCTGCCTTTTTGCACCTGCCCTGTTGGGGTTCTAGTTTCCCCTTATCCCTTTCCCTTAAATAAAAAAGTTTGTGTTGCACATGGTTGCCCCGACTCACCCGTGACACTCTTGTTCTATTTCCTCTGCCGTTCTAGACAACAAATGAAACTAATTTCTTTTCTGATTTGATGAATAGAAACCTGATTTAATTCCTTCCTTGGCTCTTCAATGTCAATGAAAATGATTCAATTTCGCATAATTTAAAAAGATGTTTAACAATCAAAAACTCCTCCCACATGAAAAAAACAGACAGAAGCACATTTTAATGTAAAGGTCAATGCAAAGTCACTTTTTTTGTAAATACATAGTACGTAGTTACACAAATCTTTTTTATTGTTAAAAATACAGTGTCTCATCCTATTTACTCTCTGATTCATCCTGCTGCTTGTCGAGGCTGCAAATAAGCGGGATTTAATTCCTCCCTTTGCAAATGGAGAAATTGTCCAGTGCAAATTTTACAATTGACAACATGCATGCATTTCAAATAGAAAAATGTTTTGATCAGGCATATCCTGCTGCATAAAGACTGGAGTGTTGTACATATTTTTTAGGTGCTTATGATCACGAAAGTCACAGCAAAGTCACTTGTTCTGCATTAATTGTGAATTACTGCTGCAATTACTCCAACACCAGCAACACAACACCGCATTCAGTCCTTTCAAGCTGTTGTAACACTACTCCTTCGAGTTTGAATCCAAACTGGGAAACTGTAATATAAAGTCGGGAAAGCACCCCATTTCCTATTTATATGCACATTATTTCCTCGCAGCTACTTTGTGAAATGTTCTTCAGGTGACTCCATTGTGCCTTCTTTATGGTAGCCGCATGATTTCACATATTGCCGTTTTACATATCTGAGTCAGGATGACGGCTCACGATAAACGCAGTCATCATCCTGCCAATATGAGAGCAGCCAACTGTCCCCGACGAGAGCTAAGCCACGTTGGTGCGAGGTCTGCTAGTTACCAATTGCGTGACTGAGACAGGATGTCCTTCCTACAGTAATCACAAGGACGCTGAGTTTCTGCCCCTGACCTACGTGGGCCCAGTGAGAGCCAATCGGCGGTGAGAACATAATTTCCACGTCCCACACAGATGCCGCACAAGCAGACATGCTGCCAAATAAAGAATGATAAATAAAATAAAAACAGCAGCCATACCCATGTGCAAAGTGTGGCGATTGTTTTATTTTGTATTTTTGCTTTATTTGGCTGCATGTTAGATGTGCGTGTGATGTGGTAACGGTGACTCTGTTCATGACGGCGCTTGGCTGACTTGGACCGACTGTGTTCAATTAGGGACGGAAACTCACATTTAATTCTAGTTCCCATTTATCTTTTACATAGAATGTACAGTACTATCACACATATAGGTAGTTATGTTGCCATAGAAAAGGTATGTGAGATATGGTCCTTAGTGGGGGTTTTTTCCAATCACATATAAAAGTACGTAAAGCCTTGAACTGACCTCCGTTCTATTTGCTGACATCTGATGTCATGGTTGTTGTAAATTGATTCATGGCACTGAGCCTACTTGGCAATAGTAATACTGTATTTCAAAATTATTTCAGGATAGACCTCCCTTGTCGTAGTTTGAGGACATAACTTTTAATCTTACTCTGGCTCTTCTGCTTTGCCAAATAAACCTGGAAATTAATTTGCCTAATAAGGAAACGTAGACATGGGGACACCCCCCCATTACCTATAGGCAATGCCTGGAATGAATATACATAGAAGTATTGCAGTATTAATTTATGAATGCTTAACAATTTTCTCCTAGACAAATCACCAATGCCGGGGATTTGTTATTCTTTGACTTAGATATAGTTTTTTTCATTTCTATTTTTGTTAATTGTCAACTGACTCTTCCTTTCTTAAAGTAGTTAAATTGTGTTTATGTCCATATTTTATTCATGTTTTTGTTGTAACCCCATTTTTGAATCAAGATCAGATTGCTTCTTTACCCAGTTTTTTTATCCTTGACGATATGGCTATTATCTTCCCTCTCATTACCTTTTTTCCACTCTCACACAGTACAGAAGGAGAGACACGACCATTATCATTTAGAGATAGCTAGTCCATCAAATCTCTCTGGGGGAGCATGTGGTCCATCGGTAGTTACATTCAATCTCTGATGGTTGATGGTTAAAATGACCATCTGGTCCCAGGTATGAGGTACTTGTGATTAGGCCATGACCTGAATCGTGATTGGTTCCATTCTATGTACCTGAGACGTATATTTCTCTTTCTAATTCTCTTGGGTGTTGGAATCTTCAAACATTCGTTAGTCCAGTCCATCTGTCCTTCCGTCTGTCCTTCCGTCTGTCCTTCCGTCTGTCCTTCCGTCTGTCCTTCCGTCTGTCCTTCGTCTGTCCTTCGTCTGTCCTTCGTCTGTCCTTCGTCCATCCATCCATCCATCCATCCATCCATCCATCCATCCATCCATCCATCCAATATTAACTGATTTCCACTAGCAACAGCAGTTATTTGCTGTGTATCACTAAGATAGTTCACTTATTCAGTACATTTATTTCGTATTTGTGTGTATATTAGGCTGAATGATCAATGAAGCCAGTTACTGAATACGTAGATACGTATCTATTTGTCTGTCTGTGAGCTAAGAACAATCCTAGGTATCTTATTCACTGCACCAATTTTAGCTAGCTTATTAGCCTCCCCTTACCTGTCGCTCTGTTTGTCTGTCCATCTGTTGCATACGGACATTTTTGTGTATTGAAGCTTATTGAATGTACAATCAACTCATTAGCCTGGCTATCTGTCTGTCTGAGGCATAGGGCTTTCTTACCGAAGCTCCATGATGCTGGTGACATTTCCTGATGGGTAGATGCGTCGAATGTAGTTGAAGTCGCCCACGTAGAGGCTGCCGTCAATGCCCCATGCCAAGGCCACGGGTGCTAGCAGCTTGTTCCCGAGTGCCTGGCCGTTGCAGCTCGGGCACGAGATGCTCCGGCGGCGTCCATTGCCCATGATGGTGGTGATGATGGGCGGCTGCAGCGAAATGAACTGGTTTTCACCGCTTCCTTTGTACAGAATGCCTGCAAAGAATAATGGGAAAAGAAAGACTGACATCCAGCTCAGATTCCTTTTTTTCCAATATTTTGTCATATGTTTTTATTTTTTCCCATTCTTACTGTGACACTCCCATTTCTCATGTTATTTTTTGTTCGTGAAAAGCATATATTGAATGTTCATCAAAGCTTTTTAAAAGATATTTTGGGGTGTGCAAAAAGATTTTTAAAAATAATAAATACATTTTGGTGGGGGAACCAGGTTTGCCACTTGCGTCAGTTGCCCATCCCTGCTGTAGACGTATGCCACCATGCATGCCAAGTTGTGGTTGTGTGTTGCTTGATAATTTAATAACCACATCATTGGGAAGCTGTTCTAAAATATGGTACGGATCATCTCATTAGATAGTGCGAGTGTTCTTAATCCAGTGTTCGGTGAGCTTCTTTCACATGCATAATCGTAATCTCACGTCTCCAAGATTGCACAAAGTGTCTTTTGTCGGCGGCAAAAACGGGGGAAAAAACGTCAAGGCAAACACTTGAGATGGACTTTTCCTTGACTTTATTCACAAACTTTGATGTATTCATGAAAGAAGTGTGTTTTGGTTGCCGCACCCAATCTGTCAAACTATCCACAACAGGAAGTTTGTGAAGTGAGTCAAAGCAGCTGGTGAGACGAACACGCTCGCTCGGAGCGCCACTCCTGCCAGCACTGGGCTGCTTTTATCCCTCCATCCGTCTGCAAACGATGCATCAGACTTTAGCATTGTAGCGCCTGTGATCAACAGATAGACGCTGTATCTGTGATATGCTAATGAAGCCCCCCTTGGCCCCCCTTCCCCACTGCTACATGTCAGGATTTAACATTAAAGAGGATGTTGCAGCATGCGAACATGACGGCATACTTGAGACAAAATATGAAGACCAACATGAAGCATGTGGCATCTGTTTTTCTGCTTCTGTGTTTTCAATCTTATTGCAATATCCATACATCCACATAATTGCTTGTTTTTTTTTTCTTTGCTTGTTGTCAACATAGTGGAGAAGCACTTGGGAACTGGGAAATATTTGACATGCGGACCTACCAATAAGTTAAGACTGACAGAAGCAATCTGTAATGACTAGCACAAAGACTTACTAGTGCCTGAGTGAAGGAAGGTTTTGACGGAAGCCAATTGTGTGGTGCTGCCTACAATGATGAACATGTACACTGATCAATAACGGAGAGAAAACTGTGACAGAACTGTCAAATCATCATGATGTATGTATTGATTGACATGTAGGTCAGTGGTGAGTCTAGATTTCAGTCATCACACACAGCACAGTATAGTGCAGTACAGTGGTGTCTTGAAATAGAAGTTGCATTCATTCTGTAACAATGCGCTAACAACACAAAATACTCACATCTCTAATCTTCCCATTGAAATGAGTACAAAAGCTAGACATTTGTTCCAACCTCCCCAAAAGACGCCACATATATTTTATTGTAGCTTTAAAACAGGACAATTGCATTTCGTAATATTGTACTTACCGTAATTTTCGGACTATAAGTCGCTCCGGAGTACAAGTCGCACCAGCCATAAAATGCCCAAAAATGTGAAAAAAAACATATATAAGTCGCTCCGGAGTATAAGTCGCATTTTGGGGGGCAATTTATTCGACAAAATCCAACACCAAGAACAGACATGAAGGAGCAACAACAGGCTAAACGATACGATATGCTAACGTGACAAACACAAACGAGGAGCTGAGAACGGGCCTGACGTAACATTCAGTTATTTAAAAAAAACTATTACATAAATAACACGTTTATAAAACCATCTGTGTCACTCAAATTCATTAAATCCATCGATCGTCCTTTGTCAACAATGCCGTGTGCCGCGCCGCAGTTCAAATTATTCCACAGGCCCATACAACGATATATAAACTATATTTTAAATAACTATCACATAAACAACAATATTATCAAACCATTTGTGTCACTCCAAATCATTAAATCCATCGATCAAATTTCTCGTCCTTTATGTCATCCTGGTGACAGAGGGCATGTCCAGAGGATATGGCGCTTTAAAGTGTTAATTACTTCATTTGATTTTTTCTCTCTATTTTTCATGTTTTGAATATGTTCAAGATAAAGATATCAAAGCATGTTAAGTGATCAACTATACTAAAAATAACATGTGAAGTGGTCAACTATACTTGTAAGTAAGTGATGTGTTAATGATCAAGTAAAAATTTGTGAAAAAAAACATAAGTCGCTCCTGAGTTTAAGTCGCCCCCCCACCCAAACTATGAAAAAAACCGCGACTTATGGTCCGAAAATTACGGTAAATATATTAAATATATAGTGTCGAAGAAGAATTAAACAGTTTGTGCATCATGTTTGCGACTCCCAGTCATGAAGACACAAACTAACTGTCTAACTGTCTAACTGTCCGTCCGTCCAGCCGCCCGTCCACACGCCCGCCCGCCCGTCCGTCTAGCTGTCCGTCCGTCCGTCTAGCTGTCTGTCTGTCTATATTGCAACCTTGAAGGAACCCTGACGAGAACTCAACATTCCCTACCTTCAAAAACTCTCACAAGTGTTGGCAGCTCAGTGGGATGTTTTTTTTTAGCATTAATCTAGCAGAAGGCAAAGCTGCGTGGTTGTTTTACACGAGTACTGTAACTGATAGAAACATTCAACTGGCGTTGGCATTAAACAGCTTGAAGCCTCCTTATTGAAGAATTGTTCTCTGTCTGCCAAACAGCTGCGAGTGGTAAATTGCGTTGAGTTCATTGCCACCATACAGAGAGTCAAAGTAAAAAAAAAGGTCTGAAGCATGGCATGTATCTCATAACAAATTGTAAGTCGGGTTATACGTATGTATGCAAGGAACTATTTCAGAGTTTTCATTCCATGATAATGAATAGAGCTAATTAGAAATGCGTCACGGTTTAAAATGTATACAGACTGAAAATTTAGAAAAAGAAAATGTGATAGTTAGCAGAGAGCCCAAAGTTCAGCTGTAAGTTGCTTTGGCTCGCTTGTTTTTGTTTGAAGCAACACATGTACGTCTGTAATGCATCTTTGCCCTCAGTCATATTAATATTTATCCACCGTGTCGCCTGACTTTTCTCAATCCCCCACTGAATTATTCAATCCCGCTTTTCTACTTTTTGACATTTGAGATTTATGACTCACGTTTGCTTGGGGTTTTGTCTTTTCCTTGTGGGTGAGGGAGGCATTGGGTTAGGGTTCGATATGCCTCCCATCTTAGCCGGCACGAAGATGAATCCAAATATCAGTGATTGTCTCCATGGCCGCCTTTGTATCGATCCCTTAACGTTGTAAACTTTGACTAATGTCTTCACCCCCTGACATGCTCTGCAGATGCATTTTCTATTCCTCCCCACTCTGAGTCATTCTTCATTTCTGTGCCACTTCAAACATCCGCACATATAGCCAGCACTACTTCCCCTCACCCCCCTTTTCTTGCTCCTCTTCCTCTTCCTCGTATCATCTCTCTCATACACAATGAAGCAAATTGCTGGTGTTTGGTCTTTAGTCATGTCCTCCACTTCATTTCGAGCAGAAATACTCGCCTTGCCATCTGCAGCCTGTCTCCATTTTGGAAAACTGAAGATTGTGTCAGTCATTGTCCCTGTAAGAACTGACACAAAGCCTAGCCTATGCCTGAATGAAAATCGCTAGAATTAGTTAATTGGTGGCTCTGTCCGCAATGACAAAAATAATGAATGGGTAGGTAATAACCTATTTGAAAAAAGGCTAACATTTAGCGGCAAGATTATGACAGTGCCAACCAATAGGTGGTGCTCAAGGGAATAATTGACATGTAGATTGATTGGCCAGTGACAACTGTCACGGAACTGGCCAACCAATAATGCTGCATCAAATGATTGACTTGTCTATTACAACACCACAAATTGATTGGTTTGGTCCCAGTCTTCACTCAGTCAGTGGTCAGTCTAGCTGGTATCTGTCACAATCCTCACTGAGTCAGGTTACACATC
The DNA here is from genome assembly GCF_901709675.1 of Syngnathus acus. NCBI lineage: Eukaryota > Metazoa > Chordata > Actinopteri > Syngnathiformes > Syngnathidae > Syngnathus > Syngnathus acus. The sequence continues at coordinate 18,573,597 of NC_051095.1, read as the reverse complement.
AATCGTTACACTCCGTTCAACGGCTTAGTTGGTTTTGACTGAACTTGCCATTTATTGATAATGCCTGGTAAGATAAATCAGCAGTGCTGCGTGTAGTGATTGACGTGAGATGAAACCAACTAATTGTAGAGCTGTGTGTAATGATCGTCAGGTAGACTGACCACTGACTGAGGGAATATTGTAAAAGAACTAAACAAGACTGACCGTTAACAAAGTAGAGTTTGTGACAGAACTAACTCAACAGAATGTCCAATCAGTGGCTACAACGATTGACATATAGGTGACTCGTGAGTTCATGTTCACTACTTGCCTCACATTCCCAGCTCATCGAGCTCTGGACGATGGCCTTTCCGGAGGACAATCAAGCTCCCCCGCCCCCAAACCACCCGTCCCTTTTTCCAGCCCTCCATTACCATCCCTCTGGTAGTGTCACTAACGTGACATTGCCAAGGGCGCTCTAGTTAGTCCGTCAGGTACGACGGCTCACCCCCTGCCACTTTGTACCATTAATCATCTGGGAGGCTGTGATGTCAGAATGAAAGCTTCTGTTTTGCGTACACAACACGACTCAAATTAGCCCGGTATCAAAGGAGTGGATTCCAGCTATAATGACTCCACCGGAATCAAAGACAGTGCTGAACAAATGTTCCTGTGGATTGATGCTCCCAAATCCTGATTTACAGCAAGATAGCAAACTTTTTTCAAGATTTGTATTATCACAAGTTGTGAAACGTGACCAATTTAACCTGGCTCTCGGTGTGAAAGATCATCCTCAATGCTGATGTGTAAGACTGACAAGTAGAATAATGAAGACCAGAGTGAAGCCCAATCAGTGATGCTGTCTGTAATGACTAACATGCAGACTGGTCAAATACCATATGAGTAATTAGTACTTTATTTTGCATGTTGTTTAACTTTGGGGAATAGGACAAGATTTAGGGATCTATTTTTGTAGATCTATGTGTGCTCGTCGTAAAAACTGGCACATCTTGACTTTCCTGCTGAGGCAAGTCTAGTTTATCATGTTTGGGAATCACGCTGTGCCATGTTGGGTGTTTGGGCATCCAAATTGCACGTTGGTGTGAGTGTGGATGGTTGTGAGGATAAGTGGTTCAGAGAATGGATGGACGCATATTAAAATGTAGAGAAATATTTAGTCATGCATGTAAAAACTCCAACCTGTCATTGCCTGCAATAAGTGACATGTAGACCAACCAATGAATAGATCAATCGATAACAAAACACGCCAACCATTATGCACTGGTCCACTGTTGTGCTATTTGAAGCATGCAGATCACCACCCAATTGGTTGATTAATTAATTTGTCCTGTTTTGGACGTGCATAAGTAGGAAGTTTAACATTAAGCGACAAGTCTTTTCTTGGATTTTACTGAGTACACCAAGAAAAAATCAAAGCCTTGATCCAAACAGAACATCCCCCCACACACACATTTACACATACACTTTTGCATCCTACTGCGAGGAAGTTTTCTTCATTCAAACTTGGGTGTGCAGAATTTATAAATATATACTTAAAGACATTTTTATGCAGGCAGCTGTGGGCTTCCCTGTCATCAGCCTGGGAGCTAGGCGTGTGCACGTGAAAGCGCCAAGCTCCCCTACCAGCTACAGCCCAACATGTCACTAGTTTGATGGCCGCCGCCGAGGCGGCACCACCGACATCAAGCGTAATGCGCTGTGACCAAGCGTCCTTGAGGGAAACGACGCAAAGCAACTTTCATCTACTTGCTAACAATGACAGTGAAAAGCCAAGGGGGGGCTGCGGTACAGTTGAGGTTTTTGGGGGGCTGATGCAACAGAGTGGTCATCACACTCGGGTGTGACTGGTGTGTATTGTAAATAAATAACAAATGTGTAAATAAAGAGAACAGTGGCAGCTTGCCAAAGTGACCCCAGACTTATTGTGTGCCATTTCTTCCTGTGCTGAACCTCAGTCGACCTGCTGCGGCACTGCAGCTAAGCAGCAGAAGCATTTCACATATTTACCCTACCAGGCAAGCATTTAGTGACACAAATTATGAAGCATCAAATCAGTGATTCTGTGTTAGATGGCCAAACTGATCGGATGTTTATTCAGTGGTGCTGACTAGTCCACTTATCCGTAATAGAATCAGCCCAAACAGTGGTGCAGCCTGCATTTATTGACATGTAGACTGGCCAATGATCGAAGACAGAACCAAGCAATGTGACATGCTTGGTCCTGACTAATTGAGTCAGAACCATGACGCATGACTGCCATTATGTTATGTAGTGCGTATATGTGCCGCAACTAACTGTCCAACCAACAACATTCAATCACTAAAGACCTTGTTTATAATGTGATCCTTGAAGACGCCATGCTACACAAACAAAAGTTAAAATTCCATACGTCTGTTTCCAGTCACCGCATTGTCCTATCAGCTCGGCAGGAGTTTCATTACGCTGCTCTACGTTTCTGCAGTTCAATTAAAGTCCCAAGGTCGCGTGTTTGTTGCTGCATTGTTGTGCAACAAAAGAGCCATCAGTCGCACCTATCTGTCTTTGTTAGAGATGCTTGTTGTCGTATTCCCGTGCTAGCGCGGCCCCTCGCTTTTAATCTGAATGTGCCCTCGCATCCATTGAGTCAATGTAATTTGCTAATCAGAGGAAGGACAGACGAATAGGTTGGAATGTCAAGGAAACCGTGGCCTCACGTGGCCCTCTTGACTAGTTGGTTCCACTAATGAGGACAGTGGCCAGTCCAAATGTGTTTCCTCCTTTAGTCTTTCAAGTCTTTTTCTGCCTTTGAAAAGAGTTCCACTATATTAGCAATAAAATACGCTTGAATCTGCCTCTTGTTAAACTCTGTAATGAATCAGCGGTCTTGGTGAGTCCTCAGTAAAATGTTATTAGTGGTGAGGGGAGCTTGGAGGGGATGCGGCGCAGTGACTTGAGAAAAAAAAAAAGTTTCCTGGGAAGAACATTACTTTGAATGGAACACCTATGGGAAATCTTGTTAAAGGAGTCCACTGAAGCTGTCTTATAATTACATTCGGTACTGGTGCTTGTTTGTACTCTTTGATCACAAAAAGCAGCAACTTTGATCAAACTTGTTAGTAAGCAACCCGCTGATCAAGGTGACCAAACACATTTGCCACATCTTTTTTTCCCCTCTTCTCCCTGCAGCCAGGTTTATTGCAAATGAGAATCGGTTCTCAATTGTCTTACCTAAAGGTTAAATAAAATAAACATATTTTTACACAACCAATGGGAAAGGATTTAGCGACAGAACCATCAAATCAGTGGTGCGAGGTGTATGATTGATTGGTAGACCGACCACCAACTGACTGAAGACACTGACAGGACCAGAAAACTGTAAGCAAAGTGTGTGATTGACTGAAGACTGACTGAGCAAAACAACTGGCCAATGAGTGGTCATGGCAGCAATGAGTGACATGTGAAATGACTGCACAATCAGTAATACTGCATGCTTTGAGTGATGTGTAGACCAGCCACTGCCAGCGTCAAAAATCTCAATTAATTGGTAACGCTTGCAACGACAGACCGGTGACTGCGTGACGATAGTGATGGAAAAGCTGCAGCCTTTGGTGATTGCCAGACCAATGAGTGCAATTTTTGACTAGCCAACTGATCTTGACAGGCCAACCGAAGCTATCTTCTAACTATATTCACAACAGATAGTTGTTTGCGCTATTTTATGACGAAAAGAAAAAATAAACTTTTATCAAACCCGTTGGTAAACAACACATTAATCAAAGTGACCAGAGAGGAAGAGGACAAAATATGGAGGATAAACATTATGTCAAAGCAGTAAGATGTTAAGAAAAGAAAAGAAAAGTCGCAAAAAACGGCAGTTTCAGATTTGGCTGGGTTTCCACGGATACCAGTGACGTGATAGTGACACTATGCTCTGAACTAAGTCATGTAAACATTTCCACAGAGTGTTCTATTAGTATTCTGTCCTCTCTTGCTTTGAAGAAATTACTCTTTTAAAACCATTTTTGCTTGAACTATATGCATCAAATCATATGGTGAGGGATTTTAGCCAGATGAACTAGCCCGCGCACCTACTTTGATGCATCCCTAGATGGTGAAAGCAAAGAAATAAATGTTAGTGTTGCCCATCTGTCTATGATAACTGCTTCATGTGGCTAATTTGGACAAATTTCTGAGCAGGACCCTCTATGTACAAGCCCCTTTTAATTGCTGTGTTATCATTCTTTTGACACACTGTATAATACATTTTTAGGGTCAGGCCTTAAAACGAACCAAATTTTGCAAAAATACATGTTTCCCGGTGAGCCCAGAACACAAATCATCAGTGGCTGGATGGGGGCTCGTGAGGACTGGAGTTGGGCACCCATGTTCTTGGGGATTCTTTCAAACGGGCCCCAATCACAGTTATGTGCCCTAGAGGTATGAATGGTAATTGTAAAGCTATTTTGTGCCTGTGTTACCTAATGTAGATATGCATAATTAAATTCCAAACCCCTAAGCCAGATTTGCAGCACTACATTACGTCTCATTAGATAGTACAGGTGTTCCTAATGAAGTGGTCCTTCAGTGCATCCTATACAGTATATTGCTTGCTACTGTGCTATAAAAGGTCTGAAAAATATTTAAGGAGTAACAAGCACATCTCCTCAATAACGCCACTGTGTGCTGAGCAGGTTTAGGAGGCAAATAGATTCATAAGCATGAGTCACCTGCTTATGTTCAAATTAAATATGAGACACTTTAATAAGGTACCATTAAAGCCGCTGAACCTCATTAACACGGTCCACCTCGGTGAGCCCCGCTTATAGATATATTGTTATAAATAATCACTGCTTTAAGAAGGGAAAGGCAATATTTATGCAGTTTTTACAAGGCGAAACATTGCGTCAGCGCTCCAAATAAAAATCAATGGCGTAAAATAACCGGTAGTGCGTTTACAGTCCCTGAGAGGAGTTTGGTGTGTGGCTCCAAGGTCCTGAAGGTTGAAATCATTTGCTGAGGAAATCGAGCGAGGAGGTAGAAGAGGAGATAGCGAGACATATGGTTTATTTGGAGATGTTTAATTAATTCACTCATTCCAAAGTAATTCAATAGATTTTTTGATCGCTCCTTTCCATTGACTTTGCATTATTTCTGCATATCATCGCCGTCTTAAAATAATGGCCTCAGTCACATGACTTAAGCCATTATATTAGGAGGGTGACAATATTTTTCCAGGAGAAAATCTTCTGTTGTTTTCTTTGAGATGATGATGATGATGATGCTGTGCTTGCGTAACCACGGTTACCAAAGTAGCACCACAGGAAAGGGAACTCTTAAGAGCCATAAAGCAAGACTTCTAATGGCACTCAGGGTAGTTAATGTACCCATTGTTGATTTGGACAGGCCATCACTACAATAGCACCGTCTTTAAGGTGAAGTGTTTTTCACAGAAGCCTGAAAAATGCAGGAACCCAGTAATGTACCTAAAAGAACATGTTCCTTATTCTGTGCTCTTGACGATATATACATGATATTTGTCCTCTTTATATACGTATATTCAACATTTTATACAGATGATCACTTACAATACGACTACCGTTTCTTAATAAGTCTCAAGTTGATTTGACATTTCCGCCCCTGAATTTGCTTACACACAGTCAATGTTTACATTTTCAGCCATTACCACAGCTGATTGACAATGTAGAACACGATTGATATGCTGGGAAGAAAAAAATCAACCTGTTCCGTATTATGAGGATTTCCTCGTAAACAAAACTGGAAAACAAAACACTTGGTCATGGCTCCTAATCCTACTACTGCAATGACAAATATTACCACTACTAAAAAAGGACATTTCCCAGAAAACGATGACACTGGACACTAATAACACTGACACTATTAACACTAATAACACTGGTCAACAGCAAATATCAATGCATTTAACTATATGCCCCTAAATGTATTTTTGATTCTGATTTAAAAATATTCTTACTTTTTCCTGGCAGCATCATCAGATTTTTTTAGATATTTTCATGTTTTATTTCAGTTTGGCTTATAAAAGCTTGCGCAATATTGATTTTCCCACGCATTGCAATTCATAACTAACTCCACCTATTGTTCAAGCTAACCCTTAATTAATAACATTATTTATTTTGTTACTATATCACATCTTGTGATATTGATGATGATGATAATAATGAAAATGTGATATAGTAGAGAAATTGCAAAGGCAGATTTGAAACACCACCACAACAACAACAATTACTTGCATTTCTGATTAAAAATGTAATCACTGTTACAACTCCTCCTACCAAAACAATGTAACTGTCCAGAAAAAAAGAGAACACTTGGTCATTCAACTAGAACAATTACTACTTCTAACTTTGGCTCACAACTGATTTGAAATGCTACTGACTTTGCCTACACACAGGCAATGTTCTAATCAGATATTAAAGGTATACATTTTTAAATTTCCACCCATTACAAACGATGATTGGAAATGTATGCCAACATTAATATGCGGACTTAATGGGGACATCTCTGGAAGACTACCAGTCAAACATTAAAAGAATCCAGGTTGACATGTTTTAAAAAAGGCCAAAATTAACCCTCACTGGTATAGAACACACAGTCTCCTTTGCAGAGGTAAAAAATATAAGCGTCTTTGGGTTTTTGAAAAGCGCTATACAAATTTAATGAATTATTATTATTATATATACCATCACCCCCATGCGCAGATATTAGAGGGCTTTTGAAGCTGATCACGACAGTAATGAGCAAATGAATCAGTGCGCAAGTGAGCCATGCCGCCATTCGAAATCACTCGGCGCTATCATGAAGATGTGCCCTTTTGATGAACATGCTGCTAATGACATTAATTCAATATAGCAAATGAGTTCTTTGCTCACTCATCTATCTGCGGCGCGTTAATCAACAAGTACAATAAATGGAAAATAATCTCGTGCGCGGCGCACGCATGAGCAGGTGCAATCGAACCCCTCTCGAATGTCGGCCGGGTTGCGCAGGCGATTCATTGGCGCGCGTTAATGCCATCGCAATTACAAGCAGCCAGCCTCGGGCTAGCGCGCCTTTGTCAGCTCACCAGCCGGCGACCCCTTGTTCTGACGCAACATGCATTTCAGCACACGGACGCTGTTCCAGTTGTCTGAGACAATTTGTGTCGCGTTTTATCTACGAGTGTGTCAAGATCACTTGTCGTGTCGCACTGACGGATGCGATGAGGTTTAGTTTGCTGGGGAATATTGACATACCGTAATAGGAATTTAATTTGGGCATACAGTAGAAAAAAACGATGGTTAATTAATCGCCTGGTGGCATCGAGACAAAAGTGAGTCTCGACTTGCATGACTTTCATTCTGTAGATTTTGTGGATTCCGTCTACGCTTGTTTGCTGTCTAAATAAGCAGACAACATAACGGCACATCGCAAGAGTTTTGAACATTCTGAGTGATTCTCCCAGTCTTAGTGCAATTGATGTAAAATGTAGTGAATGAACAACTAGTCTACGAAAAGATTCAATTTCAATTTGCTGTCTGAAAAAGCAAAGTACATTCACCATGTGCCAAAAAAAATTCTTTGAACACTGGAATTCAGGATGCTGCCCGTCATAATGCAATCAAGACAAAAAAGTGCATGGCTGCTATTGACAATCACCACTACCACAATGACCTTAGACTGGAACTTAACAACACTTGAATATGTACTCAAATGTCTTGACATACTACTTCTACAACTAATGCTACCTACCAGCAGACATGTCCGGAAAAAGGACGACACATGGTCACCACACTACCATTGTACAATTGTACAGTGTATAGCTTGCTTTGTTGTTGTCTTTACAGACTATCATTTCCCATCCTTACGCCATCATAAAATGTGCCCATATTGTACAGATAGTAATTGAGCTGAGATTTTGCATTATTGTCCCGGGATGAGCATTTCTTACCATTTTGCACATCCAGGACGTGGTGCTTGTCCAGCATCCAGCCTCCCATGTTGGCAGCATCCACCTCGTAGCCCTGCAGCACCGCCGTTCGCTTTTCCCAGTGCACCACGTCCAGACACGACTCGTACTCATAGCCTACCGATACTGAAGAACAGGGGGCGCCAGTCAGTGAATTTGCAGATGTCATGCATCTCACACGCTGACTTTTGGTATTTTTATGCACTCCTTCCACAGTGGTGTGAACAGGTCCAAATACTTTGTCACTGTACATGTGGAGTCTTTTTATTAAGTGTCTGTACCTTTCCTTATGTATGGACTGGAGTATGAGTACTTTTATCTCCTTCTCCTTATTTGCCTCCTTTATCATAGCAATGCAGGAGTAACTCACCAATACCCATGAATTATTTAAAGAATGCCATGCAGGCTATGCGATCGCAGTGGTAAATTATTAGTTTTACACCATGGATGCTATATGTTGTGCTCATAATGTTGCAAAAATGCAACTACAAGCTGCATTGTCGTGACATAAAAGCAGGCCGCTGCAGAATGTCCGGGTTCTGCTGAATAGACTCAATGTTGCAAAATCTAGAATAAGGCAAAACTGTGTGTCACACACCAACGTTCACAAATACATCATGGGAGATCATAGCAATTCCCAGTAATATAATGCAAATAAGTGGGGGAAGTGTCGTAATCTGGGTTTGTCCAGGCATTAGTGCCTACTTAATGGTTAAGGCTTCATGGACAACAGTTGTATAGCACTTTATCTACAACGTATGGTGTCCAAAGCACTGCCTCACATTCACCAATCATTTTTTCATTTCTATTTTAGTTTGAAAAATCTACATAGGACTTCTTTTTTAAGATTATACGGCTATACTCTTCAGAATACTAAAAATAACCTTTTTTCAGTTCTTGTTACATTAAAGTACTTTTCTCTCTTTAAAAGACTATTTGTGAAATTAACAAATAAACTACTGCCTTTTTCTTGGAAAATTTACTTTTTTCTTGCAGGGAAATATTATATTTTTTCTGACACAAATCTATTTCTTCAACCCTCCACCACTCCCCAAATAATAATTGTGTTTTTGGATAAGAAAATAGTTTTTTTTTCCACCAAAAAATAAGACATTGACATTTTTGTTAAATAACTTAAATTGTAAGAATAATTTAGAATTGTTTATTCCTCAAAAAATACAAATATCATTGCTTTTCTTAATTCTTATTCTCTCAAAACGTATTGTTTTTCAGATAATAGAAGTTCTTGTTTCCTAAAAAAGAAAAATACTTTATCCAGTTTAAATTCAATTTATTCGCTCATATTTATTGCCTTAAAAAAACAACTCTGCATTGGACTCACAGTAGAGGTGGAGAACAGTGGCTCATATTCATGGAAAACAGACACCTGCTGTTTTAAATTGTGAGGAAAAATGCCTCACATGTCTCTTTTAACTACTGCTCAACTGAATTAATTCGTAGGACTCGTATAATTTATTTAGTGAAAAGCCACTGAGCAAGAGCCCTGCAGGCTGGTGTGATTCAATCATAAAGTCATTCATGAGTCTTAACTTGAGGGTGCTCACACTCACACTCACGCACACACTCACACATTCGTATACATCAACATCATGCGAGTAAAAAGATGAGACAGCGAGCGGGTTGATTCAAGGCTTTGACACCACCTACTAAATCTTTTTTGAGTGTTATAACAAAAGCAGGAAAAAAAATAGTAAAACAAAAATAGAGCAGATCAATCAACAAACTCACCAACAGCCTCCGCCAGACCGTAGACCTTCTGACTGTAGGCGTCCGTCTTATCCCAGATGAAGGTGTAGGACAAGTCGGGGAAGGCCGGGAAGGACTTCTGCAGTTGGCGGCCCATCACGGCCACCATCAGGTGCACCTTCATCAGGCCGAAGGGCAGCCGGTCTTGGGTCAGCAAAACTTTAAGGATGGGCTTGTAGCCGGACGCCCGCGAGCTCAAGTAGACCAGGTTAAGGTCGCTTCCTGGGATGCCCACTTGCTCGTGGAGGACCTGCAGAGACAATTGGCAGCACGTCAACTTGTTATAGTGGACTTAAAAAGTCTACATGGTTCTGTGAAAGGCTTAAAAATGACACCCTGTTTAATCATCTGACAACTTTTAATGGGCTGCAAAGATTCTTAACATCAACATCCAAGAGGCTGCATTGTTTTCTGGAAAATGCAGGTTGTAACCTACATGTGACAGAAACCTTTATTTTTCACATTTATTTTTCTGATTTTAATTTATGTAAAAATATTTGTGAAATTTTATGAAAACTTTTTCTCCTATACCAAAACCTTTTTAGTGCAACCTGCCATGGAAAATGTTTTGATTACTTTGATAACAAATTGATAACTGTCAAATAAAAGGCATCCATTGTCACCTTTTATTTATTCACAACATGCCACGTCAAACTGACATATTTATAACATTATGTAACATTTCTTGCTGTCATACATGTGACAACAAACTCATTATAAAAATATTATGTTTGTTGTGGCATACCTGCAACAAATTCTCGGAAAAAATGAGGTATATTGGACAAAGAAAGCTTTCTGTCTAACATGACAATGCAGCAAGCGTTGATAAATTTCTTCACCTGTGTCTCGGGGATTACAGGGCTGTCCTCAGGTGATGTCTTGTATAAGGTGGAAAGTGGCGTGGCCAAGACCAGCGGCTCGGGCCGGCTCAGACCTGTCAGGTAGCAGCCAGGGATGTCGTTGTTTTCCTCGCGCCGCATCACTACCGTGTCCATCACGTGGAAGACGTTCCAAGGGATCCACACGGTGCGGCGTACAGCCGGGAATGGTGCTCGTTCATATGTCAGGGTCAGTGAAGCACCGCCGTTGGCCAGCAGGTCAAACCTGGAAGACATTAGTGGGCGCTTCATTACGGATGATGGTCAGGTCAATTCTTGATGAAGATCAGGATTTGTGATAAGTTTAAGTTTCACTGATGTACGTGAAATTGGGTGAACGTGTGTCATAATAGGAGACAAGTAAAAGTCTTAATGACCGAGGCAGAAAGTTGTACAGGAAGCCATCTATTTTGATTTGAGGTGACCATTTTATGTAAATTCCAGTAAGTTAGATACATTTCTTCAAGCGAATTCCTCCAACAAGCCCCAATAGTTAAGCAAGTATTCTAGAAAGATGGACAATGCTAAAAAAACATTTAATGTGGGTGGAGCCGACGTAGTGTTTGTTTAATAAGTATTGAAAGGATTCTTGGAAAATAATAGACAGTAGTCTATTATTCAATATCAATTAAGGTGGTCTGTCTGAATTAAAATGCCACATGTAAAAGTCTTAGGGACCTATGCCTGAAGAACAGGAATTTGGCCATTTTGGTTTGAAGCAATCATTTTGGTTAATACCAGCAAGCCTCGTATTTGGACAACTTCCTTCTTGGGAATTCTTTCAATCGGAAGCAGATTCTCGATAGAGTGTAGAAAGATGGGCAATGTTACATTGTAAAGCTATCGTTTCCCATCTAATGTGGGCGGAGCCTGATGTTAACATTTGGCTATCATTGCAATGATCCCCCCCCAAAAAATAAATCACATCCCAATACTAGTTGTATCAAGTATCCTGGCTGAAAGAGGAAAAGTCCCTGCACATATATTTCACCCTCTGCGCCCCACTCATGCTTCACCACTGTTTGATGGATAGAATGGGGAGGGAGTAGTTGAGGATTAGCACAACTCTTCAGATATTCTGCCCTGTAAGTCATCTGTCAAGGAGTGTGATAAATGCTTGTGGATGATCACACTTGGTCAACCAACAGAGCCGCCCTTACAAAGAGTATGGTCTGTGTTTGTGTGTGTTCATGTGTGTATCCTTACAGCTGTTCAGTGCCTGCATCCAACGCCAACCCCCATCTCAGTCTTGCCCCAAGTGGAAAAGCAATGGCGAAAGTGAAGCTGTTTTAGGTCAGCTACACAGCTTGGCACTTGGCATATGTGTGCATCTGATGTCATGCAATGTCACCACCCACACGAACACACACACACACACACACACACACACACACACACACACACACACACACACACACACACACACACACACACACACACACATGGGCGCGCGCTCGATCACACAGATGCTTCATTCACCCCAGGGAAGTGGTATATATACACATGCACACGCACACACAGTCAAGAGAAGCACTTCAAAGTCCTTCATTTCCAAACCAGTAACTTTTCCTCCGAGTAATGCTGAGCTAATTAAAGCCAGAAAACTCTCGAGACTAAAGACTTCAAATAGTGAAAAAGTGTTTCTTTTCTCACCATCATGCCTGGTCAAACATGAGTAATGAATTGGATTCAGGGAATGATAAGACCATGTGAAGGATGGTCTGAGGGAATATAGTGGTTCAAATCAGAACATTATTACTTTTTGTTTGGTGTGTGTGTGTAGCATTTTTTAGATTGGTTTAATTTAGTAGGCTTGTACATGCTATGGACAAAAGTGTTCGCTCAAATTCCGGCCCTATAGGAAGAAATAATGAAAGAGATGTTTGAAAAGAGCAGCTTCCGACCTTGTGAAGTAAGACTTCCCACTAGATTCATCCCAAGAAGGTTAGTCATTTTGGATCATGCTTAGGGCACATGGAACAGAAAAGGGCCATCTTCAACACATGCCTGGAAGCGTACAATTGTTCAAAATGTCTTAACAAATTGGATAATTAAAATTTGAGGGCAACTTGATGTTGACCCAATTTGGGTTGATCAGTGAAACTGCTCTCCAAGGCTATTTTTTTTTTTTATATCCAAGAAACCGCAAAAGGCTAATCTAACTTTGAAGCCATGCTCCATCTGCGCCTATATTAGGTGGTGTGAACAAAAAAAGCTTGGCAATTAGCATTACGCATCTTTCAAAACCTGCTTCAGATTGGGGCGTGTGACAAGTTGGGTGCCCTGAAATTTGCCTAAAATGGCTGCTTAAAACAAAAATGGGCAACTTCCTATTCATTTTTGGGCATGGATCCTTGGCATTTTTTTCATGTTGATTGCTAATGTAGCCATGATCACCCAATTTCATGTTTAGGGTGTCCATGGAATTCGCCCAAATCAGCTCCAGCAGGAAGCAGACATCCTTGAGCAGGGATGGGCAACCGATGGGCTGCATGTGGCCCCGGACTTCATTCAGAGTGATTCTGTGATTGTGATGTAGAAGAGGCACCAATTTTGCCAATCACAACACTGGGTGAGACAACCTATAATAACAGAAAGCGCAATGTTTTTTTTAAATTGAATCGGAAGAAACTGAGGCAGTCATTTGGGACAAATTCCAGATTTAACTCATCCTCAAGAATTGACTGATAATCCACCAAAATGACCCCCGAATGTGAACAGGTATCCTGATTTGTGAAGCTTTTTTGCCACAGTTGTCAAATGCAGGTGAAGCATGACATCAAACAATTAGTTCTAGAATCCACCGTAAACAATGGAGCGCAAAAGCCTGTTCACTACTATTCGCAGCTTAAATTTTGAGGGAAATGTACCCAATGAGGCGGCCAGAGAGCGCTTAGGAAGGTACGTTTGCGCTGTCATTATGCGACAACAACAACGGCGGAAGGTCAGAGCATAACGCAACATGTTTAACGACATTGCGGGTAGATTGATTGTAGCCTCACTGAAGCAATGCATTTTAAACAGGCCTCTCCAACAACACGCTCGCTGTTGTCGTGACATTTGCATCAGCAATTGTTGGCTCTATGCTCTCGATTTGTTGTTATTTTTGCGATGTGTGCAAGGACTACTCCATATCATTCCACCCTCGGTAGCTGCCGAGTAAAAACATAAGCACAAGGCGAAAGGTCGCCAATGTAGCACTGCCGCATGATTATGCTTACATCCCGTCCTGTCTGGTGACTGTGTAGCCGTAGTCGGGGTAGTGCGGGAATGACACATTGACTCCGATTAGCGGCGTTCCGTCTCCGGTGAGGACTTGACCACGGATGACTGACACCAGACTGTGTGAGAAAAAAAGAACACACACACACGCAATTGGTTGAATAGGCAAACAGAAGCAGCCATTGTGTCAAGTGACAGAACAGACACAAATGGACAATGATCGTATTTTCCGGACTACAAGTCACAGTTTTTTCATGGTTTGTCCGGGGGTTTTATCAATAAATTTCCCCCAAAAATGTGACTTATACTCTAGTGCGACATATATGTATATGCCTTTTTCTTCATTATGCATTTTATGGCTGGTGGGACTTGTACTCCGGAGCGACTTATAGTCCGGAAAATACGGTACAAGACAGATACAACTACTGTATGTTACTGTATTTCAGATGAAATTTTTTAATAGCTTAGCGATGGAACGACAAAACGTACGAGGCAAGACAAGGCGGCTTTATTTATATAGCATTTTTTATACACAAGGTGTATAAAAGCTCATTGTGCTTTACATAGATAAACGTACAACATATAAAAGCATTTAAAAACAAAATAAATGAACACATTTAGAAAATAAAGAAAAATTCAAAAACACTGACAGAACCTCTAGTGCAGCAAAAAAGTTGGAAAGTTAATTTTAAACATGATTTAAAAGACCACAATTATAGGCATGGGTGAATGCATAGTTTTGATCTTGATTTAAAGGTTTGACTTAAACATATGAAACATAATATTTTGCATTAGAAAAAGTCAGACTATTTGAAGTATTTTGACTTTGTCCTATACACGTAGGAAATTTCTACATCCACTGATAGTACAACCTTATTCTAATACAATTACTGCTGTTTTTCATTAAAACCATTTTCAAATTTCAACTGTAAGACTTCTTCCTCATAAGAAAATTTGTGTTATTTTACACTTTATTCAATCAAAAATTATGCAAGTTATGTTCTTATATTGTTTTCTATGATTGTTCCTATAAAATCTTCCATGTAGGCTCATTTGATATGTGAAGGATATGGAGTTATTATCTTCTTTTTTAACATTTTAGCAGGTTGTTTAACAAGAAGCAGCATGACTCACTAAATGGCTGATTGTCCCCTCAGGCAAGCCGATTTACTTTGGCTCTACACTGTATTACACTTTTGCTGGCCCAAAAATGATTTTTTAAAAATATTTAGACACTTTGCTGCTTTACCACATAAACTTGACAGACGCTGGAATAGAAATCTATCAAAGGCAAGGGTGGTGCCTTCAGGTGAACTTCCGCATGACTTAACCTTGCAGCTGTATTTTCATTTTTAACTCATGTTTCCGCTGCGTTTAATTTATTCGCTGCCTCTCAAGCGTGGAGAGGAATCGGAAACAAGCTGCCTCTTGCATTCATCACGGGCAGGAGAAGAAGGGGGGGGAAAGACATGCGATCCTTGTGTCATTATGTAGCAGAGGCAAGCTTGATCAACAGCAGCGTTAACGCGGCATCCTTTATCTGGTCAAGCTCAAGCAATGAGGCCACTTAAGAGTGTGGCGGTGCTTCTTTTGAAGGATCTCTATTTGTCTTAGGATGCCAGATTAATGATACAAGTACAAATAAAAGCTGGTGACAGCTGCTGATGTGCTAAAATGAACGCATTGTTAGATGTTCTAATGTTTAATTGTCAACCACAGCCTTTTTCTTCAATTTGTTGATTCACTTTACATTTTTCTACTGTATGCATTTGATTGTGATTTTATTTTTGTTTTTTTGCTCATAGTATTTTATTATTTTTATTGTTTATTAATTTTGTATTTTTTATTTATACCCACATAATCTTCTATGCACATTCATAAATCATTATAAATACACTGTATGCCATAGTAAAATCTTGCTGTTGATGGATAGACAGAAAGACAGACAGATGGACAGACAGACAGGTAGATAGTTAGATAAGTATAAGATGAAGAAATCTGCATGTCACCAAGGTCTAAAAAAACAATTTAAAAAAAACAATAAAAAAATAAAAACCAAAGTTGAGGAGTTATTACATCAGCTTCACGTCACTTTTGACAAGGCTGTGTCTAATGATGGGTGCTCTTTGGATGGTTTGGCGAGTCTCAGCGAGCAGAGGAGCGGGGCGGTCGGCGACCAGCTAAAATTCACTTTTAATTGATCCCCAAAATTCTTTAAAAAAAAAAAAACATCGACAAATATGTGAATTCACGGATGTATGATTCCAAGTATCTATGGCTCCACTGTGTTTTAGTCCATTAACCTGCTGCTTTAGCAATTAACTCTCATACACTTTTAAAATGCTGGTTTACAAACAACCCAATTTGGGTTAAAACTTACCCAAGCAACTTCCTGGTTGTTTTACACAAAACAACCCATTTTTGTGTACAAAACAAGCCCCCCCCCCACCTTTTTTTATTTTTTTATTTTTTTTTATAAAATCGACCCAACTTCCATGGTTGGTCCAATCTTTAACACAGCAGTTTTAAAGGTGTATAGGGTAAAGTATAATCAAAACAGGCTCATAGACTTGCTGCTTGACTGTGTCAGTGCAACTATTTAATGTTTGTAAGGTAATTGGCAAAACTAGCTACAATAGCATTTTTTGTTTTGAGGTGGACAGAAGAGAGAGAAACATGATTTCCTGCTGTGCTCAGGGAATATTCCCTGCGACGGTTCAAGTAATCCTTATGTAAATAGCTCGCTTTACCGGAAATATACATAGAAGCAGGCAATAACCCATACTCTGGGATAACGGGTAATCCTTATCTGCATTGTCTTCAGCTTACTGTCATGTTAGTGTCTAGCAGTGGCATTAACGCTCATGCTCAAAATATTCATTAGATTCTCTTTTTGCTTTCCCGCGGCTAAAAGAAACGTCTGCCGTGTTAGAAGTTGAGCATACAGTTAATTAAATGTCACTGTATCACACCACTGGAAAGCTGCATTTATTTATTAATAGCTTCTTTAAGCCTTCTGGCTTTAGCATTTAGCTTCGAGCAATTGAGCAAACTGGTTTACTGGTGTACTATCATCTTATTAGCATTGTTGTATGTTACCCTGTGCTTAGCATTTAGCTCTCGTAAAAAAAAAGGAACTCAAACTAAATAACAGACTTGTGGTTAATGGGACATATTAGCCTTCTGGCTTCATTGGGAAAACTGATTTAATATGGCAACACACTGTAATATCTTGTTAGCTTTGCCAATCAGTATGTTAGCCTGTAATTAGGCTTCAGCTCTTGTGTAAACCATTGTGAAATGTAAAGATGAAAAAATATTGTTAGCCTACCCTTTTCTTGTCAGAATTGTCACATGAGCCTTTTAGCCTGTCATTAGCATTTTGGTCAACGTATTTGGTAGACTATAAACAAGTGAACAGATTAACCACCTAAAACAGTTAAAACAGTCTGCCACTGATAACAAGTAACATCTTGTGAGCTATCTGGTAAGTTGATACAGAATATTAACATTCTGGCTTTTGGCGTGTTCGGAAAATAACTCAGACCATGCACTAATTGGAGTGTGACCGTTCTGGAATTCAGAATGTTGCTCGATTTTGCCGTTCGGAAATTCAGAGTGCACCACAAAAGGAGTGCGCACCCTCAGGGCTCTAACTGGGGACATGTTTCACCAATGCATCCGGATGGAACATAGTAACCCACTAGTGTGTTCAGAAATTAAGAGGAGCAGAGTGCATTATGCATGATTTCCAAACACGCCCTTTGGCATTCAGCTTTAAGCAGTGGGCAAACCTATGTCTACTACACTAGGACAAAACACAAACATATATAATGCCTACACTGGCATTGGTAGTATATGTGTTATGTGCAATTTTCAGACAGCTGATTCGTGTCTGGTTGTGGGTTGTATTTACTGGCAGCTGCGGGCTGTGAGCCCAAGTCAAATTTTCCTTATCTTATCCTATACAATCTGCATTATGACACATTTGTAAAAATGATCTATGAAAAGACACATGCAACACTTCCATACGGTCCTGCTCCAGTGGAGAAGATTGGATAGATAGATAGATAGATAGATAGATAGATAGATAGATAGATAGATAGATAGATAGATAGATAGATAGATAGATAGATAGATAGATAGATAGATAGATAGATAGATAGATAGATAGATAGATAGATAGATAGATAGATAGATAGATAGATAGATAGATAGATAGATAGATAGATCGATAGATAGATAGATAGATAGATAGATGTACATATAAATGGATGGACGGACGAACGGAGAGACGGATGGATGAATGGAAAGGATGGATGCCATTTTAAGCACACTTATCTACAAGCCTGATCACACAAAATTGCAACGTGATTGTAGAAAAACTACTTACCTGCTGTTAAAGGGGTTCCCCCCTATTACCACGTGACTCCCGCTGGGCCCAATCAGGAATGAAACACGCTCATAGAAGCTCCTGGAGGTGGGCTGGCTGGCCGAGTTCTGGCCCTGCGTGGCTGTGGTGGCAGCCGGGTCCAGCGAGCCTTTGCAATACATCTGACCCTGGCAGGAGATTTGAGCACAGCAGTCTGGGTCCATACAGTCCACCAGGCCATCTGGGAAAGCAGTACAGAGGAAACATGAGTCTTGATGTCGTGGTTGTGCATCAGTCACTACAGAGGTGTCAATGTCACCACATTAGTTACTGCAATTGACACAGCTATTCAAATGTTGCTTTGCACTATCAGTCACTTTAGTCGACAACTATTAGAGAGTTTTCTTCTAAAAGTTCATCAATGTCAAATTGTATCTCCATCCCTACCGCTGTTCGAAAGTAGTTATATTCTGACCCATGACTCTTGATGTCAAAGTGGTGAATCAGTCAAACATTTTCTTCTGTCTGTCACCACAGAGAAAAGTTAATTTCAAAAGAGGTTTAGTTCGATCAGCTATCACATGGACAGTTATCCAAAATGTGTCTGCTTCTAGCAGTGAGAACTATATGAAGGTGGTAATTTTTTAAAAGTGTGAATCTCATTATCAAATCAGCCATTCCAGTGGACAGCTCCAGCTGAAAGCAGTTTTCCTTATCTGCAAGTTTGGATTTGAAAGTTATGTGTCAATCACCACAGTAAACAGCGGAAAGTTTTTTCCAACTATCAGTCACTACAGTGACCAGCTGTTCAAAACTTGTTTTCTTTAATCAGTGACTACAGTGGACAGGTATAATCAAAAGTTGTTTTGCTCTACACCAAGAGTCTGGATGGGAATGTTGCACATCAATCACAACAGCAGACAGTCGTTTGAAGGGTGTCTTCTTCTATTACTCATGACAGTGGACCGCTAAGTCCATATAGAGGCCATCTGGGAAAGCGGAATAGCGTCTCCGTTACACGTCAAGCCCTAGTGATCCAGTGACCTCACACACGGACCAGGCTTTATTAAAATGACAGCGTGGACTGAATTATTTAATCTGGTGTGACCTCCAAACTTGTTGATGAGATGTGCACAGAGTACTGTGTTCATGTCAATGAGGCTTTTCTTCATTATATTCCAGTTGCTCAAGTGTTTTTTTCCCCCCTACTGTTGGCGTTCATTTATCTTACTGTTATTATTTGACAGTTTTTACAGTTTTTGAATTGATTCAAACTTGTTTTTGGTGTTTTTGATTATTTGCCTTACGAATTTTAATTTGTTTTCTGTGTTTTTCGTTTTACTTGTTTTTGTGACTGTTTTATGGTGTTTTTTACTTAAAACGTCCATCCTTCCATCCATCTTCCGAACCGCTTAGTCCCCACGGGGGTCGCGGGCGTGCTGGAGCCTATCCCAGCCGTCATCGGGCAGTTGGCGGGCGACACCCTGAACCGGTTGCCAGCCAATCGCAGGGCACACAGAGACAAACAACCATTTGCACTCGCACTCACACCTAGGGACAATTTGGAGTCTTCAATCGGCCTACCAAGCATGTTTTTGGGATGTGGGAGGAAACCGGAGTGCCCGGAGAAAACCCACGCGGGCCCGGGGAGAACATGCAAACTCCGCACAGGGAGGGCCGGAGGTGGAATTGAACCCGCACCCTCCTAACTGTGAGGCGGACGTGCTACCCAGCGCGCCACCGAGCCGCCTACTTAAAACGTTTTTTATATATTTTTTCAGAATAGAATAATGCCTAAGTTACTGATAGTGTTGGGGTACACTCGCCTGACCTGTGTGCAGGCAGCGTGGGATCAACTCCCGCTCAGTGACAGCGTGCAAGTGGGTGTGACTGATTGTTTGTCTCTATGTGTGCCCTACGACTGGCTGGCAACCAGTTCAGAGTGGAGCCTGCCTTTCACCGAATGTCAGCTGGGATAGGCTCCAGCACCCCCTGCAACCCTGAACAGGATAAGCGGTGTTGAAAATGGATGAATAATGCTCTCAAATTAAAATCTGTCACTGCTACAAGGTAGTGATTTCCGTGATGGAAAAAATAGTGTGCTAAGCAGTGTACTGTTATCTGATCAAAGAGTCTCATAGGCCCCCTTTTTGGCTATTACTGCGAATGTAGTTGGTAGTTGATAACGCTGGAGCAAGAGTCAAGTTAACCACCACAAAACCAGTTTTCCTACCTCCCTCATTGTCCTTGCCGTCTGAGCAGAGTGTCTCAGTAGCAACATCGCATCCCAGGCCGCGCCATCCCGACTGGCAAATGCAGTGCCAGACGTTCTGATCGAGTACGCAGCGCCCGTTGTTGTTGCACAGGCCCGGGCAGCCGTCTGTCAACACATCATGTAGCAATGTCATGCACCAGCATAAGAACTAGGGATGGGTGGGAAAGGGGGTTTAGAGAACAGACAGTGGGCAGAGGAGCGAACACAGAGTGCAGAAGACATCTGACAGGACTCGGGGATGTGTGAGAAGGTCTGTCGATTCACATGAGCGTGTCGATGTGATAAAAGTGTCTCAGTGACTCTTAATTAGAGCAGGACCAGCACCCGTGTTGGAGCTTTCTGGAGGTCTATAAAGGTGGTACTGTTGATCCTGGAATGAGGTTCCCATGGGTCAAGTTACACTCTACAGCGCATCCACAACCAAACACTGCCCACTCTAATGAGATCCAATACAGTTAATAAGATCAACAAGATGGATAGATTGGACAGACAGACAGACAGACATACAGACAGAGAGAGAGATAGACAGACAGACAGACAGACAGACAGACAGACAGACAGACAGACAGACAGACAGACAGACAGACAGACAGACAGAGAGAGAGACAGAGACAGACAGAGACAGACAGAGACAGACAGAGACAGACAGAGACAGACAGAGACAGAGACAGACAGACAGACAGACAGACAGACAGACAGACAGACAGACAGACAGACAGACAGACAGACAGACAGACAGACAGACAGACAGATGGTTGAGGTGTAAAGAACTGTTATGAACTTTAACCGATGTTTAAAAAAATTAGGGCAGTGTTTTTGAGACAGCTCTTCAATTGCATCCTATTGGTTTGTGCAGATGAACTACATTGGAATATTTTTTTTCCCTCGACATTTCTACAAATCCTGGAAGCGAAGGCCTCCATTTTGGACTGAACGCTCATGTGAAGTAACAGGCACAGTGACGGGGGACAAGGAAGCCTTTAATGTCAAATAAGAATCATAATAAAGGCAAAAGGGAAGAGGGAAGTGTCGGCATCCTGACGGTCTACACGTACAGAGAAGGACATAGCACTGGCCTCCACAAGGCCCAAACAAACCACAGCAGCTCCACTGGGTGAGACAAGGAAGGGGGGACAAGGGGACCGTGGAGTCTACTGGTTGAAGACGGACAGGGAATGACGGGACATATCGGAAGGAAAAAGTGGGTGGGGGAGACATCATGGTCAACTCTGACATAGAACAGGTGTATCAACATCGTGCTAGGGGGGAGACAAAAAGCAGAGGGGGGTGGGAGGTGATCGTTTGTGACAATCCCCCTGGGGAGGGTTCAGTTTACCTTTATATCCTATCTTGACTGCTCCTATTACACAACCCAGGAAAGGGAAACATTTAGGAAAAAAGGGAACAGAAGTGACTTAGCTAAGCTGACAAAAAAAGAAAAAAAACATTTTCTTGACAATTGATGGAACGCATGTATAAAATTAACACGCACCGACGCTCAAATCATTGGTGGAGCCAGAAGGCTGATGCTAACCGTAAGCATTGAGGAGTAGTCAGTACGTGTGAGGCAAAAGAAAATGACCCAAAATAGTCAACAAAAAGCAGGGTTGAGCCAATGGGAGACAAGGGTAAGGGTAACAAGGATAGGTGTAGGAGGTTTGGGTAATGATAAGGATTGTATTTGGGATGAGGATTAAAGGGATCAGGATTCGAGGTCGGGATTAAGGAATTGGGGCTAGGGGTTTGTGCCCTGTGATTTGCTGGCGACCACTTCAAGGTACAAGCAGTGTCGATACAAGATGTGATCGGCCTGGTATTTTGCATCAGGGTCCTTCGTGATTTGAGCGCCTACTGATGCCCTTTATAATGAAAATTATAATAAATGTAATTATAATGAAATTATTAAAAATATATAAAATGTACATTACTGCTACTGCAACAGAATCTAATTAAATTCAGGATCATAAGCGAGCAACAGCATTGAGGTGAACTATTGGCTTTTTCAAAGTTCTCCCTCTTTTTTTACCGTAGCCTACAACACTACCCAAAAATAATTTCACTCAGAAATCATTCACCCACCATCCATTCAGCGCAGGTGTGCCATGGTAGCACATACTGACTAAATGGGTTTGTCTACTATGTGTTGTGGTTTGCTGTGTGCAATATCAAAAGCCCTTTATGTGGATTGTACAGAAGATGAATAGATGGGTTAAGGTTGGTGTTACAGCTGAGGGCAAGGCAGATTCAAGGAAGGTTTAGGGGTTAGGTGTTTTGTTTTAGAAAATGTTAAGACTAGGGCTTTTAAAGTGGCAGGACAGCGGGTTGAGTGGTCAGCACATCTGCCTCACAGCTCTGAGATTGTGGATTCAAAGCCAAGGTGTCCATGTTCTCCCTGTGCTAACGTGGGATTCCTCTGGGCGCTCTAGTTACCTTCCACATTTCAAGTGGTGAGTTGGTGTGAGTTATATGTTTGTCTACACTGTGCAGAATTATTAGGCAAATTGTACTTTTGAGGATTCATTTTGTTTTTGAACAATTTTAGTGCTGTTGGTCAACCAAAATATGAACAAACTTAAACTTGAATCTTTAAGAGAGTAAAAGTGACAGTCGTTACTGATCTTGCCATGGATCCAGCTGGTCCGTCTCGAGTCACTCTCATCTCATCAGTCCATAAGATCTTTGTAAAATGTGTCTACTGATATTTCCTGACTCGGTCTTGACACGCCTGGTCTAGCTTAGCAATTTCATGAGCGCTGCATTCCTCTGAAAGACTTTTTCCAATTTTTGACTTTTCAGAGTAATTTAAATCTCTTTTTTGCCATATTTTGCCCGAGGAAAACAAGCTGCCTAATAATTATGCACACTGTGAAAGAGTGTGTTGATCTGCTGAGGCCCCACCATCCATCATAACACAAATACACATCACTTGATATGCTTGTAAGCATTCAAGTTTATACAGCATGGAGTTGGAAAATATGCATAAAAATGATCATACGGTCAAGATACGCACTTGCGTAATAATTCTGCACATTGTGTATATGTACCCTGTCTGTTTACAGTCTACAGTGAAACCCACTCTTTGCTCAGCATTCAACTCGGGTAGCTTTTACCACATTTGTGACCCTAATGAGGACAAGCCATGATGAAAATGGGTTGTTTTTTAAGCAGGTTTTGGGTTAGATGAAAGGTTAGGTTTAAGAGTAAGGCTTGGGTTGGTGGTTAGGGTTTTGTGCTAGTTTGGGCGTTACAGTTTCAGGGATAGGATTAAGGGTTAGGTTTGGGTTAGAAAGTGGGCTCGGGGCCTGAGGGTAAGGGTTAGGACTGCTGCTCCAAAGCAAAGCAATTTAAAGCATACTTGAACTCCCATAAATACATCTGAGATCTGTAATCAATACCTTTTCTGGAAAAAGAAAATAATCTCAATTTTGGTGGAGCCAGATAGCCAATGTGAAACATGAGTGGCAGGAGGTATTCAATATGTTAGCCGCAAAATAAAGGTGGATCGTAACAATTTGAATGATGAGATTACTCTCAAGCAAAAAGTGTGTTGTTTTCTTTTTCTTTTACCTGACACTCTGGAATCCAGGGCTTTACATGGATGCCAAGAGGAGATCAGAGGAAGACAAAGAGGAAGGAAGATAGGAACACAGAAAGACAATTATTGTAAGACCATGTCCACATGAGCAAGTTGGTTCTTTACAATTTAAACAAATTAAATGAATTCTTTTTTAAATGCATGGAAATATATTTGCAGGTTATTAAGTGAATGGCGAAGCAACAGGGGACACTTTAATCCACCTACATTTACAAAAAGTCTGTTTATAATGAATTTCCAGGAAGAAATTTAACATTTATCTCACGCAGCCCCCGGAGGATGTCGATAATATGCAAAAAATTGAAATGTCAAAAAAGCCTATTTTTGATGAAATTTTATAGAGCTCATAGATAGCCTTTTCTCATGTAACACACTAAGGAAGCTCTGCTTGTGAAACCCTGAAAATCTGCACCAATATTTGATGATTTCTTCCATGACGCATACCAAATCATGTGAGTTGATTTGGAGTTATAATGGTGAAAACAAAAAACAAATCATCTCTCCATTTGTGCATACCCAACAAAAACTAAGAGTGACAAAAAATTAAAAGTGTGACTTTTGGGATAGTCCAGCACACATTATTTGTTTTCACATTGGTTCCTATAGAAAACGCTTCTGCTTACAAACGTTTCTACTTACAAACCCAATCGCGGAACCAATTAAGTTCGTAAGTAGAGGTACCACTGTACTTGTGCAAAAAGCTCTTTTCTACCTTGAACTTCAATAAGTCCAAGTACAGGTCCAGACTTACTGAAGAGCATCTTCAAGCCCTACTGAGGGTCTCAACTGCTTCCTCCCTCATGCCAAATTTGGCTCAGCTATGTGAGAGGAAGCGCTGCCAGGTTTCTAGCAGCAAGAAGTAGGCAGAAGCCATGTTAAGAACATTCTTCCTTCCAAGGTAAAAGAACTGTTAATACAGACATGTGAATGTGACTAGTCAGCAACTACTACATGTGGTTTCTTCAGTTTTTTTATAACTGCTGTATAATTATTGTTTTCATTATTATTATTATTTTTTATTACTGTTTGATAATTATTTTTCTTATATTTAATAAGACACAAGTTTTAATCCGAGCCTAAAACAACCCAATGCGGCCCAGTTTCACCCCAGACTCTACCTCCAGCGGCCCCCAGGTAAATTGAGTTTGGGACCCCTGCTTTAAAATAATGCTCGAATGGCTCAAATTTGAGGAACTAAATGCCCTGACGAGAAGACACTAGGTGGTGGTAATGGCTGATTACATTTTTGATATATTTTCTCAATTCCTGGTAGATTACTTTCATTTTAATACAAATACATTTGTGAAGTTGGCAAGATGGTAACCTAAAAGTAACCCCCCTCCAAGAAAGAGGTTAAAAGTTCATAAAAAATACACATGTTCATGTGGACATAGCCAAAATTGGAGTTAGGCAACAGGACAAGACAGAGATAAACAAATTTAAAAGCACACGAAAAGATCCTCACATGGAAAATCAGTCATTATTTTCTCTCTTTTTTTTTTTATTGGGTGCGAGTTCAGTGTTGGACAAAATTGTGAGCTGTTAATTAAAGCGGCAAGTGATTATGAAGAAGAATCCCAGATGCCGGCCATTAGCCGCCATACGAATCAGTGCCTAAACGACTCAGTTTAAAAACGCTTGCTAAAATATTCATTATGAAAATTCTCCGTCTGCTTTGATTTGGCACTAATGGGCTAGGCACAAAGGAAAACACAGTTTCTCTTGATATTTGAACCTCTTTGTTTGCCTTGTCGCCTTCAAGCACCAGTGGGCTCAAAGCAGATCCATGCAGAGCCATTAAGTGGAATACCCGAGTCGCTTCTTCCGACGCCAACCCAGCCTTGACAGTGGCTGTGAGTCGAAAACACCTAACTGCAGTCAAAGGGCTTATATAACAGGATCACTGTTCTGTAGCCACAGAATAGCCAAGGAAGTCATCCATGCAAGCTCTGTCCATGCAAAATGAGATTAAAAGACACTTTATGGACAAATAAAGTCTTGAGAAAAGTGGGTGTCAATTGAAACAGGAGCACAGGGAACATTTAAGAAAGGCAAATTGAAGCCTTAAAGGCTATTTCAATTCAATTTAAGACCTCTTGTCTATTGAATACAAGCACTAATACACGGTGAGCTCCTCTGTTGCTTGGATCATTTTAGTTAGACCTCTTTTATTGTTGAATTAAGCGAAGTAAAAGGAAAGAAAGGAGATTTACTTTTTTTTCCGAAGCAAAGGGAGGCTCTGAGATCAAGTGGGAACCAAACAACCAAAAGGGTTAGCGTTAAGGTGTGAGGTGGTTAGATGGTTCAGGCTAGGTGAGGTTAAGGTAAGGGATAAGATATGTTATCTGTAAATGCTAGTGTTCAGGGGTTAATTTAATGATTTACAGAGCTGTGGGAGTAATGTTAGGAATAGGGGTTCAGATTCGAGTACTTGCACTCCACTAAAATCAACAAACTGCAGGGCTGAGAAGTCATTATTTTAGTGAACATTTAGCATTTTCTCATGCAAAATCGACTATTCATGTTATGAAACATACTCTTGATCCGTGGGTGCTCGTCACTGTCTAATCACTAGTCACTGACACCTGAAAACCCTTCAATAAGTTTAAGGTTTTTACATTTAATCTATGCTAAAATGTACTATTACAGCAACTAAACATGATTTTCTCCTAAATTAAAACTGAAAGGGGAAGTGTAGCCTATAACTTTGCCATAGTTTTGCTGAGAGCATTAAGGCATTGGGAATCGGACCCACTCCACCTGCAGTGAAGGAGGCTTGCCGGATTGTAAATAACAGAATTAATTGCCGGCAGTCTGGAGTAGCTGGATTTGTTGTTTCCCAGGTGATGCCTGGGAACACGGACCAAGAGCTGCAAGTGCCCTCTCGGCAATATGGCGCTTGACGCTACATGCGAGGTTCAACCGGAAGACTGCAGGTCAACGGTAGGAAGTGACATCTTCGATGTCATTATCCTCATTAACGGCAACTGAAGTGCCGCTTTTGCATGGAATATGATATTCCAAATAGGCCTTGACTCACCGTCCGCCCTTGACTCACTAATTCCAGAGTTCCACTTCACCAGAGGTAAAAGGTGGTTGTTAGAAATTATTAGTCCCTCAAGGTGAGACGATGAAAACCTTTCCTTTCACTGACAGAGTAATAATAATTAAAAACATCCTAATTGAGAACCATTTTACAAAGGGTCTTTACAGGGTTTTTGCACAAAAAGGAAACAAACCTTAACTACCGTAATGTTTGGACTATAAGTCGCGGTTCTTTTCATAGTTTGGGTGGGGGGGCGACTTATAATAAGGAGCGACTTGTGTTTTTTTTCAAAAATAAAAAAAAAAAAAAAAAAGTGAAACCGCGATAAACGAACCGCGATGTAGCAAGGGATTACTATAATTTGAATTTCAAGTGACGTCAGCAGCGCGACGCGGTGTGGCGCGGCGGTTGTTTACAAAAAGGACAAAGATTGATCACGGGATGACGAAGATGATGAAGGGCCCCACGTACTACCGGCATCATTAGCGGCTTCGCTTCTAAGTGACACGGAGGATGAAGAGTTTGAAGGATTTAAGGATTTGGAGTGACACAGAAGGTTTGAAAAACTATTATGGCTTTTGCGCACGCCCGGTCCTACTCTACGGAACTCTCTTTCACCTCCGTGGATAGAAGTCGGGGGCCGGCGCTCGGCCCGGTGGCTGTCCGGGGACGGTGGATGAGGCTCGGACATGCACGCCCGGTCCTACTCTACGGAGCTCTCTTTCACCTCCGTGGATGGAAGTCGAGGGCCGGCGCTCGGCCGGGTGGCTGTCCGGGGACGGTGGATGGGGCTCGGTCATGGCTTTTACGCACGCCCGGTCCTATTCTATGGATCTCTCTTCCACCTCCGTGGCTGGAAGTCCACGCCGCCACACGACTGGAAGTTTGTTTTGTTAAATAAAGAGCCATTTACCAAACCCACGTCTTTCCTTGTACTTTGTTAACGCTACAATCTAGTTAGATACTAGATCTGTGGAATAATGACGAGGCTGATGTCAGGGCGCACGCGCGGCGTTGTTGACAAAGGACGAGGAATTTGATCGATGGATTTAATGATTTAGAGTGCACAGATGGTTTGATAATATTATTGCTTATATAATAGTTATCCAGCCATCCATTTTCTGTACCGCTTAGTCCCCACGGGGGTCGCAGGCGTGCTGGAGCCTATCCCAGCTGTCATCGGGCAGTAGGCGGGGGACACCCTGAACCGGTTGCCAGCCAATCGCAGGGCACACAGAGACAAACAACCATTCGCACTCGCACTCACACCTAGGGACAATTTGGAGTGCTCAATCGGCCTACCAAGCATGTTTTTGGGATGTGGGGGGAAACCGGAGTGCCCGGAGAAAACCCACGCGGGCCCGGGGAGAACATGCAAACTCCACACAGGGAGGGCCGGAAGTGGTATAATAGTTATTTGATATCTAATTTATATATCGTTGTATGGGCCTGTGGAATATTTTGAAGTGCAAGCGCCATCAGCGGCGCGCACCCATTGTTGACACAGGACGATCGATGGATTTAATGAGAATTGGAGTGACACAGATGGTTTTATAAATGTGTTATTTATGTAATAGTTTTTTTTAATAACTCTGAATGTTACGTCAGGCCCGTTCTCAGCTCTTTGTTTGTGTTTATGTCACGTTAGCATACCTATCGTTTAGCCCAGTGGTTCCCAAAGTGGGCGGTACCGCCCCCCTGGGGGCGGTGGAAAGATCTGGGGGGGCGGTGAGGAAGAAAGGGGCGGTAGGGGGGCGGTAGGGGGGCGGCAGTCGATTTGTACACAACACGCCGCTCTGGCCCAGTCAGATCCGACAGCATAGACTACAAAAGCAAAAGCTCAGGTTTGTAATTTCAAGCTTGTAATGTTCAGAATTTTTCCGTTTCTGAGAAACAAACTCAGTGCTCCCACTAATTCAACGTAATGGTAATGATATTATAAATGTATTATTTATTTATTTATATAAATGTATTATTTATTTATATAAATGCCGGTCCGCGAAAATATTTCTGACATGTAACCGGTCCGTGGCGCAAAAAAGGTTGGGGACCACAGCAGCAAACCAAATATCAAGAAAGAGGTGTTTGTTTCCATATGTGCCTTGGGGGGGGGGGGGGGGGGGGGGTAATTCACTGGGGAGCCAAAGGGGGCGCCAGCCTGCAAAAGTTTGGGAACCACTGGTTTAGCCTGTTGTTGCTCATTCATGTCTGTTCTTGGTGTTGGATTTTGTCGAATAAATTGCCCCCCAAAATGCGATTTATACTCCGGAGCGACTTATGTATGTTTTTTTTCACTTTTTTGGGCATTTTATGGCTGATGCGACTTGTACTCCGGAGCGACTTTTAGTCCGAAAATTACGGTACTGTATGTTGTATACTATCTTTATGGGTAAAATATGAAAGGGTCAAAATATTAGAAACAGCCCTCTCTACAAGGCTTTAACGCATTGTCACATCATCAAAACTCTTCAGAAGTGCTGACAAGATGCTATACATAATATTGTAACGTGCTGGGTAGTCCAGATGTTTTTTTACAACACTGAACCCACTGACATTCACGCTTCATTGGTGATCCACAATCTGTGGCCTTCTGTCAGGTGTCTGCATGCGAGTGTGTGTGTGTGTGTGTGTGTGTGTGTGTGTGTGTGTGTGTGTGTGTGTGTGTGTGTGTGTGTGTGTGTGTGTGTGTGTGTGTGCATCCATGCATGCGTGCGCACGCGTGCATGTGTGTGCGCATGCGTGCATGTGTGTGCGCTTTTTGTAGGCTGTGTTGAGACGTCTTGCTCACCGATGGTGCAGTGCTCGCCTGTCCAGCCCTGGTGGCAGTCACATTTGCCCTCGCGACACACCCCGTGATCGATGCAGCGTGGGTGACAGTCCCTCTGCTCGCACTCTGTGCCTGCCCAGCCCTCCTCACAGTGACACATACCACCCAGGCATGAGCCATGAGGGCCACAGTCGACCACACACACCTCTGAAAGCAAAATGTCAACAACAACAAATTGTGAGAAACGTCACATTCTCAATTATTTTTCCAAACGTCAATGAAACCTAATCACTCTTGTGTCTCTAATGTTATGGGAATTTTTTTTCAACACTTCAACCCACAGTAAATATTCAAGACTTATTTAAAAGAAGGCAATGCACCTTTATTTGGATAGCAGCATTCGTACATACTAAGGCATATTCATGGTTTACAGAGTTAAAGACATTCAAAACAAGATTGAATTACTTGATAAAAGTGAAGATACACGTTAGAGAAACACTAACATTTCAAAACACGATTTAAAAAAAAAAGGTAAATGGTGAAATATTATGATGACTATATTCAAATGAACTCAGATTGTGAGCACTTTAAATTGCCAGTAGGTGTGAGAGTGAATGGTTGCTCGTCTCTGTGTGCCCTGTGATTGGTTGGCGATCAATTCAGGGTGTCCCCACCTAGTGCGCGATGTCTGCTGGGATAGGCCCCAGCACAACTGCAACCCTTGTGACAACAAAGCTGTTAAGAAAATTGATGAATGGATATTGCTAGTGTACAAAAGCGCTGTCAGTTACTCCAACCTGATTATTTGGTAACATTATTTCACAAAGTTTCAGACTTCTCTCGTAACTATTTAAAACAACATCCAGTGAGCTCATTTCAATTCAATTCTCACCAATTGACACTGCCAAAGACATGGTGCCCAGTGCCCACTACATATGTTCCCCAAAAAAATGATTGATTCACATGTTGGAAACCTTTGACAGGAGGTATGTCTTCCCAAGTGGTAAATATTTTGTCAAGGTTGCTGTGCTTCACCAATACAAGGGTATATGAGAAAATAGCAAGAGCAAGCTAGAGATGCTGTCCACACAGAGGGACGTCACATTTACAGTATGCATATAATCATATAGAAACTTTCCATGCGAAGAGAAAAGCATTACTTGTACAGATGTAGCTGTTACAAAACACGTTTACACACGAAATAAATAATCTGCGATGCTTTAAAGTCTTTATTAAAACAGGACAAGATAATGGAAATTCTTAAGATCTGAGATGTGACTTATCCTTTTATTGTACTATAAAGCGCTTTGGGTTTTGAGATATGACAGTCTAAATAGCAGGATGTTACTTGGTGATCCGGTGATTAATGTCGCCAGGGCACATGACAAGCTCATTTATAATCATAATCATGCAGTTACACGGTGGCTTTGGAAGAAGCTTCTCTCAGTAAGATTATATACTGGGTAGGGATACCTAATGTTTAAAGTACTAAGGTATTCCCTTGGAATCTCCTCCCTACATCTAAACTTTTAGCAAGATGTTCAGTGAGGGTGCATTCAAACGTTTTACTTCCATGTCCGAAACAAACCTTAACTACATTGTTTCACTAACTTGCTGGAAACGTAGCAAATGTAAACTTGCTTTTTTTATTATTTTTTTTTATAAACTCACTTGTTCGAAACATAAACAAAACTTAGTCACTTCATAATGACTTGATGGGAATGTAAATGAAACAGACATGGATAACAGATTAGGCAGGTGTACCTAATGGTTTCTACTGTAATGAAGTACTACGACATCTGATACCCCTATATTGTCATTTGCCCATCCTTTAAAATGCATCTAATTTCATTCAGTGAAGGCATATTCAAACAGCAGCAGTGTACTTTGAACTTAGCCCTGTGGGACTTCAATTGTTTCATAGTATGGCATTCCTATGATGTTTCTCCCTTTGTTTTCCTCTATGTGTGCCCTGCGATTGGCTGACAACCAGTTTAGGGTGTACCCTACCTACTTCGAAGTCAGCTAGAATAGGCTCCCTCATGAGGGTAAGTGGTTAAGATAATGGATGGATGGAAGTTAGCTCTGTTAGACTTAGACAGACCCACTTTATTCATCCCTTGAGATTGCTCTCAGGAAGTAGCTCACACAGAAATAGTACAAAAGAGAACGTTGTAACAAACAAAGAGGAGAGGAATAAATAAAGCGCATAGCGATAAATAAAGTGTTGAGCTACACATAAATAACAATAATAATAAATAGTAATAGTCACATAATAAAGTATTGAAGGTAACTTCACTTGGGTATGCCAATCATGTGAGGTCTCCTTTTGTCCCGATTCCTACCAGCTCCTTCCCCCAATTGAGGAATTATACAGTTTGTTGGCATGAGTTCAGCAGTCTGTTGCTCCGACATTTGGGGAGGAGCAGTCTCCCATAGAACAGGCTCCTTTAAGCGACGATGACTGTGTGCAGAGGGTGGCTGGCATTGTTCATAATGTCCCACAGTTTGTTCAGTGCCCTCAACTCTGCCATTGCCCCCAGAGAGCCCAGCTTCTTGCTGACCACAGAGCCGGCTCGCCTGACCAGTTTCTCTAGTCTGGAAGCAACCTTCTTGAATGTACCCCAGCACACCATGGTGTCGAAGAGGACACTAGCACCCACAGACTGGTAAAACATCTCCAAATGCTTGTCGCAGATGCTGAACGACCGCAGCCTTCTCAGGAAATAAATCATGCTCTGCATCTTCTTGTGCTAGTGTATGCTGACCAGTCCAGTTTCCCATCCAGCTACACCCCAAGATATTTGTACGAGTCCACAGCCTTCACCTCAGCTCCCTCCAGTAGAACTGGCCTAACGTTGTGCTCCAGATGGTTGCTTTAATTGACTCGGGATGTGACTCATACAATTTTGAGATAGCTTTAAGGACTATTTTGCATTATTGCTTAAACATGCCAAAATGTAGTAAGCCCAAATATCCATTTTAAGACATGCAACATGCTCAATAAAAAAAATCTACCAAATTTTGTGGGCACGTTCATCAAGGTGAAAATTTACATTTGGTAAGGGATATGGGGTGAGTCTCAAATATCAGCTTTCTATAGTAAAAGGCATCAATAAGATACTCATTATAAGACACAGGTAGTTTGTCATTTTGCTTTGAAGCTGCTGTTTTAGGGTCATTTGTGCCACTTCGAGGGAAAAGTTAACATCCCAGACAGACTTTGTCTGATTGATACCAAATTACAACTATTTATACCAGACACACGGGTGACAGTAAATTATGAAAAGTTTTTGTCTTTGCCCTTGGGTGTGGGAAGAGTATTGAAGCAACTTTTAAAAAATTCAGTTGGTTATTTACTTCTTTGAAGTCGGATAGGAACCAAAGTGCTGTGACTCACACTGCCTGATTCAGTGACGTTTGGTGCACAACAGCAAAAACTTATATTGTAGCAATTGTGTAGGCTTCATGGCATTTATTTTTTTAAATTTATTCTTGCAAGGCATGTGGGATAAACAGTGTAAGAAGCAGGCTCCCATACATTGTCTGGACTTTGACAAAAGTGAAGCGGGCCTCTTTGAGTTGGCGTTATCTGGCCGAGGCGATACATCAGAGCGTGGCGTGCCGAGGCTAACACTAAGCAAGAAGCGAGGATAAAAAGTGTGACAATCAGCGTGAAATCTAGAGTGCATTCTTGCAATCTGAAGTGGCTCCAGGAAATGTACACAAGCTTGCAAAAATGTCACACTTTAACTTACAAACTGTGTTGTCACGATTCCACATGTGCATTTTGTTCATACAAATCCACCTACACAACTTGACTCTCTGTGTTAGACTAAAGAGAGTTCAACATTAAAAATATATCAAAATGCATAATTAGTGCTTATATTTACTTGATTATTTTCCATATAGTGCAACTGTATACAAAGAAATTGAGTAGAGCGGCACCTTGACTTAACATGAGTGACAGTCACGTTAGCAGTGGCGACTGTCTCAAACATAATGGAAGCATGGGCTTTATCTTCACATCGTTGTAGGGAGGCAGCTCAAAAGGAGCGTGTTGTATCTACCTATTCATACCTATGGCTGCTGTTTGTTGAAGTGAGTTGCCACAATTTGGTACTTGTACATATCTCTCGAACATGCAACTTTTGGTAGATTATACAGTTGCTTTTTTTAAGCTCCTATTTTTGGAGTCCAATTGTAACAAGGTTACAAAAGAAAGTGGACTAACGTTGTGGCTTGAATGACCAGCTTCCTGCAGCGCTTCATCTGATTCAATGCATTTTTTACACTTCTTTATCTCATATTGTTCCGTATTACCTTATGTCTTAAATGTTGCCCAATCGGTATACATTGCAGCCTGATTGTTGTGAAAGGTGGATCCTCACGGTTTCTCATTTTCCCCCCACATTTTTACTTTTTCCTTCCTATCCTGGGGGTTAAGATCAGGGGATGCCATTAATATTTTTCAACTGTCGGTATCTGTTTCGTCCATACATCCATCCATATTCTGAACCGCTGTTCCTCAGGAGGGTTGCTGGCGTACTGGAGATTGTCCCAGCTGACCTCGGGCAGTCGGCGGGGGACACCCTGAACTGATTGCCAGCCAATCGCAAGGCACTGTTTTGTCCATGTCAGACTTTTCTTCAATTAAGAGATGCTCACCATTAAGGCCATCTCCCTGAGCTCACACTGTAGAATATTAAAAGCACCTCTTGGGGACAGTCATCGAACTGGCAAAAGGTTCCTGCTTTGCAAAGAAATCATGTAATCAATTTTTCATTAGCGGCAAAGTGTTTATCTGCTTTGAACATGCCGCGGCTGCATGGAGGTTTGGGGCAGTCGATCACAGCCACCACGTTTGTTAATTAAAGTTTATTTAATTGAAGGAAGAACCGCAGCATTAATTGTCCAGAATGTGGAAATTCCCTACCTAGCCAGACAGGTTAACAGACTCCCTGATTTTTGGGCCCAGGTTATCTGCTCCTGACAATTTTGAGATCCTGTCTCAGAGAAGATATGAGACAGACTCAGAGAATGACATGAAGGGGAAAAGAGACTTTGTTGTGCTATCTCTCTTTTTTTTTTTGGGTGCCAAACAATCAGTCTGCCGTGTAAAAAAAAAAAAAAAACGCAAAAGCAATATGTCCATTTGTTATACGTAATAGTGTTATAGCGTAATATTGAATTTCTTTTGGTGTCATGGTAACAATGAATCCTCATCTTCTTGTAGCATATAACACTAATGGTGTAATACACAACAGCACACCAGACAGAAAATACAACAAAAAACAACTCCCCACAAAAAATAAAAAATAAAAATAAATATACAATACAGTGCACTTTACAGAGACAACTATTAAAGGGGCCCTGGGAAGAAATTCTCCTTTTGTTGTGATTCTTTATCATAAATATGCATTCACCCAACCTGACTCAGTCCCCTAAGTTGTGAGAAAAACGACCCTTGTTTTCCTTGCATATGACTGTTTGTATCAACATAGCTCAAATAGCACTGTCAAATGGTCTGTTTTAGCGAATCCCTTTTATACGTTACTAACTCCAAAATGCTGCGTGTTGTAAAGTGAGGTGAGTTGACCTCCATTTTTTTGCTCACAATTCAAAGCAAAACATCAGTCGGGCGACGGTTCGTATTTCGAAAAAATCATGAGTCGATTCATTTGTTTCATAATGCAACGCTCCTTTCACCGCCATATGATTATACAATAGAAATAAAAAGAACAACTCAATATAATCTTCAAGAAGAAAGTCCACATAAATCAGTCTGACATAACAGATGCAAGGCTCTGGCCTCTGCACTAATACATTGTCCTCTTGTGGTCAAAAGGAAATCCCGATGACAAATTAAAGTCTCAAATGGGAAACAATGCTTGCTCTTAAGAAAAAAAATTAACATGACTTTTTTCAGGGAGTGAGTAAGGCTGCAAATAAATCTGTGTCTCATATTTTCTAATAAGATACCTGTGTGACACCTTGAGAAAGAACATATGTTGGGGCCCGCAAGATTAATGCATGGTGTCAACACCACGTTGTTAACATATGTCGGCCCTTTTATAGCAAGCAGCGCGCGCGACAAGTGTCAAAACTTTGACTTCCGACGCAGACCGTAATGAAGCTACATCAAGTTTTTTCCCCCCTGTAATTTAATCAAGGCTGCAAAAACAAGGCGCGTTATCAGGAATTCATAAAGCCAGGGCCTGCTCACATTCATCAACTTCCAGACTTTCAGTCAGCAGGACATTGCAAATGAATAACTTTTGGTTTACGAAATGAGTCAGAACGGCGGGAGAAATAACTTGATTGAGCCGTCTTTTCTGTTCAAAGACTTTCATGTCTGACTGATTATTCCCTTGTGGTTGACTACAGTTTGGCAAACTTGAGCTGATTTATTATCACTGATTAAAATGTGAGAAGTGAGGAATGAAAATAAAAATGCTGACCGGCCACTTTCTGTTTTGAATAATTACAACACGGGAACTGTTGGATTTCCAAA
Source organism: Syngnathus acus (assembly GCF_901709675.1). NCBI lineage: Eukaryota > Metazoa > Chordata > Actinopteri > Syngnathiformes > Syngnathidae > Syngnathus > Syngnathus acus. The sequence continues at coordinate 18,537,198 of NC_051095.1, read as the reverse complement.
TATCAATCATTTTTCCACAAAAACCAGGCAAAGTTGAAAGCATCAAACGTAACGAGACAACAACAATATGGTCACAATTGGTCATGCGCATGGAAGCAAGCCACAAAGCATTGAAGTGTCATACAATTACTGGAATGCAATCAATGAAGTGAACGACTAATAATCCTAATAAGAAAAATAAAAAGCAAAGTCTATAGCAGGGGTGGCCAACCAGTCAGAGACTAAGAGCCACATTTTTTTACTGTGTGCAAAGAGCCACATCCCCCCCCCCATATTGAACTCAAGCGAAGCGAACACGCAGCGTTTGACGAAAATACCATGTTGAACTCAAGCGAAGCGAACACGCACAAAAACAAACAAACAAACAAATGAACCCACAAATGTTGATATGAACGTAAAGGAGCCGCATGAAACCCGGCAAGGAGCCGCATGCGGCTCGCGAGCCGAACGTAAAGGAGCCGCATGAAACCCGGCAAAGAGCCGCATGCGGCTCGCGAGCCGCGGGTTGGCCACCCCTGGTCTATAGCATGCTGGGTCAAAAAAATAAAAAAATGTAAAGAATCAGTCCAGTCCAACCCAGCGGCGCCTGGAAAGCGGACTTTAAACCGATGATGATGATGATGATGAAAGAATAGAATGCAACTATTCCTCCCACCAGTTATGAATGATAACAGCCAACATGCACAATACAAATAAACACAACAAATGAAAATCCACAGACACAAAATTCTGTGCCACATATTGTCAAATGCATCTAAATATGTGATTATGTGATCATTCTTCTCGTTACTTATCCATGATACAATAGAAATGAACAGAAATGAATTGAAATAACAGTCAAAACTGAGTCACTGACATACTCATTCAGGCACTGGCACATTAGTGCAGCATGTACTCAATGAAATGTCTCTTATCGCCAATTATTAATGCTAACTGCTACCTTCCACAAAATAAATAAACTGAACAACTACGTATAAATAATTCACTGTGTCAAAAAGAAAAATATGAATGTGATTGTTACTCTCAACAGTTATTCGTGACAACAGCCATCTTAATAAAAATGAATGACAATAATGAACAGAATGACTAAATATAATCCGCAGTCCAAAGAGAGTTCATGGCACACTCAATCACAATATGCATTCATAAAATTAATGTGACCATTCCTCTAACCTATCATCCACGATAATCACAACTTTGTACAATAGAGATGAATAAATCTACAAGAAACCAATACGCTCAAAAGGGTCCGCAGCATGCTGTTTTTGTGGTTGTCGTTTTTTTCGTTTTTGTTTGTTTTGAAGCGGCTATTTTACGCTAATTTCCAAGGCGGAGCTGTATTGTTTAGAGAGTGGGCATAGGTTTTCCGTCGAATAACCATTAAGCATATCAAAGTAGCACATACCTTTTACCAAACATTTTATGAAGCGACGGTATAATCATGATTAAGCCTGTTTATTAAGGCAAACATATTTGTGGTTGTTTTTTTGAGCGCATCAAAGGAAACACACACAAACTAAGCTAATGTGTTGCCAGTTAATTTGAGTGTAGAGGGTTGAAAGGAAAATTACAGAAGCAGTACAAATATATTGGGATGTAATTAGCTGCCCTTTGATGCTAAAAAGCAAAGAGAGAAAAATACACTCCCAAAAATTTTTGAAAACAAAAACATGAAAGTTTATTTTATTTTATTTTTGATGTATCAGTCGTGAGAAAATCTAATCTTATTTGCTTTTCAGTTATTCCCCAGTTTTGAAAATCCTGCTCCCAAAACCAATGTAATGTAATGTAATTTGGTAGGCAGCATAATATAATGGGGAGTCACAAAAAAGCCTCAAGGATGAGGACGGTTTCTTCAACGGGACCTCATCATCAAGATCTTGTCCAATTGAAAAAAAAAATGGAACCCTATATTGACAATTTTAAACTGTGGTCAGTTTTAGTTCATGTTGGTGGAGCAAAGCCAGGAGCTATAATGACTCATCATTACACACAGAAACTAATACAGTAACTGCATGAATGTGAAAATTCAGCCCCCACATATATATCATGAGTCTGCTCGAAAGAATCATCCCAACAAGTGCGAGCTGGGACAAGCCATGCAGCAAATACACAGAAAGGCTATTTTAGGCTCAGTTTTGACAAATCCTTACTGGTTCATCCAAAGACTTGTCTGGGGGTTTTTTTCAATGGGTTCCAAAATTGAACTATACAGTACTAATAAGACGACAATTTCAGACTGCAATTCATTTATCGTGAGTATTTCCACGACCATGACACACTTGCAGAAAAAGAAGCGGTTCTTACCTATGGAACAGTCAGCCCCAGTCCAGTTGTCCTCGCAGACGCATGTCCCAGATTCAGTGTTGAAGGTGCCGTGACTGGAGCACTGCTCAGGACAAGTGCTCTTCAGGATCTCGCAGCTGATTCCACCCCAGCCCGGGTTGCAGTGGCACTCTCCGTGATGACAAGTGCCATGTCCAGAGCACTTTGGGTCCACACAGTCCACTGAGCACACACAGTGAGCTGTGTCAGTTTAACACTTGTCCACTTTGTGTTAGTTGCATTCACAATTATTTTCACTTGATTAGAAACACTCTATGCCACTGCTTCCCTTTAAAAAAAAAACTATTTGTTCCAGGCATACACTAACAACTCTTAAGCTCTGATCTCTTTTTTACTCCCAGTCTAATGATATTCCATTAAAGGCGCAAGGAAAAGGAGCATCATTAGTTCCCTGCTGATACATTAATTTACTGTAAGACACTGCATTGCACAGTGGATGAATGTTAGCACTGCATTGCTGAACATTGTGGCCACTTCCTCCCGTAGTCTGAAATCATGCACACTTGCTTCACTGCAGACTTGTCTTCAGTGCTTATGAAAACATGTCAGTGTCATTGAAGAATACATTGTTCATAATGTGTACGAAACTAAACTCAGCATTATATTTGATTGTTAGCAAAACAATGGTGTTGGGTTCATTGACAACCAATGAAGACACTGAAGATGTAATTGTCTTCATAAATAATAAATAATAAATATTTATGTTGGGTTAATTTAAGACCACAAATGTGTTACGCTCATTCTTGACATATTTTTCAGTGTTTCAGTTTCACGCCAGGACAATTCTACTTTACTGTGTTTGGGAATTTGGCAGACCGCCCAATACTTTGCTAGCAGTTCTGGCGGACAGAGAGCGTTTCCTATACACATCCCAGTTGCACAATTTAGTGACTAGTTGGACTAGACACTACACCAGGTGAAATCAGGTCTATGTTGTAGCAAAGGCCATTTTGGTGGATTTGATCAAGGCATAGGCAGATATATCCTCTGCTGATGTGTGGTGGATGTCACTGAAGATGCTGATGAAAACACAAGGTATCTTGCTAAATCCATGTTTAGAAAGAGATGTATATTAGTTTAATCGATTGGCAAGCATATCCAGATGGGAACCAATGGGTTTTCCCTCGACACTACGCCTTAGCCATCTGTGCGCCACAAACGAGCAAACTACAGAATCCAATAAAAACATGTCCTTTCCATCTTCCCTTCAAAGGCAAGCTTTCATTCCTTCAATTGCTTTGTGCATGCGGGGTCGCTAACCCGTGCATGTAAATCTGAGCCGATAATTGCCTTTGGCCGGTGTGCAGGTCGATACCTTTAAACACGGCCAAGCGGATCGGCCCTGGAAGAGAAAGGAATGGCGCTCCTTCTAACATGACGGTAGTGATTGATTGATTGATTGATTGATTGATTGATTGATTGATTGGAACAGGAGACTGCGAAACTCGACAATAGGTTATCCCATTAGCTGCCTGAGTTCATTTATTCACAGGGCGTCATATGACATATGTGCTCGGCCGACTTGAAAACAAATATTAAACAGCTACGCATAATTATTTTCTTTCCATTGGAGCAGTTACTCTCTAATGTTACTCTAAAACATGTTACTCTAAAAGCACAATGGTTTATTCCTTAGAAATTGTATTTAATATTATTGCATTATGCACAGTTTCAACAGTAATACTGTTTAAATATAGAAAAATATTCAGCATGTAGTATTTGTACATGACACTATTAATTCCACACAAACGTTAAAGAAAATTGTTAAAAACAACTGAACTGTACTGAGGCAGTGGTTATTTCGCACACCACGTCTACACCGCCCTTTGAGAATTACTGAGTGAACCCTTCATCACGAGTAAATATTTCACATCCACCCTACAGGTGAAAATCCATGATAAAGAGCGTATAGAGAGGTATAGAGAGACACACTTTAAACTTTAAACTTATTAGAAGACATTCTTTGTGTATTTGTTTTGTAAATTACAAATCGGTCCAAATGTTCCCCAAAACAATTGCAAAGACGTAGATGAACACTGTATTACCTTGTTCGCAATTGGTTCCTCTCCACCCAGTGTTACACACACAGTTTCCTGCCACGCACACCCCGTGGCCCCTGCACTGAGGGTCCACGCATTGACCCGAGGCCACATCACACTCGGTGCCCTTCCAGCCGCTGTAGCACTGACAGCGCCCCCTGGTGTACTGGCCATTACCACTGCACAAGACAGGGCAGGCAGCTAGAAGATGAGGGGAAAAAATAAAAGCAAAAACTAAGTTCAGAGTAACAAAAACAACACCATACATACAGTTGTGTAGTTGATTTAACATGAATGAAAAATCAATAAAATCAATCAATCAATCAATCAATCAATCCATCAATCCATCAATCTATCTAGCTCTCTCTCTCTCTCTCTCTAGTATCTCTCTAGTATCTCTCTAGTATCTCTCTATCTATCGTATATATCTACATACAAACATATATATATCTACATGCATGCATACATACATACATACACACACACACACACACACACACACACACACACACACACACACACACACACACACACACACACACACACACACACACACACACACACACACACACACACACACACACACACACACACACACACACACACACACACACACACACGAGTGGATAATTACCCCTGGAACAGTACGGCCCGATGAATCCAGGGAAGCAATGACAGGAGCCCGCCATGCACTCGCCGTTCCCGTAGCAGTTGTGTGCGCATTCTGTGACAGACTCTGCGGGAAGTCAAACTATTAATAACGCATCACGCTGCTGTCACCCTGCCGCAAATCTGGGGGAGATGGCTTTTAAAGTAACTTTTTGACAAGTGCACATTTCACCACAAGACAGTGCCCTATCCACTCCCGCACCACCAAGGATCCCTTACTTGTGTAAGGCAAAGGCAAAGCGTATCCATTCCGCTAAAGTTTAAGCCTCCGTAACGCGTCTGCTTGCATCCGTCAAATAAAAGTCACAAAAAGCATTTTAAATTAAAGCAAATAATTCAATTTCCTTCACATGTATTGCCCCTGTCTTTCCTGATGTTTCCCCCCCCCCCAGCGTCTTTAACTTTTTTTTATCCTCCTATCGCGGCCCAACGCCCTGATGATCAAGCCGACTGGAGCAATCTCCCGAGTGTTTTAAGTCCTCTCCGACTTGAAGTTAATCTGACACATCCTACAGGGTAAGAGCCAGTGCTCGCTCGACAGACTCCCAAAAGGCCGTCGTTTTGATAAGTGTGAAGAGGGCAAACTTTTTCTTTTTTTTTCAGGCGTTATTACTTCCGATTGTATTGGATGTTCCTTTTAGCTGGAAGGGGACCCCGGCAATTTACGCCAGGCTTGTCGATACTTTCATATTTGGGAGGGCTCAATCGATTAAAGTCTTCTCCCTGAAGGAAATACAGGAAAAAAATTGTCCAGCCTTTTTCTGAAGCCTACAAGTTGTTTGACTGGAAGAATCAATGCTCATGCATGGCTTTTATTACAGCACGGCAGACAACGATCAGCGATTCTCCAAAGAACAACCCTCGTCTGCCTGCAAGGCTGCGGAAAAGTCTTAAGGATCGACTTGTTTGTGAGGTGCGTTGAATTTTTCTCCTCCCAGTCTTAATCCAGTTGCTTTGAGTTTTGTCACGCTGAAGAAGCTGGCTGTAGCTGTGTTTACTTGACACTAGGAGTAGACAGGGATGAGTTTGTTCTTGTTTGTTGAAAATTTAATGGACGGACAAACAGGAAACCAAGAACGTAACACTTGGATAAAATATGGGCATGGACACCTGATGTGATTTTAGTCAGAGAAGGTTAAAGGGTGAGTTTTCCGTTTAAAAATAGAAAAACACTGTTTCTTTCTCAATTAGTTAAAACTGTCAGTGTGAAAGTAAGAGAAGTACATTAGTAAAATCATCTGTCATTCTTCAGCTTCAGGAGCTTTACTGAAACTAACTGGGAATATCCACCTTTGGTTAGCATCTATCTATCTATCTATCTATCTATCTATCTATCTATCTATCTATCTATCTATCTATCTATCTATCTATCTATCTATCTATCTATCTATCTATCTATCTATCTATCTATCTATCTATCTATCTATCTATCTATCTATCTATCTATCTATCCGTCTGTCCATCCGTCCGTCTATCTATCTATGTCTATCTATCTATTTATTTATTGAAACCGGTTATCCGGTGCATTACTTATGCCAGGATCCATGTATGGAGTGTGGTAATTCCATTGGCTGCATCAACAAATCGTGATGTAGACAAATCTTTGAATAGCCCTTGGAGATATACAGTTCACTTGTAAAGGCTATCAGCTTAAGGTTCATTCAGAAATTTCACGCTAAAGACTTCATCTAACATTTTGTGAGTCTATGGTCTATTATTTTGTCTACATTTGGATATGCTTTTAATAATGTTATAACCCACTTGAAAGAAGAAACCAGTAGTGTGTCATTTAAACCACGTTTAAGGATCAATATGAAATCCAGCCTCTGACCCTCTGATACATAGTAACAAGTTTCCAAAACGCAGACAGCCGATGTGGCATTTTCAGTTCAAAACAGTCATACCCTGGATGATGGTGTTGTAGGACACTGTCTCTATGCTGCGTCCGTCATTGTAGAATGCCAGGTGCCACACCCCAGTGTCCAAGTACTGGATAAATCCTGCCTGGTGTACCACCACCTGATGCTCCAGGCGGGCTCCCCTCTCTGGCTCGCTCGGGGTACGGTGTTCATTGGCGATAAGACGGCTGCCATCCAGAAGCTCTACAAAGTCGTACTGCGGAAAAAAACAAAACAAATTCCAGCGTCATTGGTAAAATGCTCAGGAGTAAGTTATTGAGTAGTCAACTACACATGTGTATTATTAGGAAGTCATAGATGCCTTTAATCACAAAAGCCATATTTATTTTTATGTCTTTTCAGACTTCACATATACAATATCAAGAACACTTTAAGTATATTGTTTTCCTTTTTCAAAATTTAGGGCTAAAAAGGATCTAAAATGACTGGTACTATACCAAAAATAAACGTAATATTCCTCACATAAACCTGATATGGGGGCAGCATGGTGGAGCACTGGTTACCACGCCTCACAGTTCGGAGAGTGCGGCTTCGATTCCACTTCCGGTAATCCCTGTGTGGAGTTTGAATTTACTCCTCGTGCCTGCGTGGGTTTTCTCGGGGCCCTCCGGTTCTTCCGGTCTCCTCCCACATCCCAAAAACATGCTTGGTAGGCCAATTGAGCACTCAAATTGCCAATAGGTGTGAGTGCGAGTGCGGATGGTTGTTCGTCTCTGTGTGCCCTGTGATTGGCTGGCAACCAGTTCAGGGTGTCCCCCACCTATTGCCTGATGACAGCTGGGATAGGCTCCAGCACGCCCACGACCACCATGTACAGATAATGGATGGATGGATAAACCTGATATGCAACACAGGGTTGACATGCCAAACATGGGTGACAGATGCAGATGATTGTTTTGACTACACAAGTGTATGATTGTTAGGCCACACTTTAACTTTAGAATAAATCACATAACCTTCATGTGCCACATATAGCGTGAACATACCATACAAAACCAGATGTATGATGGGTTTAATATGCCCTAGATAACATTAATATCCAATACATAGCCTCACCATGCCATATACAGTCTGTATAGCACACATAACTTGAATATGCCTCACATTACTTTCACATGCAAGACGTAACTTTAAAGTGCCATACATTGTGATACATTGATTTGACTGTGCGCATGTATGATTTTTAGGCCTCACATAATCTGAGCATGCCATAACATGACATACATTTATACTGTATACCCAATTATTGTAGTATAATTATTGTGGCTTTATTTGAGACTGTTTAAATTGCTGTCTGTGTGTGACAAGTTATATCTCACTTTGGCACGAAGATCTAACGACAGCTGACTTTCATTTTATTTTCATTTTTTTGCTTTACTCCGGCATTAAAGAAAACAAATGACAAATACAATAGATGATTTGCCTCTTGCAGGAATATCAATGGATTTAGTTTCTCATATTGGGTTTTGTACGTGGAAATCTAATGCTTAAGTAGAATGTTGATTTTACCGCCAGTGGGTGTTGGAAGTGAGTTGCTGCACTAAAGAGGAAAAAAAATCCCTCTCTCTATTGATTTTGGCACGTAATTATATTTATTTTATTTGCATATAATTCAAAGCATAATTTAGATATACACCTGATGGATAAAATTTGCAGATGGCTAACAAAGTTTGTATTTATTTTACATTATGTAAATAATCCAAGCAACCCAGTAGATGCTGAGCAGTTAATACTATCAAAAATGAATCAATTGAATTTGTTGATGGTAATTATACGACATTTGAAAAAAGGGAGAATAGAAATATACCATTGATAACTTCATCATTAAGACAGCAAAGCAGGGGTCTAAATGTACTTTCTCCTCCCGCAAACAAACATTGACTTATAAGACAAACAAGGCGTGATTCCCGCCTGGCAAAATAATTGAAGAGGTGCATCCGCTCTCACAGCACCCGCTGAACAGCTGGACCTCATTTGGACCTCAACTGTGCGGCACAGAAGAAAACAACCAGTCCCCCAGACAAGCTAATGGGTACAGCGAAACACAGCAGATGCAGGAAAGAGGATTCCCAGGTTTAAGACATTGCAAGCTACAAACTGACAAACCGGGCCTCTGGTGTAGACTTGTGTTTGGAATGGGGAACAAGGGGATGCATACAAATTGTCAGAATTTTTTTAAGGGAGCTCAGATTGCACTATAACAAGGTAAGCAACAATAGCAGAGAAAACAAAACTTAAGGCTGACTTAAGGCACTAGCATGCTCCTGCTGAAGAAGTCTCGATGCCAGATGGTGAACGGCTGGAACAGACACTTTTGCCAAGTGAGGTGTACGTTCATTGGGTTGAGCTGATTGATAGACAAATTACTCTCGGGCTACATTTCAAACCTGAAAACAAAACATTTACTTTCAACTAGGAAGGTTCAGTATATGGTGGAAATGAATCCTCGGAGTCCACTAAAAAGGAAACCAATTTCTGACAGCAGTATTAACCATGTATGAGACTGGGAAACAAGAGGAATGATCCTAATATGTATGTTCTGTTGTATAAACGTCATACAATTTATATTCCCAAGACTGACCAATGGGCAAAAAAATGAAGACAATTCAGAGACTAGGGGAAAGAAGGGAGTCAGAAAAGCTGATCAGTGTGGTTGATTTAGAAAATGCAAGGCAATCATGGCGATACATGGAGTTAAGACAGACAGTCCCAAAACTCCACTGGAACTAATACATGTGGAAAAAGAAAAATGGCAATGGTATCGTCATATTTGAATGGGTGAAGTTCAGACCAATGCAGACCACTGCTCAAAAAATTGAGGTGGTTAGCCAAATTCCAATCCTAAACCTAACCTAAAAGCACACCAGTACGCCAACCGTAACCACTTAAATTAATGCGCAACTCATGTAAATCCTTGCCGAACCCCGACACGACTAACTCTCACTCTTACTCCCGAGTCCCAATCATAGTACAACACAACCAAAACGCCAACCATAACCATAACTCTACCCCTGATCTAAATGCACCTAACCCTATTACCTTAACACCAGGGTCATATTTATTCATTTGGGGATCAAGGTAAACGCAGCAACGGGGCCCTCTATATTGGTGGACTGTAAATTTTTTAAACACTGTTTATCATGAACCAAAATTTGTGATTTTGAGAAAATTCACTCATTTTCTGAGCTATGTGATGTCCTTAAAGTCATTCTTGAGGATTATCTAACACTATCATCATTTCAAGGCTGCCGCTGTAATTAAAAGAAACAATTACCAAAACTTCATTTAGCATTCGGACCACTTTGATAACCACATCTTCGTGATGTTAAGTGTTCTGTCAGTCTCCGCATCCTCTCAACTGCTTCCTCCTCATTTGACACTGACTGGCAAATGTTGCCCATTACGTACATGAGGTGTCATGGTGAAAATGTTTGAAACCTTTTGTCTGTAAAGGATGAAAACTGTTTCTTTTCCCCTTGCTTGTTTTCTGCTTCACTGGAAAAATCGCTCCTTCCTTTTTCTGTTAATGTTAATGTTAATGTTGAGCGCTTCCTGATTCACTTTGATAGTCCACTGGATGGAAAGAGGGAGTGGAACACTTGGAACGATCATGATAGATGAAGCATTTGTGATGTATTTCCAAAGTGTTCACAACAAAGTAACCCAATGCTGTATCATGACTATTATTTTTTAAGAAGTGCTATTCCAAGAGCCTTAGAACTATGGAACCACCATCGAGCAACCGGTTTCAAAAATGTTGCTTTGTCTCCCGGTGGCAAATGTTGTATATGGGTTGAAATGAAAGAAAAGGTGATAAGAAAAATACCTTAAAACAGGATTTATTACCCGGGAATGTGACAAACAAGGACTTCAGCAACCATTTTCTGGCGGACTTTCGTACCACTCAGGTGAAGTCGACCCTCTGATTGCAGCGGGGCGCAAAAAGGGGCCTTGGTGGATGTTATTAACCCGGCGAAAGTTGGCCTCTTTGTGCTGGGGGGAGCAATAATACAGTCCCATCCCACATAGCTTAGAACCTTCCGGTCGACTGCATCAGTCTCGATAAGGTTGCTTGAACCTTTTCTAAGCCCATCTAGGACCAACAATAGTGGTGACATTAGGTGTAGGGAGTCAGAGGACAAACACAGCCTTTAGATTGAGTGACCTGCTACAAATTCTCCAGGAAAAGAGCCTAACAAAAGTCAATTTCCCCCCCTCGAGTTTATTTTCTTTGTACAGCCACAGACAGAGACTCAATAGCAGGAGGACAAGGTCTCCATTTGACAAGAGGCGTAAAAGCTGTTACTCGTAAATGTTGTCTCCCCTTTGCTGGCTGTGAATGGACGCTCAATATCGCCGGCCAGGCTCTTTCATGCTCAGTTGAGTAAATGCATTGATCTGCGGCTGAATGCAGCTCCGAGGTGGCTGCGATTGACGCGACGTACGGCATTGACACAAAAGGGGTCGTCTTGTTAATTACTCCTCTTTGATTTTTGAGTTCATTTCTTTCTCTTTTTTTCTCTACAACCACAAAAATGCAGTCCAATTCACCAGTGTCCTCCGACTGCACTGGGATGAAACCTCACTCTTATCCCTTACCGTGTATCACCCAAACTTGTTTAGTTTGTAATTAGCTCTTTACTTTTTTATTCTGTCGTGAGTTCCCCGTCTCGCCTCAAACCCAACACCATAATAATAACCCTAACCATTTTAGCCTAACATTACCTTCCAGGTGATCAAACCCCTAACCCTGTTTTCTTGCTAATTACCTCCCTTTACGCTCTTATTGTGTTGAGCTGTTTACTTCCTTGCTCCCCTAATCCGTATCCCTTACAACTAACTTAGGTGTTGCCTTAAGTACTCCCTTTTCCTCTTTTATATACCGTAAATTTCGGACTATAAGCCGCGACTTTTTTCTCAAATTTTGAACCCTGCGGCTTATGGTCCGGTGCGGCTTATATAGGATTTTTTCCGTGATTTTTGTGATGACTTGATCACTTTTATACACTCGTAAAAAGGCTGTGGACCGCTGTTGTGCGGCACCGCTTTGCTGGGCGGAGGGATATATGACATGGTCACTGGGGAGAAAAGTGGTGTGTTGATCGCATGTCCATCCGCCAGGCAAATAGTGCTGTAAAATTTACACAAAGATGAGACAGAACGAGATCAAGACGGACAATACTGAAAGGAAGCTTTTATACACAAACCGTCATTATGGGGGGCTTATATATGATTTTTTCCGTGATTTTTGTGACGACTTGATCACTTTTATACACTCGTAAAAAGGCTGTGGACCGCTGTTGTGCGGCACCGCTTTGCTGGGCGGAGGGATATATGACATGGTCACTGTGGAGAAAAGTGGTGTGTTGATCGCATGTCCATCCGCCAGGCAAATAGTGCCGTATAATTCACACAAAGAAGAGACAGAACGAGATCAAGACGGACATTACTGAAAGGAAGCTTTTATACACAAACCGTCATTATGGGGGACAAAAGAAATGCATATGATGCCGCTTTTAAGCTAAAGGCAGTCCAACACATTGTGTTGCGTCACCCTTTTCTTTATTTCGTGGTCCCGTCTACTCTGGAGCTATACGTGTCGCTCGCTAGTTTAATGTAATTTAGCGCTTCGTGCATGAATAGAATTAGCATGAACGGACCCTCATCATGGAAAATGCTAGAAGAAATGCATAAAAGCGACGACAAAAGAGAGACTGATAAAGTGTGTGGCGAAGGATATCTAACGCTATTCCAATCGGACACTGAGGAGGAAGACTTCGATGGTTTCAGTGCACAGGAGGAAGATGAAGACGATGAAGCTCTTTTTTTTTACTTTTACTGGTATGTTTTTTTAACCAGCCCTGTTAATGCTGTGCTACCGTGTTGCTGCTGTGTTACCGCCGCGTCTCAGTGACTTTTACCGGTATGTTTTATTTAATCAAACCCTATTAGTGCTGTGTTACTTCCGTGTTGCTGCGGTATTACTGCCGCGTCACAGGCAGTGTTTGGAAAGAAATGTTAAGGTATGTTATTAAAACTTTAAAAAAGCTTTCTGTGTCCAGTCTTTCTTTGTTAATAACTCGCGTGCACACTTCCGTGTTGCTGCGGTACTACTGCTGCGTCACAGGCAATGTTTAGAAAGACATGTTAAAGTATGTTATTAAAACTTTAAAAAGGCTTTCTGTGTACTGTCTTTCTTTGTAAAAAAACACGTGTGCACGTGCGGCTTATAGTCCGGTGCGGCTTATATAAGAAAAAAACTAAAATATCCCCGGATTTTAGCTGGTGCGGTTTATAGTCCGGTGCGGCTTATAGTCCGGAAATTACGGTAGTTGAACTTCGCATCTCATTGTTCACCCTAACAACCTAATAATTGTTTCCCAAACCCCTAACTCAAATCCTTACATTTTCTTAGTAACTACCAGGCTACCACCTTAGAATTTGTTGAGCTTTCCTCCTCTACCACCTTAAAAATGCAATCCATCTCACCAGCGTGACCAACAGAGCTTGTCTCCTGTGCACTAAAGTGAAGTGCTTCTTCACTGGAACGGAATGTCAACAAGGTGAGGTTTGAGAGCTTTTTTTTCACAGGCACTGTTGTCTGAGTGCTTAATTTCATCCGTGATGTCACCAGACGCCAGAAATTCACCAATGTCATTCAAGTGACACTTCGCAACATTTTGGAAACACGTGTTGAAAAATGGCCGACACATAAGAGACAATGAAAGATGTACTCAAGGTAGATCAGAAACCGAGAAGTTAAAGCTGATGAAAAATCGATTTATTCAGTCAAAATTTATTTTTCTTTAAATCTGTGTGTGGATAATGACAGTTTGGGTCGGGTTAGTTTTCTGTCAATCAACAGATATTCTTGACACAAGATGCATTGATTTAAAATTCTAAAATTACCGTAACGCTCCCACCCTAACTGTGCCTTGAATAACTAACCAGAGTTTTAGCCATACATCTCACTTCAACCACTGACCTAACACTTTAAACCCTAATAACTAAACTTAACCCGCTAAGCCCTAAACTGAACCTCCTATGACTCACTCTTAACCTCCTAACCATCAAACATTTAAACCGAAATCGCTCACTGTTGTCACTCAGAAATCACTTTGCTATCATCTCTCCTATTAGATGTTATTGCAGCATGCTGCGCCTAAATTGAGCATTTTTCAAATTGGCATTTGCGTCACAGAATTGCACAGCATCAGCCCATACACAATTAATTCACGCCACACTGTGTGTGTAAGTGTAGTGTTAAAGAGCCTGTACCCGCTGAACTGCAATTTTGATGCCATGGTCGTAATTAGCTGATTAGTAGCCTATAAGCCAACCCCTAACCAATTTACACCATAAACATACTGTAACAAAGTAAAAGCTGATGTCCTCACCTGCGTGTGAGACGGTGCAAGACCCTTGCGCCCATATACACCTATCAGGGCGTTCTTCTGCACAGAAATGTTGAATTTGAGAAAGTGTGGCTTATCCACGCTGAGCTGGGAACGCCAGAACACTCCTGGCGGAACGCTTTGGCCCACACTCTTTCCTACATCCACAGGTCCCGTGTCCACAGAGTTGTTCTCCTGGTGGAGAACGCTTGTCCTTCCTGGGTGACAGAAACAGAATAGTTGTTATTGTTACTTTTGTAAAGATTCAGAGAACACGCAATTTCTAGTCTAAATTAGCAGTATCAGCTCAATTGATGTGTGAAGTGCTGGGTGAAGGGTGGTCTTATAAGCGACCTGTACCTTTCCAAACCTCAGAGTAAGGGTTATACAGATTGGTTGATTTATTGACTACTACTCCACAATCACGTTCAGAAGATTATATTGACATGTTTTTAGCTTGAGGGGGAGGCAGAGCTGTTTACAGCAACTGATAAATATGCAATATGAAATTAGTCCATCTGTAAAGACATGTTTTTGTTGGTTTTGTATTTATTGAATTTGGATTTGTTTCATGTTTTTTTTTTTCACGTTTTCCCTGTGTCCTTTGTCTTTTTCATTAAGTTTTTGTTTCCACATTCCACCTGTTCTGATCAGCTTGATCTACCAACTGGTAACTACCAATCAGTTAAGCCTTTGGTGTCTTGTTGATCATGTCTGTTGCTCAACAGCCAAAGGTTCCCTCCCGTTCTTGCTCCTCAGCAGTTGCTGGCCTGAGTTTTTGCACCGTTGCAACTCAAGGCCCCAGTTCTTGCACAATGACAATGTAAAGTCTCAGTTCCTGTGCCGTGGCAACTTACAGCCCCAGTTCCTGTCGCACAAAAACTCAAGGTCACAGTTTTTCAGCACTGTGGTAACTCAAGGCCACATTTCCTGTGCCACAACAGTTATCCCTTGTTCCAGCTGCTCACGCTGTGCAATTGCAGTTGGACCCTGTGTATGTTGCAGCTGGGTTGCCTGGACCGCCGTGCGGGTTGCCTGGCCATGTCACGACTGGCCGGAAAAATTGCCTCTGCCAGACGCCTGGCCATGCCATGACTGAGTGGTCAAGGTTTCCACACCGGTCGGCTTTCACATAAAGAATTACCTGCACGGATAGCCAGGCCAGTCTGCTTTTTTTCTGTTGTCACATATTCTGCACACATTAATGGATCATGTATGGCCCCTGTAATGCCCCCGGGGCCAGCATCACAACTGTCCTACTAAATATACCGTGGAAAACCCTTGAGCTTGTCGTCCCTTACGTCCACCAGACAAGCCTCGATAAGCAGAACCTGATTCAAATTGTCTTCTGTTTCTGAATGCACCGATTTGGTAAGTAAGGGAGAATTAGTAAAGGGAGTTGGGGACAGGCTGGATAAGGATTTTGAACAGTTGTTCGATGTTTTTATTTTGAAGGTCTGAGTTTAGTTACCGGATAAAAGATGTTTAATGTAATGATGTCCCCAGTGTTGGCAAGCAGACCTGCAGGGCCATTATCGCCTGAAGTTGTCAGTGAAATATATCAAAGAGGAAGGACAGCATCAAATTATTCCACTGCACATGAAGAGTTCTGTGATTACTTGAAAACACTACAAATTCCCATCACGCATGAAGATTTCCTGAGGCGGGTCCAAAACGAGGACAGATTTCCCCATTTGACCAAATTGTGCAAACATTACCTATCTCGGTGGCAAGCACACCAAGCAAGAGGATTTGGTTTTTTTTCTGGAAATACCATCACGCGACAGCGAGTGAACCTTCACCTAGCTAATGTCAACGCTCTTGTGTTTCGAGGTCTATGTTCTGTCTAAATCCAGTGTATGAGCTGTATGAGCTGTTAGCTTTTTGTGAATATAGATTATTACAAAGCATCACTTCCTACTTTAACTTCTTTTAAATTATAGTACTGTACTGAAATGGTATCAGTGCTGTCATCACAACCACTTTACGTCGTCATGTTTCAAGTCTTTCAACAAAGTGTCAACTCGTGCAACCCCTAATTCAGAACCAAAACAGTTTCTGAGAATTGTGGAAGTTGCTGTTTATATTTTCCCACGGACTTAAGAGTCTACAGAGAGAATAACTTGCTCACCGCTTGCTTGCCAAAATAGTAGCACAGTATGCTGTTTTGTAAATTTCCTGCACATTATTACAGATAATCTTTTGTTATGAAGAGAATGTGTCTTAAATGATGATTAGCATTAAAGTAGTTTTGGTCACTCACCATTGTCTTGTGAATTCTTGTTTATGTAACAGGGAGCTCTATTCATTTCACTTTAATATTTCATTTTTCTCTTTTAGACAGATGTATGGTCGTTCCACATTTTTATGTGACCATATTTATGCCTTGACGCCATGCCACTTCTTTGCTCTGCTCAGTCTGCCTCTTTTCTTGCTGTTTCCCAGCATTCCCCACTAACTGTCTTGTTATTCTAAGTAGACACTGAGGTATGGATGTCCTATAATGGTGTGTGTGTTCTCCAAGCAGATACACTTGCCACATATCACCATCATAGTCCCATTTCATTTAGTTTTAGATGGCACTTTCACTTAACAATTGTAATATACTGTTTACATTGGAGAGAATATTTAGCATACCGTACTGTCGCTGTCTGTGGGTCTGTGTTCGTGTGTGCGTATGCATTTGGACCGTGTGTTTGCACCCAGACACTACTTGTGTTGCTTCAGTGTTTGCATTTAAAGGCCATTGGCTGTCACTTTAACTCTAGTCAGAGGCGAGACTGGGAGCCAAGTGTAACCTCTAGGGAGAATAACGGGCGGCTATTAATCACCTTTTAAAGAGCCCACAAGCTTCCCCATGTCATATTCATTAGCGCTTATGAGGATTTAAACGTAGCCGGGGTTCAACAGGCCAGTGTTATGCATTGTTTTGCACGTTCCAATGCTGCACTGATGTTAGCGTTTTTTTTTTTTTTTTGGGAGGTGTTAAGTGTTAAAGGTGAAGCAAAATGGCCACCTACTTGCTGATGAATATAGAATGTTACCACATTGTAGGTAGCCGATGTCAGAATGTGATACTATTCATCAGTATATATTGTTGTTATCTTGTTTGGTTTTCAAAGTTATAAGGTTATAATTGAGGACGTTTCCACAAATGCATGCGCACCTCTGATGTCTTTTTTAAAATCAAACAATATATAAGCCATTTGGTTTTAATGTTGTAAGATGAAGGCGGCTCGGTGGGGCACTGGGTAGCACGTCCGCCTCACAGTTTTGAGGGTGCGGGTTTGATTCCACCTCCGGCCCTCCCTGTGTGGAGTTTGCATGTTCTCCCCGGGCTCGCGTGGGTTTTCTCCGGGCACTCCGGTTTCCTCCCACATCCCAAAAACATGATTGGTAGGCTGATTGAG
Organism: Syngnathus acus; assembly: GCF_901709675.1. Classification (NCBI taxonomy): domain Eukaryota; kingdom Metazoa; phylum Chordata; class Actinopteri; order Syngnathiformes; family Syngnathidae; genus Syngnathus; species Syngnathus acus. The sequence continues at coordinate 18,519,421 of NC_051095.1, read as the reverse complement.
CGCTCCAAATTGTCCCTAGGTGTGAGTGCGAGTGCAAATGGTTGTTTGTCTCTGTGTGCCCTGCGATTGGCTGGCAACCGGTTCAGGGCGTCCCCCGCCTACTGCCCGTTGACGGCTGGGATAGGCTCCAGCACACCCGCGACCCCCGTGGGGACTAAGCGGTTCAGAAAAAGGATGGATGGATGTTGTAAGATGAGTTTAAACTATGGGTGGAGGCCATTAGATATTTTAAGAAAATGCTCGAGTGGCCGGTGCATTTTCGAGCCGTTTGAACAGGGTGACGACCGAGCCACTACACCACCCGCCCCAGTTGCTAAATTTTTATAGCGTGATGTCTACCAGGTCCCATCCATTCAATCCCGTCCAACCCAGCCCCATGCCCTCCTTGTTGGCTATTAGTATTTCACACGTCCCATCCGTCCAAGTCACCCCCCCCCCCCTACGGTTTTAACTTTTAATACAAGTGCTTTAGTAGGGCTCCAATAACGATTTCTTTTTACTACTTTCATGCTCGATCATGCGATTATCTAACCTCACGTAGATGCCACAGAGCACAATGAGAAAGTAATTGTTTATCATTTCGGTAAAAGCGGAACACTATTATTAAGGACGATAGCTCACATTAAAACATATATGCATAAAAGAAAAGAAAAATTAGTTTTCCTCACCGTCTGCGGCAAGGGACGTGACGGCGCTAGACAGTGTGGGGCCGGCCTTTCCGACGCCGCCATTTTCAAATGCTGGCTGGCTGTCCAACTCCTGCAGCTGCCAATTGAGGCCAAAAAGGTGCATGCCTGCGAAGTACACAGAAAAACTGCTTAGGCATAAATAAGCAAATTTGCCCACAAAAATATAAAGCAGACAAATAAGGCACCTGCGCAGGCAGGTGTGGAAAGTAAAAAAATATACAAATACTTTAAGTACTTTATTTTTTTGTTATCTATACTTCACTTGATTATATTTATTTTCCGGACGACCTTTTCCCTTCCTAAATTTGATCATTTGTACTTTCTACTGCAATTAGGTGAAAAGGAGAGCGTGGTGATGAAGAGGTGAAAGTAGAGAGATAAAAAGTTTACTTTGATTAAGATCCTGGATTTGTATAAGGTGAAAAAAAACAATTCAGCAACATGGAAGAACATGCTGCATGACAATTGTACCCATTATGTGACTATATATTTTTTTCAAAACGTCTGTCGCTGTGGTCATTAGTCTTGCTTTCCACCTTCAGTCACTCAACACTTCTGTCATGTCTACCCTCTCTTGATAATTTGCACTTTCTACTACAATTAGATGAAAAGGAGAGCGTGGTGGTGAAGAGGTGAAAGTAGAGAGAAATCGTTTACTATGATTAAGATCCTGGAGTTGTATAAGGTGGAAAAAGAAAACAATTCAGCAACAATTGTAGCCATTATGTGACTATTACTGTTTTTCAAAACGTCCGTCGTTGTGGTTATTATTCTAGCTTTCCACCTTCAGTCACTCAACACTGTCAAGTTTTTCTCTCTGTCTACCCTCTGTCGCTGTCGCTGTATGTCTCTCCATCTTAACACAACCCGCTGAAACAGACGGTCACCCCACAGAGCATGGGTTCTGTTTGCGTTTTTTTTTCTGCGAGAGTTTTATTTTTCTCCTTGCCTCTGTTGCCAAGTGCTTGCTATTTGGGGTTTAGTTGGTGTTTTCTAATATACGAGGAGTGTTGTTGTTGACCTGTCGATGTGTAAAGTCCCTTCAGATAATATTTGTTGTGGAACTGTTTCAGCATAAATACAATTGACTTGACAAGGCATGGCGTTGACAACAGATTGGGTGAGGCAAGATGATTTTGACTACATAATAATTGTGGTGAATGTGTCGTAGCTCATGCCAGCCTAAAAACATAATTTTCTGGTAGAAAGGTACAATTTTAGTTATGCATCATTTTTTGTTTATCTATTTACAATTGGTAGCATAAAAGCTTGAGCCAACGCTGTCTCATGCTCGCTGAAAAATACTTTTTTTCGTTTTATTTTTATTGTGGCAATTTATCTAAACAGATATTGTAGTTGACAAAAAATTATTTCTACTTTTGTACTTAGCACATTTCAGCACATGTACTTTATGTCATACCTTTACCAGCGCCATGTTTAACACAATAATCTGTACTTGTACTTACGTACATACAGAGTATTTTTTCCCCGAGAGTATGAAGGCAGAACAACTCTTTGGAAAGCTGGTAATTGATTTCACATTGTTTGTACGTGCATGTTTTTGCAGTGAGGCGACACTGATAGCGGTCGTTTCAATCAAGGCGTGCAGGAGCCCTGTTGCTTTAGCATGTCTCCTCGCTGTTGGCACAGCAGTGCCAGCAAATTAACACAGCGATGGTTCTACCAGAGCCCCCGAGTCACCAACAGTGAGGATTTTAATGTTTCCTTTTAAATAAAACATTTGGTTTGAAATTATTTCCATACCTGTAGTTAGCCTTTTCTGGTTCCAATTGGGTGATAGGTTTGTAAACGATATGATGAGTGTTCTAAGTGTGTCAAAATGTATTAAAGCCACGGGATGTCACTTTCTTCTTGCATCGGTCACGGGGACACAATGTAACAATGTAAACAGGAGGCACATTTGCAATCAGTAATAAGCAAATAAAGTTTGCAATAGATAATATGTTTCAGACTGGGGCAGCCATTTACAATTATTTTGATGATCAACTGATTGGTCGCTTATTGTCGATTAATCAACGAATCGGATAAAAATATTTTGATTTCCACCCCTTTAATCAAAAACATGACGTTATTTCAAATTGACTGCAGACAATCAAAAACAAGAATAAATTATTTGGTTGTTGGTTAGGTTGATAGCATTTAAAAAAAACAAAAAACTATGACCATCATTTTTCTACTTAAAACCAAGTGTTTTATTTTGATTCAATGAAGGACTACAGAAATCGGGAACTATTTACTGCAGAGAATGGTATATGAACAGCGTAGATGGAGAATTTTAAATTAAAAAGGTAGCTAAACAATTCATCAATTCGCAAAAACAAGAAATGATTAATGTGATAGTCGATTAGTTGTCGACTAATGAATTATTGCTGCACCTCTATTTCAGACACACAAAAAATTGTTTTTCCATCCCAATCTATGAAAACGCAGTTTGTATAGTGTTCCTTAGTGCTTGTCTACACTCTCTCGCTGTTGAAAAAAAGCCACTCCCACTTGAAGTATAGTAGGTAAGTCAACTCAAAATGTTTACAATAACATGTTCTCTGCAGCTTCAGTAGTCCAAACACGATATTCTAATAACATTGTGAAATATGAATTAAGCAACAAAATTCACTCATTTGGGTGGCCATTTTGCTACTTGTTGTCGACTGAAAATGACCACCATTGCTCAGGGCTCAGGTAAAGAGCAATCCAGCTCAGCTTGTGAATGTTACATGAACAAACTAAGAAAACAGGTGAGCCACTGTGATTGGCTGCTACCTGATTCCTGAGAAACTCTGCTGTCATTTTCAGTAGTGTGGCATCACCATCTCCAGGCCCGGTTTGCCAGTGATAGTCATCGTGCAGGGGACAGCCTAAAGTCCTCAATTCCGTATCTGTAAGCGCAGCAAAGATGCTAGTCCTCATTGAGAATGTGATCTCATTTTTTAAAGAAAGCTGGCAAGATAATGGTGACTGAGTTCTGTGTTACATAACTAAAACACAGACTAGCTTTCATGTCACTCTATTGCCCTTGCACCATCTAAGTCCCTTCTTTTGAGAGGGAGGAGGAGCGAGCGAGAGCCGGAGCGAGAGCCGGCGCGAGAGCGAGAGAGAGAGAGACCAATCTCCTCCGTCAAAGAGAACGAGCAGAGGAGAAAATGCTGAGGAAGCATCATGATTCCCTGGCCATTTAATGTGCAGGAAGATTGTTTTTTTTTTTCCTTTTCTGTCCAGAGCTTCTGTAGCTGGATATTGACTTGCAGTGAACAACTTGAGAGGTGGATGAAGAGGATATCAAATGGAGGCTGCATTAGACAAGAGAGTGAAATTGCTACAGGAAGTCTATCAATCCCTGCTTTGTTTAGGAATGTTGTATATGAATCACTGTCACAATACGTGCAAGTAGACTAAAAGAGTCTTAAGGGCTGGTTCACATTGTAGGGCTTAATGATCACTTCGGATCCAAAAAACATAAAACCACAGCAACCCAAATCACAGCAGAATTAAATATGCAACTCAATTCTCCTGTTTCCACCAGAACTGTCCGTCGGGAGCTCCACAGGGTATATATACGCGGCCGGGCTGTTATAGCCAAACCTTTGTGGCAATGCCAAACGTCGGTTTCAATGGTGCAAGGAGCGCAAATCTTGGGCAGTGGACAATGTGAAATATGTACTGTTCTCTGATGAGTCCACTTTTACTGTTTTCCCCACATCCAGGAGAGTTACGGTGTGGAGAAGCCCCAAAGAAGAATACCACCCAGACTGTTGCATGCCCAGAGTGAAGCATGGGGGTGTATCAGTGATGGTTTGGGTTGCCATACCATGGCATTCGCGAATTCAACCCCTGGAGTTTATGTTACTACTTCTGGACACATTATTCTGCTACTGTTCTTGCTGATGTTGACATCATCCATCCAATCCACCCATCCAATCCACCCATCCAGACCCATCCAGACCCATCCACCCATCCACCCATCCAGACCCATCCACCCATCCATCGTATTTTATTGATACATGCATAATTTTTTACAGCATACAGTTTCATGCTACAGACCATTGTTGCTGTTGTTCACATTCACATATCTGTATATAGGAATGTATCCAAGAAACATTTTATCTGGTTGTCACATCTCAGGTCATGCAAATATGATCCTATTTTGACTCACAGGTCAGTGCTCTGCATGTATCGTTATCCAATGTTTGTGCCAATTGGCTCTTAAATCAGATTCTTCCTCCTCGAGCACTTTCATTCCACCTGGGGGCCGTTCGCCACTTACCTCGTGAATATCACGTCATTTCCATAAATTATTCCGGCAACCTTGGCCAGTCGCAATGAATATTTATGGCTGCTGCAAAAAATCCCTCTTTCCTGCTTAAAGCTGACCTTTTATCTGTTATGTTAGGAGCGTGCCCCGTGGAAAATCTTTGCTCGTCATGAATTGAGAAAAAGGTTGGATTTGTACATCCGTTACATGTTAGTTTAAGCTCGGGGTTAAAACAAAAAATCATGTGAGGTTTTAAAAAAAATAATTGTGTAATGCTTTTTTAATGTACTACAGTGAGTGTGAGGAGACGAATTAAAATGTTCACATGTCAGACTTTGTGCAGATCACCATGATAATTGCTCATGATAGCAGAAGTAACGATGTGGCCCATCTGGAGCCGGCTTGTGCCAAAAGCAACTGTGCAGCCTGGACTTATACTCACAATTATGACAGGGATAGACAGGAAGTATCACTACCTTGGTCTCGGGCCCCGTGTCAGCCTCTGGCCAGCAACCCTTCACATCGACAACCAATGCCTTTGGTGTTTTTATTTACAGTATATTAACAATTCAGATTGATTAAACTGTCACTGTTGTACTTGTTTTCATCTTTTATTTCCTAAAACTCCAAACAAGTATTGATGATGCACTGAACTAAGAAATAAAAGATTTAAGCTATTATGTCAGACTGGACAAGTTCTGCTTCTGGCATTATGTCCGATAAGTTAGTTGCATTTTTTTGTGTAGCTTGTTAAAATGAAGACAAACTATTATTGTATAAGTGGCCGAAATGAGTATCCTCCACAGAGTGGCCAGGCTCTCCCATAGAGAGACAGTGACAAACTCGGTCAGCCAGGAGAAACTCTGATTTGAGCCGCTGCTCCTCTGCGTTGAGAGGAGCCAGATGAGGTAGTTTGATGAGGATACTTCCTGGACGCCTCCCCGGTGAGGTGTTCTGGGCATGTCCCACCAGAAGGAGGTCCAGGGGATGACCCAGGACATGCTGGAGAGACTATTTTCTGTGTTTCATATTAAATTTACACGTAAATTGTTGTCTTAATAACCTTGGTACCTTCTTGACTTATAGCAATTTAAATCAGTGTACCGTTGGGTGGAAATGTATCATTAGGGACTAACGACTCTGAAGTGACTCATGTCGTTGCTCAATGTGCGTTAAAGCCAAATAAAACACAAATAAGCGTATGAATTGAATGATAATGCCTCATAAACAGCAACAAATGTAAGGCCAATAAATGCACTTTTAGCACAGATACAGATGTGGTACATTACCACTTTCCCAGGCAGGAAGCACGGCTGGAAGACAGTCGGTGCTCTTGCTGGGCCATGTGTCACCTGCTCACAAGGCCCCTGATACCTGACTGTAAAAGGTTTGTGACGAGTCAGTTTTGACAAAATAAAGGAGCTGAAAGACAAAGGGAGGATGTAAAACAGGCAGGACATGCGTCACGTGGGACCGGGGTTCTCCATCCCTGCTTTAGCTATTGATGTAAGAACTTAAGTCTTTTGGGTTATTTTTAAGAAAAACAAACAATTTATTGTTGAACTTCCCCCTCACAAAAAAAGGTAATTTTTTAAAAAGACAAAGTGTCATTTTACTTTCTCAAAGAGAAGATAACTTAATGTTGCTTTTACCCAAAAAGAGCAGGCTAATTATATTGAAACCCTTCTCCCCCAAAATAGGGACTAACTATGGTTGCCCTTTTCCAAAAAAGTATTTTTAATATGTTTTTCATAATCGAGCAGCCCTTGTAAAATCCATCATTAATTTTAGTGTACCAGACAGGGAAGGACGCACGTCTTTAGTTTGGTGTTAGATTTGGCAATAATATTCAATCATTATCTTATGATGTGACACATAAGGGAAGGTCTGTGCCTTTCTGGGTGTTTGAATGGGCTATAGTACAGTCCATCATTACTTTTATCATGTGACAATTAAGAGAAAGGCCATGTGTATAGTTTTGACAGTCTTTGAAGAACAGGCAACATTTAAATAATTTAATAATTTTACCATGAGTCATCTAAGGGACTGTTTGGTGTTTGACATAAGAATGGGTTTTCATAATCGAGCAGCCCTTGTAAAATCCATCATTAATTTTAGTGTACCAGACAGGGAAGGGCACACGACTTTAGTTTGGTGTTAGATTTGGCAATAATATTCAATCATTATTTTATGATGTGACAATTAAGGGAAGGTCTGTGCCTTTCTGGGTGTTTAAATGGGCTATAGTACATCATTACTTTTACCATGTGACAATTAAGAGAAAGTCCATATGTTTAGTTTGGGCTATAATTTTGTCAGTCATCGAAGAACAGGCAACATTTAAATACTAATGAAATAATTTTACCATGAGTCATCTAAGGAGCTATTTGGTGTTTGTGATAAGAATGGGTTAGGTGGTTAGGGAGGTGCTTGCATCAAAGCAGAAGGATATTTTGAGCAGAGGCAAAGCGAGACAGATTCATTTGAGTCGTATTAGGTTTCCAATTTCCAACAACAACCAGAAAAAAAAGTGTACATATATAGATTAAGAGCGACGCCAGACACGCTCTCTAGAGGCAGCCTGTCTGTGGTGTTCCATTTCACAGACTGACACGTCTAAAGATTGTCTAATGCCACCGGGAGATAATAGAGTCATGCGTTTCTCTCACTAAGACTGGAGGAAGGAAGGAGGCGTCGTCGTCTGCTGCTTCCATTTTCCATTTCATTTCAAATACGCTGATTACGACACGCTAATTATAGCCTTAAATCATGAGCATTCTTTGCATTGGTTTGAGTTTCTGAATAAAACACATTGAACTGACTGGTTCCCTGACTTTACCTTTGTCACTTTCCCCTGCTGCCCCGCAGGTGTCTCATTGACAGTGACAAACTATCAGAAGGAGCACAAGCGACTTGTTCGTCTGGCAATGCTGGAAGGACAACTAGAGGTGAACGTTAGTAAAAACTTTGCTAGGACAGTAATCTACTGCTCTATCTGTAGTTAATAGGGGTGTAAATCGCGGGTTTTGTCACGATTCGATATCATATCGATACAAAGACTCACGATACGATATTTGCCGATATCTTAAAGCCTGTTGTGATTCACTCACGATACATCACGATATAGTGCTCCACGATCGATATATATATATATTTTTTAAATAAAATATATAGAACAATATCCTGATTTATAACAATTCATACGCAAAATCAACAAGGTACTGCAAACTCTTTATTTAGGAAATTACAAGAGTATTGTAGTATACAAAGTGCTTATTTTAACACTGAACTTTATCAAAATCCTATATTTTTTCCCATATAAGTATAGAAAAATGAATATTCTTTCTTTTTTTGTAATACCATTAACTTTAAAGTGCATTACTGAACTATTTATTTACAATAATTTTAATTGTCCGTTGAGCCATCTTTTCTTTGGAATCCAAAGTGCTTCCAAACGAATGACTTGAAGCCCAAAGGGGAGCGAATTTCCTCGTCTTCTTGGACACTAGCCATAGCACCAGCCCAGGAGCCGCGTAGTTGTCGGCTCCCCTTTCACGTGCCTGCTCTGCTCACAACACAGCACGCTGCGTACTGCTCCCGGAAAGAGGAAGCAAGCAACAATGAACTGGATTTCAAAATAAAGTCGCGTCTAATGTCCGAGGTCAAACACGGCGATATAAATCGATGTTTACGTTTAGCATCGATGCCAATAAATCGTAGAGCATTATATCGATTAATCGATGTGTATCGATGAATCGTTACACCCCTAGTAGTTAAGTACAGATGAAGAGAGCTGATTATTTACGAAGTTAAACAATAGTATGCAGGTTATTTTATAATTACTGTGAAGAGAACTGGATTTCAAAACACATTTAGTATCTCTCAGGTAGAAAAACTAATGTTTGTTTTGAACCGCTTGATACTCTGAGGATCGCGGCCGTGCTGGAGCCCATCCCAGCAGTCCTTGGTCCTTGGGCGGTAAAGGGGTTGCCAGCCAATCACACAGCATTCATAGACAAACAACCATCCACTCTCTAAACTAAAGTGCAATCACATTTCTATCTATCTAAGACTTGTACCTGTCCAGGACCAGGAAACGTGCAAGTAACATCTCTGCAGACCCCTCTTACCCAGGTTGCAATCTGTTTGAACTCCCCTCCGGACGGCGTTATAGAGCTTTTTACGCCAAAACCAGCAGACACAGAGACAGCTTCTTCCCCCAGGCTGTTGCTCTGATGAACTCACACCACTCTTAGAGTCTCAGAATCATTGCTGTGCAATAACATCCTGCTCTCCACACCTACTTTGAATTGTCTACACTGTTTGTACTATGTGTCCTCTCTGCATCCATTGCAGCCTGGTCATCCTGGAAAAGGGACCCTCCCATCTGTGGCCTCTTCTCAAGGTTTCTCATTTCCCCTCGCTGGAGTTTTGAGTTTTTCCTTGCCCTCTTGGGAGTTTAAGATCAGGGGATGTTTGAGAATATTTGTCATTTTTCACATGTCCTGAGTGTTGTTAGTCACCTAATTGTTGAACAGAGGCTGTGATTTACCGAAGTCAAATTCCTTGTTTGGCATCCTCAAACATGGCGAATAAAAACTCTTGAATCTTGAATTTGTAAATCAATGGCTTCTGGTTTTTGAAATGTAAATAAACCATTCTACCGTGATAAAACAACAAAATTGCAATACTGCATTAACCATCAAAGTGAAGTCTAACTGTAACTGTAGTCTTGAAACAAATCTGAATAAGGAAAAACATCGCAATAAATTCCGTGAGTCATCACCTTATCGTGGTGGAGGGGTTTGCGTGCCCCTATGATATATGGAATGTCACCTCTCTGGCTGGAAAGGAGCTCGAGCTGGTGTGCGAGGCAGAAAAGTTCTGACGAGACATAGTCGGACTTGCCTCCACGCACAGTTTGGGTTCCGGTACAAGCCCTCTCGAGAGGGCCTGGACTCTCTTCCACTCTGGAGTTTCCCACGGTGAGAGGCGTCGAGCAGGTGTGGGCATACTTATTGCCCCCCGGCTGGGCGCCTGCACATTGGGGTTCACCCCGGTGAACGAGAGGGTAGCCTCCCTCCGCCTTCGGGTGGGGGGAGGGGTCCTGACTGTTGTTTGTGTCTATGCACCAAACGGCAGCTCAGAGTACCCACCCTTCTTGGAGTCCCTGGAGGAAATGCTGGAGAGCGCTCCTTCTGGGGACTCCATCGTTCTACTGGGTGACTTCAATGCTCACGTGGGCAATGACAGTGAGACCCGGAAGGGCGTGATTGGGAGGAACAGCCCCCCGGATCTGAACCCGAGCGGTGTTCTATTATTGGACTTCCGTGCTCGACACAGATTTTCTATAATGAACACCATGTTCAAACATAAGGGTGTCCATTTGTGCACTTGGCACCAGGACACCCTAGGCCGCAGTTCGATGATTGACTTTGTAGTCGTGTCATCGGATTTGCGGCCGCATGTTTTGGACACTCTGGCGAAGAGAGGGGCGGAGCTGTCAACTGATCACCACCTGGTGGTGGGTTGGCTCTGATGGTGGGGGAAGATGCCGGTCCGACCTGGCAGACCCAAACGCTCTTTGAGGGTCTGCTGGGAACGTCTGGCGGAATCCCCTGTCAGGAAGAGCTTCAACTCCCACCTCCGGCAGAGCTTTTCCCATGTCAAGGGACATTGAGTCCGAGTGGACCATGTTCCGTGCCTCCATTGTTGAGGCGGCCGACCGGAGCTGTGGCCGTAAGGTCGTTGGTGCCTGTCGTGGCGGCAATCCCCGAACCCGCTGGTGGACACCGGTGGTAAGGGATGGCGTCAAGCTGAAGAAGGAGTCCTATCGGGGCGTTTTGGCCTGCGGGACTCTGGAGGCAGCTGACAGGTACCGGATGGCCAACCAGAACGCGGCTTCGGCGGTTGCTGAGGCAAAAACCCGGGCGTGGGAGGGGTTTGGCGAGGCCATGGAGAATGACTTCCGGACGGCTTCGAGGAAATTCTGGTCCACCATCCGGCGTCTCAGGAGGGGGAAGCAGTGCAACGTCAACACTGTTTACAGTGGGGATGGCGTGCTGCTGACTTCGACTCGGGACGTCGTGAGTCGGTGGGGAGAATACTTCGAAGACCTCCTCAATTCCACCTACACGTCTTCCATTGTGGAAGCAGGGCCTGGGGACTCTGAGGCGGACTCTCCAATCTCTGGGGTCGAAGTCACTGAGGTAGTTAAAAAACTCCTTGGTGGCAAGGCCCCGGGGGTGGATGAGATCCGCCCGGAGTTCTTAAAGGCTCTGGATGTTGTGGGGCTGTCATGGCTGACACGCCTCTACAGCATTGCGTGGACATCGGGGACGGTGGCTCTGGATTGGCAGACTGGGGTGATGGTTCCCCTCTTTAAGAAGGGGGACCGGAGGGTGTGTTCCAATTACAGGGGAATCACACTCCTCAGCCTCCCTGGTAAGGTCTATTCAGGGGTGCTGGAGAGGAGGGTCCGTCGGGAGGTCGAACCTCGGATTTAGGAGGAGCAGTGTGGCTTTCGTCCTGGCCGTGGAACAGTGGACCAGCTCTACACCCTCAGTAGGATCATCGAGGGTGCATGGGAGTTCGCCCAACCAGTCCACATGTGTTTTGTGGACTTGGAGAAGGCGTTCGACCGTGTCCCTCGGGAGGTTCTGTGGAGGGTGCTTCGGGAGTACGGGGTGCCGAGCCAACTGATAAGGGCGGTTCGGTCCCTGTATCACCGATGCCAGAGTTTGGTCCGCATTTCCGGCAGTAAGTCGGATTCGTTCCCAGTGAGGGTTGGATTCCGCCAAGGCTGCCCTTTGTCACCGATTCTGTTCATAATTTTTATGGACAGAATTTCTAGGCGCAGCCGAGGCGTTGAAGGGGTCCGGTTTGGGGACCTCAGCATCGCGTCTCTGATTTCTGCAGACGACGTGGTGCTGTTGGCTTCTTCAGGCCGTGATCTCCAGCTCTCACTGGAGCGGTTCGCAGCAGAGTGTGAAGCGGTTGGGATGAGGGTCAGCACCTCCAAATCCGAGTCCATGGTCCTCGATCGGAAAAGGGTGGAATGCCCTCTCCGGATCGGGGATGAGATCCTGCCCCAAGTGGAGGAGTTTAAGTATCTTGGGGTCTTGTTCACGAGTGAGGGGAGGATGGAGCGCGAGATCAACAGGCGGATCGGTGCAGCGTCGGCAGTAATGCGGACTCTGTACCGGTCCGTCGTGGTAAAGTGAGAGCTGAGCCAAAAGGCAAAACTCTCAATTTACCGGTCGATTTACGCTCCTACCCTCCCCTATGGCCACGAGCTATGGGCCGTGACCGAAAGAACGAGATCCCGGATACAAGCGGCCGAAATGAGTTTTCTCCGCAGGATGCCCGGGCTCTCCCTTAGAGATAGGGTGAGAAGCTCGGTCATCCGGGAGAGGCTCGGAGTAGAGTCGCTACTCCTCCACGTTGAGAGGAGCCAGATGAGGTGGCTCGGGCATCTCATCAGGATGCCTCCTGGACGCCTCCCTGGGGAGGTGTTCCGGGCATGTCCCACCGGTAGGAGACCCCGGGGACGACCCAGGACGCGCTGGAGAGACCGTCTCTCAGCTGGCCTGGGAACGCCTTGGGATCCCCCGGGATGAGCTGGATGAAGTGGCTGGGGAGAGGGAAGTCTGGGAGTCCCTCCTGAAGCTGCTGCCCCCGCGACCCGACCCCGGATAAGCGGAAGAAGATGGATGGATGGATGGATGGATCGCAATAAAATAATGCAAACTGGTTTAAACTTGAGAGTAGCTGAGATCTGTCATGTCAGAACATTACTCCTCACAAACATCATCTGCCTCGCTGTGCTCAGTGTCACATGTTATCTCTTCTCTTATTTTCTTCTCTTTTCTTTCTTACCGCTATTTTTTATTTTTCTTCTTCGTGCTACCGCTATTTTTATTTTTCTTCTTCGTGACAGGGGTTCGCTTTGGCCTGGGGAGTTAAGTTCAGCATCCACTTTAAAGATATCTGGCGCCAACTAGCGTTGTGAATGAGTATAAAGTCTAGACCCCGAATGTAAGACGACCCCCACTTTTTCAGTCTTATTTCAATGCAAATAACACCGTCTTATATTCGGGCCAATACGGTATCTTATCTCTCGGGCGACAGTATTGATAAATCAGCATTAGGCAGCATTATATATCAATACTGCATGGGTACAGTATCAATAGAGAACCTTTTGTATATTTTTTATCATGATATTTCCCATTGTATAGTATTTGAGCATCTACCAACTCTCTTTGATGCCTGCCATACACAGCAATTGAGCAAAAATCTACATTACAGAAAGTTAAAGGGATGTTTTATATTTATATTAACAATAAGTAATAACTTCTTATTGCTGTAAGCAATAATTCTGTCCGTGTGGCTTAATGTGTGTGGGTGAGTGAGACAATAAAGATCATCGCGCTAATAGATTTTTTCTTTTTCTTTTTACAGTGCGCATGTTGCGACTGTGGGAGGAAGAACATGCACACTGTGCATAGGCGGCTTCAGTCTTTCAATGGTAATTAAATGGCAGACAGGCTGCATTTATGTAGAGCATGGGTGGGCAAACTTGTTTTGCTCAAGGGGACACATTTGATTTTTAAAATGGACAGATGGGCCTGGTCATTCACGTTCAGTAGAGACTAAATAAAAAAGTTAACATCCATATTATGCTATAATGTAATATTATGTGTCCACATTTTTTAACTTAGTAGTAGAATAAATATTCACTCTTGTGCTTGTAATTTATTTAATTTGTATCCTAATTAAATAATTTTATTGAACTACCGTAATTTCCGGACTATAAGCCGCACCTGAACATAAGCCGCACCCGCTAAATTTAGGGGGAAATCTTGTTTTGTTCGCATATAAGCCGCACCGGACCATAAGGCACAGGTTTTTTAATGTTTAATTACCATTTTTAAGAGAATATACATCTCAGCGACGACCATAATAAAATTAATGTGCAGGGAACACTAGCAACCCACAACTAATAATAAATAAAATGGCAATGGGATACGAGCTACACGTATAGCTACGGAGTAGACGTGACCGGGAAATAAAGAAAGAAAAGGGTGATGCAACAAGATGTAATCAACAATAGCACAGTGCCCTCTAGTGACCGGAGGCAACCTCTACAGTCCATGAGCAGCTCTAGTTCCTTTGTTAAGAACCAAATCGACTGCCTTTAACATAAAAGCGGCATCATATGCATTTCTTTTGTCGCCCATAATGAGGGTTTGTGTATAAAAGCTTCCCTTCTTCAGTAATGTCCGTCTTGATCTCGTTCTGTCTCTCCTTTGTGTCAATTATACGGCACTATTTGGCTGGCGGACGGACATGCGGTCAACACACCACTCTTATCCCCAGTAACCGTGTGTCTGGTCACATCCCTCCGCCCAGCAAAGCGGTGCTGCACAACAGCAGTCCACAGCCTTGTTACGAGTGTATAAGTGTATTAGTCATCGCAAAAATCACAAAGAATCCATAAATACGCCGCACCGGACTACAAGCTGCAGGGTTCAAAGCTTGTGCAAAAAGTAGCGGCTCATTGTTCGGGAATTACGGTAATATTGCTGTATTTTATGCAAAAATTGTTTCTTCTGATCATGAAATAATAATGCATCATCATTGTTTTATTTTATGACAGTATTCAAAATTAATTACAATTATCTAAAAAAAAACATTTTAAACTGTTAAATAAGTGCAAAGTAAAAAAATAAATTCACAACCTAATTAAATAACTGTATTGAAATTGTATTACATGGAATGGAAAAACTGTTTAGGAGCTAAAAACCTACTTCAGGGAGGTTTATGCTCTTGATGTGGCTAAATGTATTTGAAAGCATTATGACAATTATTGCGGATTTTCATTGCAGCCTCACTATGAACCAGTGTCATTGAGCCTTTTAAAGAAATAAATACTGCCTAATACAAAACAAAGACTTGGGAAAATATGCATATCTAATCTAAAATAATCGTGGAATGACAAAAGAAAGACTTTTTAGTTCATGTTCTGTTTATGATGTAAATGATATTGGGGATATTTTATACAGTACATCTTTGGAGAGGAGCTAAGTGATTTCCGAAAAGGAAACATCACTCTTTCACTGATTGTCGCTCCTTTGTGGAGCCTCCTCGATTCTCGCTCTTCAATACAAAGCAGATATGAAATGGAGCCAGTGTGATCTTACAATAGGGACACATGATATTCACGTCAATTGTATAAATTCTCCAACACTGAACTGTATAGCCTTCCTGACAGACACCTTCCTGGTGGGAACTGTGCCACGTCTGTGTGGAGATACTTTAAGGACACGGATGACAACATTTTATGGCGAGTGCAAATTATGCTCTGCAAAATGGATGGTTAACAACGACCAATGAGTTTCGCGAGCCCTGTCGCCCGCTTTGCTCTAAGCGCACAGTTTGGCGTGGCACGTGTCTTTGATGGCCAGGAATAGTAGATATTTAAATGTTCATATTCTGTTTGTGTTTTGTATTTTACCATGTAATGTGCTCATTATAGCCTTGGTTAAGTGATATGACCCCAAACTGTGATATCAATTTTAGTGACATTTTGTAGAAGGGAACACACTTTTTCTTGTTGAACTAATTGCTTGTGGGTTGAGCAGATGAAATTGTGTTGTGGGTAAATGTGTCAGTTTTGTTGTATATTCATTGTTTCCACATTTTTTTTTCCACTCATTTGTTGTATAATTAATGCTAGCTTGCTGTTCAGTTAAATTAGTGGACATGTCATGGCTGCGCGAGCAGCTTGATGAAGAGGACTGTTTAAAGACCAATTCTAATTGAAAACTGACATTAACTGGTCCATTTGTGTGGCATGTTGGCACTGACCTATGCAGTAGCAGAGGATGACTGACAGCAGCACAGCCACGGTAACTGCAATCAGAGCGGTGCACTTCCAGGAGCAGTGCTTGGGCGACTTCTTGAACTTGAAGGCGCCACGAGAGAGGCTGCTGCGGGGAAGCGGGCGCGCCGGAGTGGAGTACACTGTGCCCGTCGCCATGGTGTAGCCGGGGGCTGCAGCGCCGAAGAAAGGGGTGCTCCCCGTTCCCGTCTTAAACAGGAAATGCCTGTCAGAGACGGAGATTGACATATTGATATCACAAAGGTCAAGTTTTGATAGTATGATGTAACGCAACATATAATTAGTATATGATTTCGAAATGTCAGCATAAGGTAACCTTGATACACTTGTAATAGAAAACTACAGTAGATCACATAGTATTGCATTGTAATATCTATGTGAACAACACTGATACAATCGCGTTAAATATCAATATCGCAATGGATAATCATTTCTCTTGGTACAATATCTACATACCAGCATTAGAGGTGAACATAACACTACTTGTCAGAGTAAAACATGATGCAGCAGCATGAGATACTGCAGCACATCAACATCAATATACAAGTATCAATGTAATCAAATCTCGAAATAGGTTGCAGAATCATATTGTAGGCTAAACCAAGTTTCTTGCAGCTGCTGGTGTGCACTTTAAAAGTCAGCAAACAGCAATATTTTTGATATTTTTGTGCTATTTAACACTGCCTTGGTTTCATAACAGCATGAGACAGACACGTTTAATATTCATGAATAATTGATACTGCTGCCCGCAGGCCACGCGATGTTTGAGTAGCGTCATAAATATCGATAGTTGCTAAAAAATTATTGTCCAGATCTAAATAGCCGCCATAATCCAAAGGACTAAGGTGTTGTGAAAATTAAAACAAACAAAAATAATACATCATAAATACAATGGACTCTCCCGCCTTGCTCACTTGACTTTTTACGCTCAGGCTTGTGCTAATAGCCTATAATACCTGCACTAATTAAGAGGCTTTAATCAAAGGCATTACGCAGCCATCGTCCTATTAACTTTTAAACCCCAAGCTCTTAAGTAAATAAATTAAGCCTTCTTGCCAGTGCTTGTAGACTAATACTGACAATGGCCACAGGGCTCGGAAACTGGACCTGCCTGCGGACCTTGCGGTCGACACACTACAATAATGTCTGTAAAGGAAAAAAAAACAGCCAAAACCTCACGTCTCTTATTCTGTGATATGCTAACGCATGTATGTAGTACGTATGTATGTTTTTAAGATTCTTGTGCTACCTCTAGTTGCACTCTGTCTTTCTTTTTCAAGACTTTTGTGTCATCCTCAGCTGCTCAAACTTAGTGAACAAAGCATGGCATCAGTGTCCTACTCAAAAAAGCCCCCAAAAGACGCAGATTGACAGATGCAATGCATCATTCACTTCTTTCTCTCTGTGCTTTCATTTCAGGTTTTTGTACCACCTCTAGTAGATAGAGAAAGTGCGACAGAAAGTGCTATACAAAAAAGAAACACCTGAAAATGACGTACAGAAAAAAAAGGTGAAAACTAAGAGTGGCACAGGTTTGCTACACAAGAAGATTGAAAAAGAAACCTCCACTTTCCTGCTTCTTTTTCCAGCTTTTGTGCAACCTGTTCTTGTACTTGGTGCTTCCTTTCAGACTTTTGGTCCACACCAAATGCATTCTGTGCTTCATTTTCAGGCTTTTGTGGCACCTCTAGTTGCACATTTTCTAATTCTTCAGGCTTCTGCACCACCACCGGTTTTCTTTACCACTTCCAGGTTGTCTGCTTCTTTTTCAAGGCTTTCCTGCCACTATCAGCTTCATGAGGCATGTTGTTTAGGCTTTATGCCGTTCCACTCTGCTACCTTTGCACGCTTCTGCATTACCTCCAATTAAATTCTGTGCTTTTTCTGGCTTTTTTTCACCCTTCAAATGAATTATCATTCATTTCTCTCGCACTGTTATTTTTTTCAGGCTTTTGCGCTTCTCGCTGCTATGGAGTGCCGCTTAAAATCAGTGCGCTACACAAAAAATACAAAATAGCACTGAGCTGCAAGGAATTGCCCCATAAGAGTAAAGCAGTAGCATTTTTGGCATTATCAGCTAGCCAATTAGCATTGAGTCATGGTCGTGACTGCCTGTTGACTAACTTCTTCACTGTCGCGCCTCAGAATTGAATAGAATGACCTGAAAGTAAAAAATAAATTCCCTGAGAAACTCATGGTTCCAATTATTTTCACCACAGCTGCCATAGCTCTCTTTCATGAGTGGCCTCTCTAAAATAGAGATGTTTCAGTACTACACGACAAAAGCTGATGATGCGCACTTCAAAATACAACAGTATTTAATAGCAGTAATTAATTTTTGTAAACTGACGCTGAGCAAATTCTCTCCATTGATTCTGAATGCAACAAGTAAAAATTATTCAAATCATGGTCACTACTGCAACCACTTGAATGATTGTATAAAATTCAACCTCCTTTCTCACTCTACGTTTTTTTGCTTTATGTTGACTTTTAGCAGCCTGTCGTAGTATAGAGGATGGTGGGTTGCCATGGACACTGATAATTTATAGACTAACCAACAAAGTCATACATTTGCTCAGCAATTATTTACCCAGCATCTGTAAAGTCTATAAATTTCCCGGTTTAAATCTGACAAGAATCAGCACTCAAAGAGCATTAGCGCAGTCAATTAGAGGCATCGTCTAAAATCCACACTATGAGCCGTGACTCTCAAACACACAGAAAGACTGCCTTACTGCTCCAATTGATAGTCTTTTTTTCTGGAAAGTAGGACATGGGATGAACCTCGAACCATCTCATGCATGCGCTACATATTGTGATCAATGCTGGAGCGCGGAGAACAAATGTCACACTTTGGACCCGTCTGGCATTCCTTGGCCGGCCCCCTGATCAACGCAAGCTGTCGACACACATATGGCGGGGGGGAATTCCGTTTAAAGGTTAGTGTGCATCACTCCTGGAATGACAATGTTCCAGGTAAGTAGGTGGGAGGTGTTGTTCTCATTATTATTGGCTGGAAAGGAAAGCTTTTGTGACAAAAGGACTGTGATGTGGAGCTTCCGTGGTGCATTTGTAGTTCATCTGTTCACAGAGTAATAATGATGTAGATGAAGTTAGCTTCCAGTGCCAACCTCTATCTGGCTTGCCACCATATGTTTGTCCCCTGTGATCAAAAGGTGGCTGGACGTAAGAATGGCAACTGAATACAAATGTAAAGTGCAGCTTTAGCCTCTGGGATTAACCACTCCTAGCTGCCATGGTTTTGTTATTTGTGATCAAAAGATAGCTTGAAGGAAGATAGATTGGCGAGTACAGATGTACACTGTAGTGTTGGTGTCCAGCTAACTGACTGCTAGCCACCACATGTACTGTATGTCATGATTAATTCAATCACTTTATCAATCATCGTTCGTCAACTGCAATTCAATCGTTTCTCACCGAAATAGATATTTAAGAAGCGGTTTTCAATGGGTGGGCATGAAGCGGGTCTCACCCAGCTTGTCTGTGAAACTCAGGTTGGTTAACCACTGTAATTACATTTTCCCACCTCATGTAAATGGCTGTGTTAGATCTATATTCAGTCGATCGGCACCGTTTTTCGGTAGAAAAAAAAGATTAGGGTCTGAATTTCAGCTTGATTCATGTTAGTGATAGAAATAGCCACATGCTGGAAGTAGGGCAGGTTTGGGAAACTCAATGTCATAATCCTGTGAGTGTAAAGGTCATTTTGGAGTTGTTTTTTTTTCCAGTTCTTTGTACAGGTGAAGCGGCGGAGTCTCCAGCACGCACTTGCCCGTCATAATCAGTGACAATGATTAGGACTGACAAAAAATGTTTTTCCCACTCGACCTAAAATGTATCAGTGTATTCTCTGTGTGTGTGCAAGTTTTTACCGCAAAGTTAGCGCAATATGTTTTTCTGTCACTTTCGGAAAAATTGCTTTTGAAACCAAGAAAAGGGCACTAAAATATTCTTATGTAACTTGGGCAATACCACTTGGATGATACAAAAAAACAAAGGGGAGAATGTATTGATTTATATGCAGAAATAACTTAACTGTTTTTTTTTTCTTTTACGATGCCTCTCTCCAACTGTAGGGACACAGCCCCTTCACTCGGTGATAAAGTGGGATGCAGTATTTTTTCCTTCCCAGTGTGGTGTTGGTATTGTCCTCGATTTTACTTTCATTTTTAAATATCAAAAGCACCTAATCATTGAACAAAATAAACATTGAAAATCTAAACTTTTAATGAGTCAACCTAATGGGTCTGTAGTGACAAATCTGACAGGTGCTGCCTGAGATTTGAACCAGCAAATCTACAGTATACTGCTTTGAAAGTGGCGTACTCTGCTGAATGTCCACGCCTCAATATGAAAAAAATCACATCACCTTTGTTTAATGCTAATGTCAAAAGTATAAAAAAAAGTTCCAATCCTTTCTGTTTGTGTTCATTTAAAAAGGATACACTGAAAATAAAACGCTGTCGGACACAACGAACAAGCACCACTGCACATCAATTGATTAGTGCTGGCTTGACGCAACATGGCGCATCGCTATGCTAATCCGACCAGCGGCGAAGGCAAAAGGACAGCCGCGTAAACCGATGAATGGTCACAAGTTTAAGAGACTGGGACCTGCATGGTTGTCCGTCCTATTGGGATGACGGTATGGGAAGAAAAGGCCAGTGGCGCTTTGCCGGTGACACAGCTTGCCATCAACTTGACATTTGAAAACCAGTCACAAAAGACGGAACAAGCGAGTGGGTGGATTTGTCCATGCCTAAGCTGCACAAGAAAAACAATCAAAACAAAACCAATTGAAGTCGTCCTAAAGGGTAATCCGCAACTCTGACGCTAGCTCTTAGCTAGCAACAGAATTACGTGGCTGGAGCTTTGTGAAACACAACAAAAAACTACAGTTGTAGCATAGTGACACAGTATCTTCATTTCCTAAAAAAGAAAACAATCAATGTTGCGCTTTCCGAATAAGAAAAGCTGGAAAAAAAAAATCAGGAAAGGTATAATCGTGTAGTATTTAATTATAAACATATTGCACTTGTCTGCATCGCTCATTTCCTAAAAAGAACACAAACTGTTAATGTTATTCTTTCTTATAAAATGATTTAACTCAATATTTGTTTCTTTTCAGCATCGCTCTCGGTCAACATAAAAGCTGAGCGCGTCCCAAGGATCGTCACCACTTACGACCTCCCACAAGGTAGCAAAGCCCCCTCCGACACGCTCTCGATCAATTCCACATGGGCGACATTGTCAATGGAGAACGCCTTTCTTTCGTTGCACGCATGAACGCTTCGACAAAACAATTGTGAACAACCTTCAGATGGTATTCAAGCCATAAGAAGAGAAGCTTGTGAAATACTCTATGCGGTGTACACATGCTGTACCAGATGCTTACAATGGAAACATAGAAATTAAGGTACACTGAACCCTAATACAAGGGCTTTGGTCTTTAGAAACATAAAAGTAAAAAGGTAAAACAACATTTGTGAGATGCAAAAATCTTAACCTTTGTTTATAACCCTAATCAAAGCTTGGAAATTGTAACCCAAATATAAAACTTTTAAATAAAGCGCTGATATTTTCTTAAAAGGTGGATTCCCTGTTTGGCATGCATAAACTTGGTCCATAAAGCTGATTCTGATGAACTCGAAATCCGAACACGGCAGTTGAAACCCTATTTTGCCATGTATGTCACATCCCAATAAAAAAATCTCAAAATAAAAGATTGCGCACTAACCTATTTGTGTATATGGTATAAAAGTAGAAAAAAAACAACGACAGCTCTATATTGAGACAGTAAAGAGCATGTTAACTTCATACTTCCTGTCTTTGAATGAAATGAGGGTGATAGCACGTGTCAGACACTCTGGAGTCCAACCGTCATATGCAAAAGGTACACTCTCTGATGAGTTCAAGATCACCAAAACCTCTGTCTTCTTGTGTGGAAACTTGCTTGTTTTGTCTCTTTCTGCCACTCTTAACAGCAACAGGGATTTGTAGCATGACTGCAGGCCAATAGAAAGACTGCTGATATAGTTTCAAAGTGATTAAGCAAGACAACTGTGCCGAGTTTGGCCAAAGGCTGTAGGTGAAGCCATCACCTCTTATTTTGCAGAGTGCGAGGGCGACAGATTACAAGTACAGATAAAGTGGATTGGCCCGCTGGTGGAATGAGGAAAGGTAGGCTGGGAGAAGAAGCACAACAATGCTTGTAAAGTCGGGAGCGCCTTGTGAATCTTTCGGGGAGTGCGTGATTGCTTCCAGTTTCCATTTAAGAGATTTAGAGCAAGATGAAGACTAAGTATGTGTTTCACAGCAGGTCAAGTCCGTATCTGCAGTGGTTGCCAGACATGACACAACCTCTACTCATGTCACTAGTATCAAGACAGGATTAGGTTTTCAAATTAGGGTTCCAAGACAGGGTTATGTTTTTACATTTAGGGTTTCCAATTAAGACAAGGTTAGGGTTTCCAGTTTGGGCTTCAAGGTAGGGTTTCATATGGTAAGAAGCCAATGTGAACTTTGCAAATAAAGTTTCCAATTTAGACGGGGTTAGGGTTTCAGGTTTGGGTTTTAATTCAGGGCTAGGGTTTCAAGAAGGCATTCAATCATGGGTTAGAGTTTTGTGGCAGAGGTTAGGATTTTAAATAAAGGTTTCCAGTCAAACTAAGGGGTTGAAGTTTAGATTTAAACAAGGTTTCAAACATGGTTTATGTTTTCAAATACTGCCAGGTTTAGGGTTTCAAATGATGTCTTAAGATGGCATCAGGGTTTCAAGTTTGAATTTTACAATACGGTTTGAAGCAGAGGTTAGGTTTTCTAATTATTTTATATTAGGACTTCAAGCCTGGATTAGAGTCTCAAACAAGAGTTGGAGTTTATAGGTGTCAAACCTGGGTTAGTGTGCTTAGTGTTTTAAATTAGGGCGTCAAGCCAAGTTTTGGGTTCTTGTAAACCCAACTGTATGTGCAGGGTTAGTGTTTCAAATTAGGTTGTTTCATAGTAGGGTTTCAAACCTGGACTTCAAAGTAGTCCGGTTAGGGTTTCAAGTCCAGGTTAGTGTCTTACAATAACCTTCAACTTCCTCTATGAAGCATTATGTGTGCAAGTACGATATCATCCCAGTAGCCATACATCACCATTAACCGAGTCCACATCAATTGGCTACCGGTGGGGTGGGCAGGACCCAATGGGGTTTAAAAGGGAAGCCCGCCTGTGCCATGTTAACAAAAAGCTCAAGTTGCAAAAAGCACTTAGCAGCACTGCGTCAATTAGCGCTAATGAATGAAGTGTTGGTCTAAATGTGTTAATTAAACACAAGCTGCAAGCAGCTCAATATTATTGGACCAATCAACGAGAAGGTGAAATCTCACCGTGGTTGCACTGCAATGCTTTAGCGCAAGTGAAGTTGCATTCCCAGTGGTCCCTCACCAAGCAAGACCCTGACCAGTTACTGAAACTCTAACTTTAAGCACTATCCCTGGCTTAAATCTAACTTTGAGGCTCTAACACTTGTTTGAAAAATTAACCCTTGCTCAAAATTTCGATTTCAAACCTTTCGTAAGTTTCAAACCCTAAGACTTATTTTCGACACACAAACCTTTTCGGTTTTTTGAAACACTAATTTGAAACCCTTATTGAAATCATAATGGGGATTTCAAACCCTTAACCTGGGGATGAAATTGACATTTTGAATGCTCCTTTAAAGCAGGCTTGAAACTCTGATTTCAAACCATACTTTGAAACACTTACCCAGACTTTAAACCCAAATTTCAAACTAATTGGAAACCATAACCCTTGTTTCATACCTAAACCCAGACTTGAAACCCTGATCATTGTCTAAAATCAGAATCCTAATTTAAAAACATTGTCTGAAATCAAAATCCTAATTTTAAAACCTAACTCCAAACCTTAATACGCACTTTGAAACCCTAACTTGAAACCCTAACCTTAATTTGAATCCCTAATTTTCAACCCTCAGTCTGGCATGAAATCCTTAATTGAAACCTTAAATCGGGCTATATATCCCACTTTAAAAGCCTTGTCCTTGGTTAAAACTCACACAACATTAACCCTAATTTTAAACTTGAAGCCTTAACTACTGATTTTAAATTGTAACTTGAAACATTAACTGTTCTTTTGAAACCCTTACTTGAAGTCCTAACCAAGGATTAAAACCACGATTTGAAACACCACTTTTAAACCTTAAACTTGACTTGAAACTCTCATCGTAGATTCTACTTTGAAATCATGGCCAAGGCTTGAAACCAGAAGCCTTATTTTGTATGTCACCCTCGTTTGAAACCTGAAATTGATACAGTAACGTGGAGACTTGTCTTTAAATGCAAACCCAGGGTTGAAATTAGAATTTAAAACCCTATTTTAAAATCCTTAGCCAGCTTTGAAACTCTAATTCCAAATTTCTAACTTTCCTCTTGCTAAACCAGCCTTGAAACCATCAATTGAAAACCCTAACCGTTGTTTGAATCTCTACCCCTGAGTTGAAACCTACATTTTAAAGCATTTTTAGGTCCACTTTTCTCCTAAAATTCCACAAGGGCACAAACTCTGCAACACATTGCAGACAAAGCCATGCAACTGCCGCTCTGTTCGGAAAATAATGGGAAATGGAGGAAGATAAAAAATAAACAATGATGTTTTAGCGGCGCTCGTAAAAAAAGCTCAGAAAGAGAAATGGGCGCACAGTGAATAAAATGATGCTTCACCGCAGGATTTGAAGAATTAAAGTGTCTGCTTTACAGGCTGCACTCCATCACGCCATTATTGTGTCACAAATGTATCGCAAACGGTGTCGCCGGCCTGATAAATGTTGTGCGCTTGTACCCCCTTACAGTGAGTTCTTCTTTTTTTTTTTTTTTTGAGTTTTTCCTTGCCCTTTTGGGAGCTTAAGACCAGGGGATGCTTTGAGAATAATTGTCAATTTTTGTCTATGTGAAGCCCTTTGAGACTGCTTGTGATTTAGGGCTATACAAATAAACTTGACTTGACTTGACTTGACATTTTGACTTGGAGGCTCGGGTTTATTCCGCATGCTAAATGATATTTTGTACAAAATCCAACTGAATTCTCTTATAGATATGAGGTAAAACTCTTCCAAGTCAGATTAGAGAGTTTGTTAAGTGAACTCACAACACAAGTGACCCACAATGTATGAATTGAGCTTGAAACGCTTGCAACCAAGCTCATGCCCGAAACCATGACTTTAAACTTTAAAACTGCATTTTTGACCTGAAGCCTTCATTTGAAGTCTTAAATATATTTTACAACCCTAGAAGAGTCTTGCAACTATGATTTGAAATTATGCAATAAAAAAATGTGAAAATATGCAATAAAAAAACCCAATTTATTTAAAAGTCTAAATAAATGTGGTGTGAAACCCAAATACGTATTAAGTCCTATCCCTTATTTGAAAACCTAAATTTCTTTTCTTGATTTGAAACCTCAAATCAGGTGTACAACTCTAATTTGTATCCCTTGTTTGATAAATGCATCTCTGGAACATTGCACGATTTTAGCCACCTTACCGTGAGGCCTCCGTTACGGGTCCAGGCGTGATCAAGGGCAACACCATTCGTGTTGATCATTTGCACCAAATCCTACTCAATTCTCCCGAGAACAAGTTCTTTCATGTCAATGGTGAGACGGAGGCTGGTGTGAATCACACTGAGTCAGGCGCAAGACAAGGGAGCTTGTTCAAAGCGAACTTTGCCAGGGTGCCGCCCAGGTGTGAACATGAAGATGCAATCAACAACCACATCACATGTTCGAAGCTTAGCCATGGCTTCAAACCATATTTAAGACCTTAACACATATTTGAAATGCCTTGAAACCTACTTTGAAACCCAAACCCTCAATTTAGGCCATAATTTGAAACCTAAATCCTTGGTTCAAACCCTGGTTTAAAAACCCTAACTCTGTCATGAAACCATAACTTTAAGTCTTATTGAATCCAGTTTGAAACCCTGAACCCTAAATTTGAAACTCTTCTCTTTTCCAACCTTGTTTTTAAAGCCTAACTTGAAGCACTGACCCAGGCTTGAAACCCTAATTTGAAAAGCAATTTTGAAGCCCTGAACCCGGTTATGCAAATGAGGCTGCTTAGTCCAAAGTCCTGGTGAGTATGATTGTCAAGATAACAGAATAATTAATAGGACAGCACTGCTGCTCTTCCACAGATTATCACTACAGGACATGCTATCCTAACCCACGGCGGGATATTAGCGTAACCACGGCAAGCAAGCGAGCAATGCATGCTGGGAAGCGCACCGCTCCACTTACCGGCTCTCCAGGGCCACATTGCTGCCCAGCACCCAGCTGTCCTGCAGCTGGACGCATTCCGCCGTGCTCTGCAAATCGGCCGCCAGGCCGGCAGCGGGCGGCGGGCTCGCGGCCCTGTGGTTGGCCAGCGAGCTGCGACTCAGGGATGTGATGGAGGGGTGCTGCTTGTGGGGTGGCGGTGGGGGTGCCGGCGGTAGTGGGGGTGGACCCTGAGGACTGGACAGATGGTCGCCTGGAGAGAGAGAAGGAGGAGGAGAAATGTTAGACATCAGTCAAAGCATTCATTTTTTATTTCAGTGTGGCGACTAATTAAAACCCCCTAGATGTTTTGAAACCTTAATTCACAACCCTGACTGATGTCCAAAACCTTAACCCATACTTGAAACCCTACTTTAAAACCCTAACCCTCTAATTCTGAACACTAACCCTGGTCAGACTTCATTCACCTTTGAAAGCCCTAATCCTACTTTCAAATTGAACCCAAGGTTGAAAATCCTTATTTGAGTCACTTACTCGTGTTTCAAATGTTAATCAAAGTTTAAGGCATCTGTTGGATTTGAGGACGTGGGGTCTATGTGAAGGACTACAAGTGCTGATTTGAATTTAATGAAGAAACTTTAATTACGTCAACATGAACATGTTTTTTTAACTGAGGTTTGAATCGCCAAACCATGATGTCCCGCGCGTACTACATTATCAATTTGCCACAGAGAGCGAGCAAATGGGCACACGGTGGAAACAGCCACCTGTCCGACCTCAAATCAAGTAAATACATCCAAGAGACATTACACTGAAACAAGATGCAAGCGTGGCAAAAAAAAGGATGGTAAGTCCACGCAGGGCATCCCTAACATTCGTTTTTTTGTCCAACAGAAGGTCAGTTAGTGAGGCATCTGCTTCTTTTACGGCCGCTTAACGCCATGCTTCACGTTTGATTACTGCCGGAAAAGACTCTCAGATAACTAATGACCAGAACATCCATTAGCTCTCACTCGGTGAGAACAGGTTTTCCAATTTCACACAAAGCTGTGGAATTGGCCCCCCTCCAATGGCGGGCGGTGATAATCTATCCATCTCGGCCCGTTTAAACAGGTAAAAAAAGCCGCACGATGCTGACAAATGTGATTTGCTCCAATGAGCCACAAATGGGAAGAGGGTCGTCTTTCCGAGTTCGAGTCATACCCGGAATAATCTGTGTATCATTGTTCTTTCCATTTTCAATGAAAATCAAAAATCACTCCATTTAAAAGGAGCTGATCATTGATATTTTTATTATTTTAATTAAACTGAAAAAAGTTTGACTTTTAATAATTACATTTTTGGCTTTACATGGTCAGGTTTACGCAGTAGTGCCAACAAATTTCTGATATTTGTTCAATTAAGTTGTATCAATTTATTCCCATCAGCCTTTTAATTTCTTAGTGTTTCTCTTGGCTGCACTGCTTCCAGTACAACTATGTGGACATTATGTGGACATTTCAGTGTTCCCATGGCAGTCTAATCAGACCTGGCCTATGTAACTTCAACTACCGTAATTTCCGGACTATAAGCCACTACCTTTTGCACAAGCTTTGAATTCTGCGGCTTGTCGTTCGATGTGGCGTATCTATGGATTTTTCGTGATTTCTGTGATGAGTATACACTTATACACTCGTAAAAGGGCTGTGGACCGCTGTTGTGCGGCACCGCTTTGCTGGGCGCAGGGATATGTGACCAGACATATGGTCACTGGGGAGAAGAGTGGTGTGTTGACCGCATGTCCGTCCGCCAGCCAAATAGTGCCGTATAATTGACACAAAGAAGAGACAGAACGACACTCCAGACATTACGGTACTATATTTGTTGAGATTGTTTCTTTAATAAAACCTTTCAAATTTGACATACAGGCAGAAACATTATTTATTTTTTTATTTAAACTGTTCATCTTAATCCATTTGAAATGAATGGATAAAAGAATAATATGGTTTTCAAATATAGGCTGTGGTTTCAAAGTTTTTTTGTGTCAGATTAAAAAAATAAATAAGTAAAAACTAACGAGCCATTTTTTCAATTTTGATTGCCAATTAAAGATGGAAGGAACAAAAAAATACTGTACTTGCAAATGTATTTATGTTCTGCTTTCGTTTTACCTTACACGTTCCCAACCGGCCATTCTGAGTTTTTCGAGGATGCGTGAAAATTTGGTGAGACTGTCTAGCAGTTAAAGTAGTTAGTGGTGATGCTGGTGAGAAGTGAGTTGAATGCCTGTGCCATTTTTGTTGAAGGCATTTGCAAAGGCGTCTTTCTGCACAGTTAAGACACTTATTCAATGTAACAAAACTTCACAATCCAAAGTTCATATTTCTGAGGTTTCAATGTAAAAATAGAGAGCTTAAGAGTTGAATAGTAATATTTACTCTGTGCTGAAGAAGCCAGGGTTCATGTTTCAAAGAAGGAGTTCAACTAAGGGTCGGGCTTTCAAACTGGTGAGGGTTCAAAATTGCATTCAAAACCAGGGTTATCTTTTCAAGATGCCAGGTAATGGATTTAAATTACAGATTTAATCGAGTGGTCTAAAGCCTAGGTTGGGGGTTCCGTTCAGGGATTCCAAATTTAAAACATTTTCAAAAGATCAGATTAAGGTTTCAAGTTGAGGTCATAAATTAGGGTTTCAAACCAATTCAATATGGCTTTAGACATGATCGGTGGTCGGTGGTTGATGTCTTATCTAATGCCCAATGTTGGTTGTGAACATCTGAGATGACACAGCAGAGTGCAAGTGTGCTTGTTTCCACCGCTGGTAAACACACAAGGCAATGACGATGAACTTGAGATGCCCCACTCATCTTCCCGGTCCAGACGGAGAGTCCTATTAGAAAAGTGCTAAGCAGGCTAATAGAAATGTGGATCAGTGTCAACTGTTGCTTCAACTCTGGCCCTGTAGCAAAGCTTTTTTTTTTTTTTTTTTTTAATTTTAACTGGATTGCATTTTCCATCAGCATGTCCTCCAGCAGAAACTTGATGTTAGGTAGCAGGACAGTAAGAAAAGGAGGAGGAGGCATAGATGATGGAATTAGCTCACCTGGATCTTAAGTGCTACTTAATTAGGGTGAAATATCAAGGGAAATATGTCTGGAAACAAGGATTCAGTAACCATTTGGATGTGAGGGGTACAAGTTAGGATATCAAGCTCGGGTTCAAGTTTCATACAGGAGTCAGCATTTCAAAATACGGTTTCAAGCCAGGGTTCGGGGCTCAAGCCAATACTGTAATTTTTTCAAGCCTTAGTTAGGGCTTCAAATCAAGGTATCAAGCCTTGTTAGGAAATTGAAACAAGCATCAGTGTTTCAAATCATGGTCTCATGGTTAAGGGTTCAAATTAGGGTTTCAAGTCATGGGTTACTGTTTCAAATTAGAGTTTCAAGCCAGTTAGGGTTTTATATTAGAGTTTTGACCCTGGTTTAGGGTTCCAAACTTGGGTCTGTACTTCTGGATAAGGGTTTCAAACAAGGGTTGGGGTTTCAATTTCGGCTTTCAAGCCTGGGATATGCTTTGGAATTACGGTTAGGAGAGGGCTGTATAGTTAAATTGAAAAGTTGAGTTCCTAGGTTGTTGTTTGAGTGGGTTGCATCAATTCTAATGCAGCAAAGTAGAGGGACAAATAGATGAGGGAATTACTTCACCTGGAGCCTAACTGCTATGTTGATGGAGAGAATTGTGTTGAAATATCAACGGAAATATGCCCAGAAACAAGACTCTACTGACTGTAATAACAGAAAAAGAAGATAACTTAAATGACAGACATTTAGCAAGACAAAATTGCTGTTTAGCCATGATGATTCAGATGCAAAGTCATTAACTAAAGCTATAAAAGGGATACATTTGCGAGGCAGAAAATGTATCAAAAAGTTGCATGCCAATGCAAAATGCTACTTTTTAATAATGACACCGTAATAATATCACTTTCAATAATTTGAAGGGGCGCACACGTCTTAAGGGATGTGTTTGTCTCAGTCAAATTAGGATTTCAGGCCAGGGTTAATGTTTAGCACTATTTTAAGGGAGGCACTGTACACAAGAATGTCAGTCAATCCATCAATAGGTAGTGAGGTAAAGTTAGTCTGTATGTACAGCTAGCCGGTCAGTTATTTGGTTGGTCGAACGTAGGGAGAATGTAGAGAATGGGAGTTCGGTTGGTCAGTTTGATCACCTAAAAATAACCTGGTGCATCTGTTTCTTTTAAAAAAATTAAATGTGGCGCTTGAGCACAAAAGTTGGCCCACCTCTAATCACTCAGCCGCTGCTCTGCCGCTGCAAATATCCGGCTAAGATTCCCCAAGAGTGGTCGATGAATGAAGCGTCAGAACAGTAACAGACAGGTCCCCTGTCATTGTGTGATTCACATTTTGCCACAATGGTGCCACTTTTTGACAGCAAGGCCTATTGGGTTCCTGTGACATTCATTTTAAATGAGCATAAATTCAAGCATTGAGAGCCCTTGCATATCACCCGGTATAATGTTCCGTCGCAAAAGTCGCTTTGCAGCCATTAGGCTGAACGCACGTCATGAAAGACTTTATGTTCATTGTGTAAGTACCGCAAAAGGTCCTGTGCCATTTTGCTCTCCATTAAGAGACTGATGCCGCCACTAATGGAACTGAAAGGCCATTTGCTAAGACTGCCTTGGCCTTCGGCAAACACAAAATGGTGTGTGCATACCATTCCTGCTACTATTTAATCTTTGTATGCGCACAACATGATCTCTGAAAGAAAACTCGCTCGGGATGCCTGAAAGCGTATGATAAAAAGCCCTTTTAGAATTTGGTTTAAATGTGGTGAATAATGGATGACTTCCAGGATTAAACTCTTTTGGGGAAGGTAGGTTCTTTATCTGCAGTCTGTTCAATCAATAAAATGGCACAGACTTCCTTGGCTAATAAGCAGCGATCTCAGTGGTTTGTTCACTCAGGTGGAAATAAAAGCAAATCAGACTAATACAACCAAAAACATATATACATATGATAAGGCAAAACTGCAAAATTCGTCTTTCAGTAAGTCATAAGGCGTGAGGTTAATAGGTAGATAGTATGTAGGGTGTTTGGCCCCTATCCTACTAAATGGCGAAAAATGGCAAGTGTTCTCAAAAAGGCAGCGAATGTTCCGTTCTCAACAGGGTTCATTAATGGGGCCCAAATCTTTGCAAAACGGCCTGACAGACGTTGGTCTGTACTTTTCTTGTCGCAAGGGAATTTTGTACACATTCAAAATGTCCTTGCGATAAGAAAAAACACTAAAACTGTTGGGAAATGTTTGGCAAAGGTTTTCTGAACATTTAAGACCGTGAGAGAACCCTGATGTGAACGCCACATTAGCTGGCTTCGAAGAGACTTGCAATTGTTCGCTGATCAGTGGGATAGGGGCTTCAGTCACGTTATCCAGAAAATGGGTTAACTCCACAAACTCCATCATTTTTGGATTGTTCCATTGTAACATGGCAATATACTTTACTCACCAGAGGGTACCAATGGAAAAATGTGTGTGTGTGTGTGTGTGCGTGTATGTGTGCGTGTGTGTGTGCATGCGTACGTGTGTGTGTGTGTGCAAGTTCTACTCAATGGAATTGGGGCTCATCAGAACAACCTTGCCCTGGGTGAGTTTGAAGGTGGTTCATTTACTCAAAGCGAGCTGACAATTTCAAGAGACTGCATTTTTTTAAAGAAAGTAATGGTGTTGTGAATTCCATCATAATTTCTGACAGAATATTTTCACAACCTTCTCATTGCTGTCTGAAAAGATAGTAAGCCCTCTTTTAAAGCCACCTCTCAGCAGAGGGATGGGTAGGGGGTGAAGTAACCAATATTTCAAGAATTACATAATGGTTGCGCCATAGAAATAACCCTGCGAGTTATTTAACAGGCATTCATCAGCGGACATTAGAAATCCAGACATTCATTGCAAATGCACGGCACGTAAATACAAGTACTGAATACAAAAACCTCTATCAGAGTGCAGATGGCAGATCATCTCACAGATGATGACAGCTTAGCGTCCCCCTTCTGACAGCTTGCCGCCGCCACCGCCGCAAACGTGCTTTTCTACCAATTAGCTCACTGACAAAACGGTTAATATTTATCCTGCGTGGCCAACTTTTGTTTGTCTGGGCCAGACAGGTAACATGTTACACTTCCACATTATTTCAGCACTGGTGGTAAAATCTCTTAAGCCAAGATTTCATTATACTTCCTAGACAGTGAATCCCCACCTCTTTATGCAATGCCCTCAGTTGCCACAAGATGCCACCTAAGCCCTGGCTCATAGGAAAGTAAGAACTGGTAGCAAAAGAAATATGTTCAAGTGAAAAATCTTATTTGCCATGGAAGAGCTAATTTTAGCCTGGGTTGTTAGCAGGAGGTATGGAGAGCCTTTGCTGCACATACATGTCCACTACCGGAGCATTTTTCCAGACTCAACCATCTATGAGCCATTTTCTAGTAAGAGTAATGCCAGAGGATGAAGGATACAGTTTGTAATACAATGAGCTTCTAAATATTATTATCAGCAATTACATTTCTTGGGAGAGTGGGGGGCAAGGGGGGGTCAATTTGGCTCAATTACTATGAAAAGTGATAAGTGAAAAGTGGGTGTTTACTGTGCATTGCTGCATAGGTTCTAGACATCCTTCATCCATATTGGATATTTTTTTAAATTACCTTTTTTGTTTGCTTGTCCGTTCTTTGTAAAGAGATCCAATACAGGACAACACATTAGCAATCAATTAGAAATGACTATTCTTTTGATACGGTGACTGACTTTGATAGGTGATGATTTAATTAGTTCACGATGCTCTCTTTCTCAAACAACCATGAAATGAAAGTCATAGGCTTACGCTAGAAATAAATTGTCTGCAATTTCAGGTCAATTTGGAGTTCTTACAACAACAATAACCTGGTCGTTAATTCTTCAACTGTGCTAAAAAGAATGACAAATAGATGAGTTGAGGCAGAGGAGTCTGATCCAAAAACATTGCTCAGTTTTGACAACTACTAAATGCTCTGAATGGGCTCATGAGCATGTTTGAGCACTTAAGGCCCTGAGAGAAGAGCTATCACCAGATATTGGCAGGTGGGCCAATATCAGCAGTGTGATATTAAATCAGATCTAAACTACAAAACAAAAAAACACAACATTCAGCATGACAAAATATTGAATGACAAACTCACAGACAGATAGATAGATCCACACCCACAATCAAAATTGGCACCTACACAGTTAAAATCTACACAATTACAGACAAATTATGTCATTACAAAGGCAATAACGCACAAAGCATTTATGGTTGGGTTTCGCAGAGAAGTAGTTCATTCATTATTGGTGAATGATCAGATTTTAATGAAATAGAAAAGTGCATTTAAAAAGTGAAATAATACCATTTCATAGTTTAAAATTGATTATAATCAATCTATGAGGGATAAAATAATGAAATAAAAAGTACATTATGTTCTCTGATTGCAATGATTGGACCTCAATTGTATATATTGTGTGCGAGTGTGTGTGTGTGTGTGTGTGTGTGCGCGTATGTATATATATATATATATATATATATATATATATATATATAAATAATTGTTGAAATGAGAATTGTTAGGATTTTAAAAAAGTATTTCACACAGTCACAATTGAATATTAAACTAAAAAAACAACATTGATATGCATTACTATAGATAGCTGATGGGTGGTGATGGAGCATTGCGATTGCCTAGGAATGTTGTGAGAGAGAGCATTTGAAAATTCAAACACTGGCCAAAATTTGCATAAAGTGTTGCATATTCCTATTTACCTGTGTTTGCTCATAATTATATTAATACAATGCAATACAGCTGCTGCTGTAAAAATGGCTTTTACAGAACAAATAGTTCCAGAAAATATGAGAACAGGATTATAGATAATTTGAGCAAACTTGTTATTTCAGAATTGTGTATCAAACTGGTAGCCCTTCGCCTTAATTGATCAGATCTAAAAAGGATCTCGTAGTTTCAAATTCAATTTAAATGATAATTTTTCCTCCTTTCTTTTTTTGTTTGGTTTCAGAGTTGCAGTTCGGTCCCTTACTGCATTAGATATTGCAAGTGTACCTAATGATGAGGTCACTGAATGTGTAACACCGTGCATGAATCTTTCAGTTATTATATTTTCCGCAAGTAAAAAAAGTTTTGGGAATCCATTATAGCCAATAAACTATGTAATATAAGGTAATTCAATACAAAAATATTCAGGACAATAAGACGATTCAACATTTTAACACACTTTCCAAGTGTATTACAGCAGATAAATAAAGTATTTAATGCACTGCAGTATAGTGAATGCATTAGCCTCATTTATTATTAACATGTTACTCAAGCTGATGACCGACAATGAACAAATATGCATTTTGGTGCCTGTATCACACCTCTTCCCATTCCCTCAGTCCCTCCATGGTTTTTTTGCTGATTGACTTCAAACATTAGCACTTGCTCTTCCTTGCCAGAGAACAGCTCGCAAACAAACCCAAAAAAATGCGTTCAGAGTTGGAAGAAGAAAAGCACGCAGCATGCAGCGTGAAACTCCTTCTGCTTTCCAAAGTGTTTTCCCGGTGGCGAGAGCAACGAATTGATAGCCCACAGTTGCAATGCACTTGGCAGCAGAGTAGAGCGGAGCCAGCACAGAATAATAATAGCGCCAATCGTTGCTTTACTCTTAAACCGCCGAGCTTGGTGTGTTTTTATGCTGCACAATGAAGATGGTGCGCGTGAGCACATGTTGCGTTACACAAACACACACCAGAAGCCTCACAGCACGACCGTTGTTGTAGAAGACCCGCCGCTAAGTCCTTGGAGGCCGCGCTGCACGCTCAATCGGCAACACAATACAGCTCACGGCGCACACACAGACACACACAACACGCATGAGCTTGCACGGTACCCAATCGCCTTGAGCAAAATAATGTTGCTTGCTTCCAGTGGCAGGCCCAGCTGCAATCATTGATGAAAAAACTCAAATCCTTAGAAATGGCAAAATTGACCCTTACATACTTGCTTCGAACTAAAATGGCAGACCTCTTCTGTCCTTTCAGTTCTTGAGAGTTGTTGTTGGTCTCATCATAATAGACAATGCTATTAAGTTGTATGTTGCTAACCAAAACGGGCTTCAGGTGCTGAATTTTAATGAAAATTTTGGAGGAGCCATGCAACAGACGTCTTTCAAGTGACACATCATTAATCACACTTGTCGTTACCGTAGTCACTCTTAATTTAGTCTTGTATAGCATGTTAATCAATATATATGAATAAAAATCAACAAAGTCAGACGCTAATGTTTGTTTACAGCACAACGGACCACCTTGCATTCCACGGAACATAGTGCCTTAACACGTATTTGCGTGCATGCGGCGGCTGTGAGGTTTGCTCGGCAGACATTGATTTTTACTCACGAGGTGTTGTTGTCAAGGAGGCAGCCAACCTATGCACACTTTTTCTCTCCTGCACTTGGTCTCCATGGGTAACACACACACATATGAGGAAAGCTGGAAAGCATTGGCGAACAAAGTCTTATTTTGACAATCTGCCCTAGGCTGCTTAAATCAGCCCACTGATGCAATGCCATATGCTAAGAGTAACACACATTCGCTAAAACCAATATATACCAAATGCAAACTTGCTTGTTCATGCAGTTCAAATGGCATTTATGACTTGTTTACAGTCAGTGCATACATGTTGCCTGATAGTTAGGCCATTTTCCGGACTAAAAGTCATTTTTTTTTCATAGTTTGGCCGGGGGTGCGACTTATAAGCAGGAGCGACTTATATGTGAAATTATTAACACACTATTACTTGATCATTAACGCATTACTTACTTACTAGTATAGTTTATCACTTCACATGTTATTTTCATTTTAAACCGCATGAGGGCGCTCTAGGCCTGTGGAATAATTGGAACTGCAACTGACGATGAGTCTGACATCCACTGACTTCCACTAACTTCCGGAGTCAGTGGAGTTGTTTATAAGTGACACAGAGGACGACAGTTTCAATGGATTATTTGGAGTGACACGGATGGTTCGATACACTTGTTATTTATTATATTTATATTATATTATTATATTTATAGTTATTAATTGGAACTGCAACTGACTGAGTCCGACGTCAGCGCCACATGTACTTCCGGCGTCAGCAGTGGCGTTGTTTATAAGTGACATAAAGGATGAAGATTTTGATGTATTTAATGGTTTGGAGTGACACGGATGGTTTGATAAACATTATATATATGTTAGTTATTTGAATAACTTAATATGTTACGTCAGGCACGCTCTCAGTTCCTTGTTTGTGTTTATGCAACGATAGCATACCGTATCGTTTAGCCTGTTGTTGCCTATTCATGTCTGTTTTTAGTGTTGGATTTTGTCAAATAACGTTCCCCCAAAAATGCGATTTATACGCGTTTTTTTCTTCTTTATTATGCATTTTATGGCTGGGGCGACTTGTACTCCGGAGCGACTTATAGTCCGGAAAATACGGTACAAGTCACATAGTTCAAGTGTAGGTTCAAGTGTTGAGCTATAATTGCTGCACTTCTGTTGATACAATATAACGTTTATAAGTACAGTCGCCAAATATGTACTAATAATTGTGGGTTCAACAGTATTGCTGCTGACTTTTCCCATACAGCACATACCGTACTGCATAATGTCTATGAATTAGATACGGTCACCAAAAACCTGGTGGCCAAAAGTCAGAAAGTTCAACTTTAGGACAGATTTTGAGCATTTAACAGGTAAACAGAAACTAAAATACCATCCTATTACAATAAGTAGTGCACTTGAAAAAAGGATACTGGCTGCCCGTTTTATTTAAAATCTAACATTATCAGGAATCAATCATTTCACATTTGTGAAATGAACATAATAAAGTTAAATAGAATTTTGATGAAACCTAGCTCACGTCATATTTGATAGATTATTTATTTGCCGAGATGTTAACAAGTGTGGACTAAGGTAGTATCATGTGAAGTGGTGAAAGCTGATCTGTCATTTCCGGCTCGCTGGAAAGCAATGGGGATGCATCATCATTACAAAATAGAAAAAGTTTCCTCATCAACTTTTATCAGCATCCTCATCAAAGCCATTTAGCGGTAGTAATGAATGCATTTGCAGCAGCCCATTAGCCCAAATGATCTTTTGGCTCCTGGTGCCATCATGGGCCCTAGTAAATAATGTTTTTGTTTTTTTTTGGGGGGGGGGGGGGGGGGGGGGGGGGGCAAATAACACATGACACTGATGTTCTTGCGCTACTACAGTTTTGGTGCATTAGAAAAGATTTACGGCTGAACTCCTGACCCGCCGGCGAGCTCTTTCTAATGTACATGTATGAGCCAGTGAAGTTCAGGCGGCAATAATAACGCCCGCTGTGATCAAATTCCCCCAGTGTAATCATTTTCATGGACATTTATCTTTTTTTTAAAGATAAAACCCCGCGGGGCATTTTTATGTTGCTTGTTCAAAGCGAAGGGAAAGCAATTGTCTGCGGACGCTCGCACATCCGTCACTTGATAGCGCACTCCCTCATAAACGCTACAAAAGAGACACAACAATAAATTGTAAAGCACCGTTAAAAGTCGCATATTTACGACGCAAAAAAGTTTTGGGTGAACCACAGGCACTTTCTTCCGAGAGTTGAAGGAGTTGATTATAATCCAAAGGAGTCTTAATGTACAGTGGAAACTGTAAAAGTTTCCCTTTGTTAGCATGGTCAGTCGGCGTATGCCACTTTAGCAATGAGGAATTACACACAACTAATTTGAAAAGTCTGGAAAGCAATTTATTAATATGCTGATATTAGTAAGCAGTCGTGGTCCCATTTTTACAAATGATTAGAATTATTGCAGTATCGTTCACCACTAACTAAAGAGTATCGATAACAGGATATGTAACAGAATCAATATCTGATAATGCCCATCACTTTATTAAGAATTTATACCAAAGATTAGATTTACCAATTTGATGATGCATCAACAGTTATATACCAAACGTAAAGGTGAACAACTCCAATCGTTGGCTTATAAGAGTCAAAGCAACTGGCAATGAAAACTCTTTGTTCACAGAAATTCAATACCGATGTCAGTACCAGATGTGGTTGGCCTGCAATTTTGTAACGAGGTCCTCTGGTGGCCTGCGTGCCTGCTGCGCTTCTTCTTCACATATTTGTGTAATATATTTCTTTGCATCTATATTTGTTTTCCTTGGCTCTTATATTTGTATATTTAGAGTTACTAAATAAAAAATAAAAAAAGGAAATAAAAAAAGTGCTCTCAGTGCCACATTGGCAAGGCAAGTTCTACGTCACTTCTGCTTATGTCCCAGGAATAAGCTGCTGCCCGCCTTGTAAAACAACATCAGCGGAGCGTTTCTCTTGCCAAATTGGGAACAATGTCGTGGTAGACTCGGACTGCATAGGTGAGCATAACTATCTGGAGCAAGCAGCTAAGTAGTTGGAGGCTAGTGCGGAAAGCTAACTCTTAACAGCCTACATCTTTGAGTCAAACAAATGAATCACGATGTTGTATTGAGACCCAACGTTGCGGGAAAAGACACAAAAGCACTGATATTAAAAGAACTATTGATTTTTGTATACTGGTCCTGTATTTACTTGGTATCACATTAGTACTGAACCTTGCAGTATTGCTAACAATTAACTATAAAGTATTAGTGTAGTTATTGGTTTTTATTGTAATCAGTATAATCATTGATACTTGCCCTGTATTTCCTTGTGTAAACCATCATCTATTATATTCAGGACGGGATTGCTCTTTGAACCTCCTAACTAAAAATTGATTAAATTACTTTTACTATCTAAAAAAAAGCATTTTTCGCATGCTCTGGTACCCACAAGTTGATATGTGTGAGCTGTGATTTTGAGTTTTCTGTGTCTGTTGCAATGCATTTGAGCACTGAGTACAGACTGCTACATGATCGAGCGGCGGTGTTTTATGGGGCTGGCCTCTCTCCATTTAGTCTCTTCCATGACTGCACTTGTACACTCCATGAACATCACGCCAGAGCGAACATCACTTACCGCTCGACGCGTTACACCGTTTGCTCTCACGACTTAACGGAAAGGCTGAAAATGCAACACCGAGCTCACCAGAGTTTTTAATAACAAGCATAAATATAGGTTTCCTTTCATCCCTCAATGCACGATTCATCCAACACATATATTACATGTATATAATAACATAATTTTCCACAAAACTAATGACAATTTAGAAAACAAAACAACCTTTATATCCCAATACAGCTATTTACCCTAAAAATGTACGAAATTAATGGGAATTTTATTTTTCTGTTAATCAAAATCTTATTTTCTATTGTTGATTATATATATATATATATATATATATATATATATATATATAAAGCCGCCTTTGACAACAACAATTAACCAACACACAAAAATGGAGCTTCTTTGAATAAGTCCACTTTAAACAGGCATTTAAACTTTAAATGTCAGGAACACAAGACTAATTTTCAGACCCACCATAGCAGTTTTGTTTTCTTTTCATCAGTCATCTGAACTTTAATGAGATAACTGAGTTGACACACGGCTATGCCACAGGTTATTGATCTGGAAAATAAATTATTAAATGTTTACACGCACCCCCTGCAATGTGATTACGTGGCCCAGGGGGAATGTGTACCTCTGGTTGGGAATGACTATTCTAGATGGGAAATTGCCTTTTGTGAGACAGACAAATGGTGATTTGTATCTTCAGAAAACCTGTAGTTGACTATTTTATGACTCGAAAATAATCAGTGATATTGAAAGTTTATGAAAGCACAACAACAAATAAGAAAAAGTGTTCAACCCAGTGACTGAACTACATACATATCTCACCTGCCTTCTGCTTTCCAACCGACCTACCAGGTTACATCCTACCTACCAACCACATTGACTTATTCATCTGACTCCATATCGATCCTACTCCATACCCACCGCCCAACAAAACAACCTAAATACCTACTCACCTACATAAAGAGGCCAGCAATGGTGCCTTCCACGTTAATAGTAAGAGAATAACACCATGCTCTGCATGCAGATACATCTATCTGCCATGCTGGACAGTAAATTTAACTTCTGAACTGTGCAGCCTGAAATGTGTTTGTGAAGAAACACTCTGGAGACAACCCCTTAGCAGCAAGCGCACATACTGAGCCTGCCTCTAGCCCAAAAGACAGCGTCCGCCCTTCAGGTTGCCTCTAATCACATTGGCTCGGCCTCCAATTAGATAACAGAGGTGCGGGCCTCCTTTGACAGACATGGGCGCTCACCAAATGTGAACGCAGGCTGGTCGGCGTTCACGCCCGGGTGACTCATTTCACACTGGAATACATCCATCAGAATTAGGATCATGAGAAGGCCGAGATGACTGACAACCGAGAAGCGAGCTAGAGAGAGAGGCAGCATATGGCCGAGCGTGAGCATCAATTGTCAGCAGCTGCCTGCACTAAGTTCCTCGGCCAGTATTAATATTGTATGAGAGCGCCGTGTGCACTATATGCTTGGATTAGACATGTTGATACAGCAGCGCCGCCACACTTGTGCCTGGGATCAGTTTTCAGTCGGAATGCACACAGGAATTCCAGCTGTTTGCATTTGCTGGCCTTATTGTTATTGGCTTGTCTTGTGGAATCTCCAGTTCACAGCACCGCCTGCACAAGATAATGAGAGCCAATAAAAAAAAAAAAATCTGACTTTACAAGTCATTACAAGTAGTAATGCCCACTTTTCATTAGAACATGCAGTGAAAAAAAACACTTCACCTTCATATAAAAGCAAACCTCACATTGAAGTCTTGAAGGTTAAAGGGAACAATTTTGTAAAGACAATGCCGTGTTGAGAACAGATGTGACGTCAAGTACTTGACTGGGCCGTCCCTTGCATCCACTACTTACTAGGGGTGTAAATTGCGGGTTTTGTCACGATACGATATCATATCGATACAAAGACACACGATACGATATTTGCCGATATTTTAAAGCCTGCTGTGATTCATTCACGATACATCACGATATAGTGCTCCACGATCGATTTTATTTTTTTTATTTTTTTTTAAATAAAAAATATAGAACAATATCCTGATTTATAACAATTCATATGCAAAATCAACAAGGTACTGCAAACTCTTTATTTAGGAAATTACAAGAGTATTGTAGTATACAAAGTGCTTATTTTAACACTGAACTTTATCAAATTCCTATATTTTTTCTCATATAAGTAAAGAAAAATGAATACTCTTTCTTTTTTTGTAATACCATTAACTTTAAAGTGCATTACTGAACTATTTATTTACAATAATTTTAATTGTCCGTTGAGCCATCTTTTCTTTGGAATCCAAAGTGCTTCCAAACGAATGACTTGAAGCCCAAAGGGGAGCGAATTTCCTCGTCTTCTTGGACACTAGCCATAGCATCAGCCCAGGAGCCGCGTAGTTGTCGGCTCCCCTTTCACGTGCCTGCTCTGCTCACAACACAACACGCCGCATACTG
This sequence comes from Syngnathus acus, assembly GCF_901709675.1. Taxonomy (NCBI): domain Eukaryota; kingdom Metazoa; phylum Chordata; class Actinopteri; order Syngnathiformes; family Syngnathidae; genus Syngnathus; species Syngnathus acus. The sequence goes on along the minus strand of NC_051095.1, from coordinate 18,477,686 downwards.
CTCCCGGAAAGAGGAAGCAAGCAACAATGAACTGGATTTCAAAATAAAGTCGCGTCTAATGTCCGAGGTCAAACACGGCGATATAAATCGATGTTTACGTTTAGCATCGGTGCCAATAAATCGTAGAGCATTATATCGATTAATCGATGTGTATCGATGAATCGTTACACCCCTACTACTTACTATTGAATGATATACCAGGTTGCTCCCCTACGCCTGTAAATCTTTTTTTGCATTGTTGTATTTTGTATCAGTGTCAGCCCTGCCTGCTTCCTCATTTGACATCAAGACTCAGATATAATTATTGATTTACTTTCCATCAGTATTGACGCTGGAAAATTGCGAGAGAGATTCAGATTCATCAAAATATGACCAAGAAACCGCAGTGTTGCATTGAGGAGGCGGCCGAGCCAAGACAACTCAACTCCGCAGCATTGTGGCTCTTTCAGGCAACATCGCTGCCTCCAGGGCATCTCGACAAATAGGTTCGGATAGCTCTTATAAGCTTGCTTGAATACAATCATAACCAAAAACTTCATTTGGACAGTTTTTCTTGATAGACCATATATATTTGTCCTGAGCTCTACAGGTACACTTTAAAGATAAAAATGTCTCTTTGGCGTTGGCATGTTGTCTATCCGTCAAGTGAAGTCAGTTGCTGCTTTTATGCACACTCTGAAATAAGAGCTTCCCTCATACAAGAACGATGTGATGTTCAAAATACCTAACAACCTACCTATCGAACAAACTACCTTTGTTACTTGCCTATTTTTGCACCCACCGCCCTACTGATTGTCCTAACTACTCGCCTTACCTTTCTAGCTTCCCTATTTACCTTCTGGTCACTGATTCTCTTGCCCCCTACTAAACCTATGGACTTACCTACACACATCAACCTACCTACTAATGCAACTCCATAATAAAGTGGCCTGAAATCGTGCCTTCCTGAATCCACATTATACAAGGGAGTGAGTCTCATAATGTAGCACGTCTAGGTACACTTAATCACCATCACCATCAATCTGCCACGCTGGACACAATCTGATAGCACAGCTAATCACACGAGGGCACTCTGAGAACATGCATGCGCATACACATGCACACTGACACGCACACACGCCCGCACGCACGCAAGCACGCACCGTGTTTACCATTGAATTATGCTAATCCCCCTTCATAATATTATCATTCTACCGGAGCGTGATATGCTGCGCTTGACTTAAGAAAAATGTGTACTAAAGCGTAGTGTGCAAATATATACAGTATTTTTTTTTTTTTTAAAAAGGCACCGTGAATTCTGACCTTGTCACAATGTTTATTCAAGGCCGTGTCAATATTGTAATCCCTGTGATTTGGTAAGCAACCATATGAGCATCTCCATATTCATATGGCTCCCTATATTGACTAAGTGTCTTGTTCCATCCAAAGGTAGAGGAGCCGAGCCAGATGTCAGGAGGATGCCACAGAAATGAATACAGGAGATTTAGGGGTTGGATTTGTATCTCGTCGAAGACTAATATGCTAAACACTGCAACCTCAGTTATTGCAAAACTACATTGGGGACCAAGTCCTAACAAAAATACAACCAACAACAAACTTGTAACTGATGCCCCAAAGTCATTGCCTATATTAATTGTATTAATATATACATACATTCCCACTGTTTACCAACGAACCAGCTACCTTACCTTACCTAACTACAGTACCTGCCAACCTTCCTACCAACCTAACCTTTACCTCTCTACCTATACCTGCCAACTGACATACTGACCTACCTACCTACTTACAAGTTACACCCCCCCTCGATCACTCTCTCCCTCTCTACCTATCCACCTGCTTAGTTATTGAACTTCTAATTATCTACATCTTACCTACCAATTATCTACCTTCCAACATACCAACATACTGAGCGGCCTCCCTCCATGCCTTCTACGTAATACCTACCTACCTACTATCTTCTATTTCTACCTACTGATCTACTACACAACTGAGATCCCATTTAATTTTATAACTGATGAATGTTCAAAATTAGAGGAATACTTTCAATAAATAAATAAATACAGGAAATACCTGCGGATAGGTTCTAAAAATAGGGTTTAAATTCACAAACAGAGAATAGATAAGGTATCAATGATTTTCAGTGTCCAAAATATTTCCAAGACTGGAATTCCAACCTGTAGCTACCACATCAGAAGTCAATAAGTATAGTTAGACACATTCTTTTCCATTGCACAACAGATTCTCATTGTCAGGTGTTTAGTCGGATAAGGTCGGCCACCCCCAGGGATTAGCATTGCACTTTTTTCATCAGTGTAATGTGTTAAAAACGTGCGGCGGATCGAGCAATTTAAATGCTAAGCTGTAAGAAGATTGGGGACCGGGTGGGCTAAACACAGACAGATAAACAAATGAAGCAGGCTATGAGGGCTCGGGGCGAAAGGCTAAGCAAATACAGAGTGACCCTCGGGTTGTCGTTTACGCCGGCTTATAAAATGTCAAGGTGAGAGACTCACTGAGGAAAGGAGGGTGAGCAACAACCACTTTGTAGGGGATGCGATTTGATACAGCATCACAAAGAGTGGCATATTGTATGGAAAACCAATGAGAAATCATCTCTCTCTTTTAGTCAACCATCTCTTGCACCTCCATACTGATCTTCCATCTATTTGCCTACCGACCTACCTTTACCTACTAGCCATCCTTTTACCCACCTACTACCTACAGATTTAACCTACATAACCTCCCTGCCGACTTAGACGCCACTCAAACTTTTGGGAGACAAGCTACGCAGTGTTGCGTTGTTTTCCCCCAATATGGCTAATCCGCCAACAAAATAGCAAGACGCAGCGGTAGAGGCTGGCAGCCTCTCTGGTTCAACATGACACAGCCGCAGCTGTTCGTGGTCGCCGGTCACGAAGCATTCGCGCGACCCGCAGCGGTGCTTGAATTATGAAGTGGCTTGGCTCACGCCGGGACGTGACATTACTCTTTGGGACCAGCATAATGATCACTATCAATCTCTTCATTGTCGAGGCACATTAAAGGGAAGATCGGGCGGGGGAGGTTGGCGGCGGCAGGGGGATAGGGGTGATTGTGGGAGCAGTTTACCAAAGAGCGTCGAGAGAGCCCTGTTCCGCCGTGGCGATGCATTAATCACGGCAGTGGGACGCGCTCTGTGTCCAAGATGAAAGCTGTCTGAGTAAACACTTGAGCTAATAGAGATGACACTGTTGTTTCAAGCCAGACAGAGCGTTGCAAGGTATAGCAGCACACTGGCAAACAGTTGGCCTGCTTATGCAGATGATGTAGAGCTTTTGTATGTCGTTTGCAGCAAGCAATGCCAGTCCCAGAACCACTCAACCCAAAGGAGGAAACAGGCCTTTGTGAGTGTGCTCGTAGCTCATTTGATAAGGTAACTTTTGTCGAAAGTTGGTCAAAATATCCCAAAATACGAACTTCACAGCACACCCTTATTTCTTAGTATCGGTACTCGTGAATTGTGCCGACACCAGGCCGCCTTATATTGGCCATTTTACGATAGGAAATAGAAATTAGAAGAACAGAAAATAAACATTGCCACTAATTTCATGCAAGTTAAAAAACAAAAATGCTATATTGGGATATAGTAAATATGTTTTTCAAAAACTTTCATTAGTTTTTGGGGAAATTGTATGTGTTAAATGTACTAGTGGAATTGGTGCTTGGTAACGGTGATTACTCAAGAACTGAGTTCTCACACAAGTAATGGTCTGAAACGACAAATTTTTATTTACCGTAATTTTCGGACTATAAGTCGCGGTTTTTTTCATAGTTTGGGTGGGGGGGCGACTTATACTCAGGAGCGACTTATATACATATATATGGTTTTTTTCACTTTTTTGGGCATTTTATGGCTGGTGCGACTTATACTCCGGTGCGACTTATAGTCCGAAAATTACGGTATTTGTTGGACTTCATTTAACATAAATATGCTTTTTAAAGCATTTCGTGGGTGTTTCTTGTTAAGCCTGAATGTGCTGCAATCCAGGTATTTTTTTCTTTTTTCTTGAGGTAGAGATTGTGTTTTTTTAACACTGTCAACAATATAATACATGTAATGTACCTTTTGTGAAGCCCCAAAATGCTTCACTTCAAGCTATAAACACAGTACTTTTTTTTTGTTCACCATAAGTCATGGCATGCATGCGCCGCATAATCAAGTGTGCCCTATGTGTGGATTAAGTACAGAAGAGCCCCTGAAATTGAGTCTGCGCCTTTTAACCCAAAGCGCCTTATGGTGCGGAAAATACTGTAGTTCCCCTTTTTAGTTTCCTACGGTATAATGTACAGTAGTTTTCCGTGTCTTTACCAAGGAATGAGTTCTCCACCTGTATTTTATTACGGTATTCTTTTTTCATGTACATACATGAGGAAATACTGTGATTGAAAAATATTTTATTCCTATTCAAGCATTGTCAAACGTCACTGATTGCTGTACTCAAGAGGCAGTTAATGGCACTACCACTTGATAATGAATGGTAAGTGGCAGTTTGTTTTCTGTGATTTGGCTGTCATTAATAATTGCTATGCAGTTACAAACTAAGAATTTTTTTTAATATATTAAGGCATCGGGTCATATTCTAATGCGTTGCTGGCATCACTGGTACTCATCCAGGCCCCTTCTATTAGCAGGGGTGTCAAACTTCTTTTTATCGCGGGCCGCATCATAGACAGTTTGCTATAAAAGGGCCATTAAAATTGTCAACCCAATGTATGAACGTCTCATATTGTATATATACATAGTATAGGCTACACAACACACTGATGAATAACTACTTTTCAAAAGAGAGACTAATAAAGACCATTCAAATATTTAAAAATAAAATATTGAAATCAAATCAAATATTTAAAAATTAAAAAAAATAAATGAATGTTAATAAAACTTGCTAACAATAGCTCTATTTTTAAAAAGTGAAAACAATTTGAAATTTTGGAATTGACAAATGCGATGCACAATTTGTCTTCGCGGGCCTACTAAAATGACGTGGCGGGCCGTATCTGGCCCCCGGCCCAGACTTCGACACCTGTGTATTAGAGCAGTGGTCCCCAAACTTTTTTGCACCACGGACTGGTTACGTGTCAGAAATATTTTCGCGGACCGGCCTTTATATAAATAAATATATTTATATATTTATTATTTAAATATTTATATATATAAATAGGATGAAATAAAATGATACGACTGGCATAAAAACAAATATAAACCACATAAAAATAAAACGTTGAATTAGTGGGAGCACCGAGCTCTTTTCTCAGAAATGAGCCGTTCCCATCTAGGCGTAATCGGAGACAATGACACCCGAAGTGGTTAAGGTTTGTCTTTAAATGCAGGATGCTTGGTCTCCATGTGCCGAAGCAGGTTTGAAGGCTTCATTGCCTCGTTAGCTAGCCTTTCGCCACATATGCGGAGTGCACAGAGTCACCTGTGGCGATAAATCCATATTTTAAGTAGGACTCCAGAAATGTTCTTTTAAATGCAGCTTTCCTTTTCTTAGAAGTCGTAGCCTCTTCTTCTTCAGTGTCCTCATTGGACGTTTTTCCCTTTCCGAAGAAGCTTTCCAAACTTCTCTGTTTCTTGCTCATTTTTGCTTGCCTCGCGGACTTGACTGTGGTGACATGTCACGTGACCGAGACGAGCGCCCTGTGTCAAGAGTCCTTATTTTTCAGATGCACCGACAGATGTAATTGGGAGAGATTCGCCAAATTTTTTATATTTTTCAAAATAAATTCTTACTCATTTTTGCTAGCTTTGCGGGCTCGACTGGGGAAACATGTCACGTGACCGGGACGAGCGTCTTAACCTGAATGAATTGATCGTCAATGAAAAGAAAAAAAAAAAAGATTTTTTTAATTTTTTTTCCTGTGCGGCTCCGCGGCCCGGTACCAAGTGACCCACGGACCGGTACCGGTCCGCGGCCCGGTAGTTGGGGACCACTGTATTAGAGCATCTTAAAAACGAGTCCACCTCCCTCCCAGCTGCATTCAGAAGACAAGATATTGAATCCTGCAATCTCATAATTAGGAGCACAATTGAGAAAGGCTCAATCACATTTTTTATAGACGCTGTCAACTTGAGTTAAGTCATGAGATATACATACTTCAGTGTTTCTAATGAGTACGCTAGTCAGTGAACCAAAAAGGATGAATCCACAGTGTTTTTGGTTAGTCCAACTAGTCTAACTCAAGTCAGTTGCCCAATCCAACTGAGTCAACTGAGTTGTCTGTGTTTCTGGTTAGTCTGCTAATTTGAGTTAACTGCTCGATACAAGTGAAAAATCCGAGCCTGCAGTGCAAGCTTGAACAATTCATCAAATTCAAATCAACATTACAATGTAGTAGAATGCAATTTTCTAATCATGTAGGCTGCAATTTGAGAAACAAATACTCAACTGTTTATCAGTCTCTAAATGAAAAACAGCAAGTCAAAGTGTTTAGCATGTTCAGCTTTAATTGAATCAAATAAACTAAGTTTATTTAGTGTAAGCCAAACCTATATGAACATTTATTTTGTATTTATAAAGTTATTGTTTACTACAGAATAATATATCGCTTGTTTTTGTTAAAAAATACAATGGGAATGAACCTTGAAAAACTAACCGCATATTCGCAATTCCTATCTTGGGGGGGAAATCACAATTTGATTATCCTCCAATTTCATTCAGCCCTACCGTAGTGTCTGTGGTTGGTCGGCTTACTTACTATGTCCATCACCCGATCCTACACAATCCTCTGAGTTTGCACCATTTCCAGTGTCTCTGCTGACTCAAGTTAGTCCCACTGATTCTACTGCGTTTCTGCAATCACATCCCTCGACTCAGTGAATTTATCTTGCCTTGGATACAATCTGGATTGTCAGAGAGAGACCTTGCACTTGTGATTTATGATGCAAATTCAAGTATTTAGATTATTAGATGCATGGTGGCAGTGCCGATTGCTTTCAACATAAAAGAGCCACAGCCAGGAGTCAGCTTCTTTGCAACTCTAAAAACTACAATTTGTTTTCACCCGACCTCTCGTTCCAAATGAAAAAGCACGACTGGCACTTTTAATCAATTGAGCAAAAATGCCCGAGTGCACAGCACATATCTGACAAACTACAATATCTGATGGCTGTGATGATAGCCTGTTGGCCCGGATTAACAAATGTCAATGTTATTGACAAGAGTCCTATTCTCTGATGTTTGAAAGAGAAAAAGAAACAAAAGCATCTTTTATATGTTGATATCCAAATGGCCTTTTGACCGTCATCAGCACGGCAGTGACAATCACACAATGACTGCCGATAACCTCAGTTGAAAGTTAATTTCTGGATTTGTGAATTTGCCCTCTTTGGCTCGACAACTTCTCACTCAATTTCAAAGAGTGTCACATTTTTTTATTTATATCCGTAGCCATTTGTTGGCCCTGATGTCCTCCGCCAGCAGGACACCAGAAAAAAAGTGTCCATTATTTCACAATCAAGCAGGCTTGACAAAGAGTTCCAGAGATTGAGTCGGACGTGGTGAATGTGCTTAAAACTATAATACCGCATCTGATATGCACCATAAAGCATCTGGATGAAACCCCCCCCTGACATGTGCAGCCTATAAATAGTAACGGGAGGGCAGGGAGGAAGGGGACAACTCTGTGACACAATGATTTCATCCATTAACTCCATCAATCTGAGTTTGCTCAGTCACTTTCGGTTAGTGCTGATGTTTTAGCCGTCTTATCCAAAGTAGCCTAAAAATGAAACAGACAGTATTAAAGGTGAATCTCTTGCCTTAATAACTTTCCTATTACATGATAGGAATTGGACACACTTTGAGCAATCTAAAACAATATTGATAAAACTTGAGTCACTTTTGTTCTCTCTTAATTTTCAGTTTCTTTTTATATGGCAATAGTTTTATTGGTGAGTTTATTTATTTAATAACCAAGCTTTTATTTAAAGTTTGAAAAATATAAAGAGAGACTGGACTGATTTCTGTATTGTCTTTTTTTCACCCCTTGACACAGCACTGGGGTTGATTGTATTCTTACAAACCCTCAATAATCAAACCTTTAATAATCAAGACTTCTGCTGTACTAATTTTTGCTGCTTCTTTGTAGAAATGACATTGGAGGTTTACTTCAAAAGCAGAGCGATGGAGATGTGGGGAGGTCATTCTGCTACTTTATCAACGTCTTTGTATGTAGTGAGTCACTCACCCGAATTAAAGTTAAAAAAAAGAAAGAAAAACAGAAATAAGATTGAACTATTGACTTGGTTTTTTTCTTCATTTCCTTACATCTAAATATGGTTGAATCCGGTTTCTTGTTAACTCTCTTGTTATGTTGTAGTGCATTCAATATATGCCCCCTAGCCCTGGAGCTTTCAAGTATTTACACAACCACGCACGCTCACACTCACATACACACATGCACGCACACAAACGTATTCTACTATATATATTGACTTGACAGTCCGTAGGACAGACAGACAGATACAGGAGATAAAGGATATACCGTATTTTCCGGACTAAAAGTCGCTCCGGAGTATAAGTCGCATTTTGGGGGAAATTTATTCGACAAAATCCAACACCAAGAACAGACATGAACGAGCAACAACAGGCTAAACGATAGGTATGCTAACGTGACATAAACAGAAACGAAGAGCTGAGAACGGGCTTGACGTAACATTCAGAGTTATTCAAATAACTATTACATAAATAACACGTTTATAAAACCATCTGTGTCACTCCAATTCATTAAATCCATCGATCGTCCTTTATGTCAACAATGGGTGCCCGCCGCTGACGGCGCTTGCACTTCAAAATATTCCACAGGCCCATATAACGGGTATATATCAAATAACTATTACATAAGCGATATTATCAAACCATCTGTGTCACTCCAAATCATTAAATCCATCAATCAAATTCCTCATCCTTTGTCAACAACGCCGCGCGTGCGCCCTGGCGTCAGCATCGTCGTTATTCCACAGATCTAGTATATAACTATATTGTAGCGTTAACAAAGTACAAGGAAAGACGTGGGTTTGGTAAACGGCTCTTTATTGAACAAAACAAACTTCCAGGCGTGTGGCAGCGTGGACTTCCATCCCCGGAGGTGGCACTTCCAGCCACGGAGGTGGAAGAGAGCTCCATAGAATTGGACCGGGCGTGCGTAAAAGCCATGTCCGAGCCCCATCCACCGTCCCCGGACAGCCACCCGGGCGAGCACCGGCCCCCGACTTCAATCCACGGAGGTGAAAGAGAGCTCCGTAGAGTAGAACCGGGCGTGCGTAAAAGCCATGTCCGAGCCCCATCCACCGTCCCCGGGCAGCCACCCGGCCGAGCGCCGGCCCCCGACTTCCATCCACGGAGGTGAAAGAGAGCTCCGTAGAGTAGGACCGGGCGTGCGTAAAAGCCATAATAGTTTTTCAAATCTTCTGTGTCACTCCAAATTCTTAAATCCTTCAAACTCTTCGTCCTCCGCGTCACTTAGAAACAAAGCCGCTAATGATGCCGGTAGTACGTGGGGCCCTTCGTCATCTTCATCATCCCGTGATCGAATCTTTGTCCTTTATGTAAACAACTGCTGCGCCGCGCTGCTGACGTCACTTGAAATTCAAATTACAGTAATCCCTTGCTACATCGCGGTTTGTTTATCGCGGTTTCACTTAGTGAAAAAATTTACATACAAGTCGCTCCTCTGTATAAGTCGCCCCCCCACCCAAACTATGAGAAATAAACGCGACTTATAGTCCGAATGTTACGGTACTATTATCCATTATAATGGCTGCTGTCCATGGAGTACTGATTCAATTGCATTTAGCATCCCACTTACAGAATATAGGCATCATTTGTTTAGAAATCCTTGGTCCCCGTGTCCTGACCACCTTCACTTCTTCCATAATGGTGTTGTGAGGCAGTGGATAGGAACAGAGGCAAAGGGGAGCTTTTTATCCCTCAATAAAAGGCCACTTAAACAGATAGGCGCTCATCAGTGTAGCTTTTTTCCCCTCCCATCCCAGAAGAACATGAGAGAATTCTCCAAGCGGGCGAGCATTCCGTCTAATTAAGGCCACCTTTTATAAGTGCTCACTTCTCTCTTCCATTCCTTCTTTTTTTTTGCTTGTTTGTCATCCATCACAGATGGCTGAAAGGTGCATTTTACTGTTAATGTAGCTTGTATGTTAATTAGCACCTGATGCCTAAGGCCAGGGTTCTGACAAAAAAACCATCTAAAAAGAAAACATCAATAAAATAAGATTGGTGATAAAATAAATAAAAAGCCAATAGGTGAATAGGCAAATTCACAAATGCTCAAACCCAAATATGTGTGGGTTAACTGCACAATAAAATTTATTGTAAATTTTCTGGACTGCTGAGATCTGCAGTAGCTCATGTAAACCCAACTTGATTAACATAACATGTACTATATTTTGGTGCACAACTTAAACTAGACACAGAGGGCAAGAATGTTATTTTCGCAGGGTGAAAGCACTTTTTGTTTTGAATGCTGGCTGTCGAATGAGAATAAGTGCTCTGTCTGACTTTGAACTCCTCTTGAGAGGGGGATGATGGGGGGGTTGTGGTAGCTGAAGGATTACAACAAGTGACAGGGTATTCATTATTTAGATGCCAATGGCTGGAACACGGAAAGGGCGGTTTATGTAAACCCCAAGACTATGTGAAACGTGTGTCATGACACCAGACCTATTATTGTGTCTTATTTATGACATTATGAATGGAAGGCCACATCTTCTCGAGCTACCTTTCATCCTACCTACCTACCAACTACCTTCCTAACCACTTGCCGGCCCGTGCGTCTGTCTTAGATCTGCTTCGTCATAATAATTATGCTGTAATTTCTGGAACCCAGTCAAAGCGTCCACAATGAATAAATTGTGACTCGGGCATTCGAACAGCTGGCCCTTCGGTTACTGGACCACCTGCGCTACCCCCTGAACCACAGCTGCCCTGTATTTTGACAATTCTTGTATTTTACTTAAATTGTGTACCTTCTTGTGCTTCATGAAGCCTATCATAAATGCACACGTATGCCTGCCTCACTGTTCGCTTGTCTTATAGCAGGAGATTAAAGTGTACCTGAAGTACTGATGGGTAAACAGAGCAATATTGAAAAGTTGGTTAAATTTCTGGTGTTCCCATCTAGACTATCTTGTCTTTGCCAAAACTCCCAGGGTTAATTTTAATGCAATGCAATTACACAAAAGAAATTGGATATTTTTCTGTCAAGCGGTGAAGGAAACCAGTGCCTACCTTCTGTCAGGAATGATTTGAGCCAGGGCGACCAAATGCAGCTTAAACCAGGTTTTCTTGAAGGGAAAGGGAGTTGGAAGGGAGGTAGGTGGGGAACCGAAGACACAGACGGGATAGAGACTCACGGCCAGCAAACAGACAGACCGACCGACAGAAGTCCACTTGGACAAGGATAAAATTCTGACCCTGAGCCTCCAGACAAGACCGGGGGGAAACCAGATGACAGGAACACTGGGCGCGGACAGGAATGGAGCACAACAGTAGACACCGACAAGGAGGAACACACGGGCAGGGTTTAAATACACGAGACAACGAGAGAAAGCAGGTGACAGACATTACGGTAACGAAAGGGGTGTGGCTGAGTGAAGTTGCCGGCCGAGCGTGCTCTGGCACGGCACGTGACACCTTCACCGCTTGACAGAAAATACTATTTTCCATCCCTCCCTCCCTCCCCCTCCATCCATCCATCCATCCATCCATCCATCCATCCATCCATCCATCCATCTATCCATTATCCAAACTGCTTTATACTGTTGGATTAGTTTGTTATTCTTAACCAAGCATCAACTGTTAATTTGCATGCAGGGATGAACATTTTATTTTATTTATAGAGTAAGATACTGTTTTAACAGAAAATGTACAACGATCTAGATTTATGCTCTTGAATTACAGTTATTAACTGTTCATGTTAGCTGATTCGTTTTTTCCCATGTAAATCTTAACTTTGTTAAAGAGAAATGTGTGAAGCAGTAGCTCAACCAATGATCAACCAGATTTCTGAAGTAGCTTGTTGCAAGATATTTGTTGTTATAAAGATGAGAATTTATTGCCCAAGAGTCAGGTACATGAGGCGCAGAAAGACTGTACTGTAATTCTTACAGCACTGGATGCACAGTTTTCCCAAAGGAGACTATACTACGTTCACATTTCTACTTTTTATATTTTTCCCCAATTCTCATACACAAAATCTTCCTGGCTCGATTATATCTTCACAAAGACTATTTGATTTGAAATATTTAATTTTAGTTAAATTTTAGTTTTTGCAAAAGTTTTCCCTTAAAGTTGTTTGATGGAAGCCACCGAGATGAGTCGTCTATGAACTAATGATTATAGTTCTGCTCTCAGCTCAAAATACAAAAATAGCTGGTTATTTAGAACTAAAGGAACTAAATTACAAGCCTTCGTACTGAAGATAAGAACCTCCTGTATTTGCCAAATGAAGATTATGCATTAATCATGGACACATTAACTGAAATGTGCTTAATAACGCATTGAATCGCATTAATTAAACAATCTGCTAGTGACTAATGAGCTGATCTCATCCAAATCTGCCTTAAAATGGTTGTCTTTAAGTATTTAATGGCATTGTCATCACAAAAGTGAAACAGGAGGCTTTTTTCAGTTACATGAGCAGGGCCAAATATTAACAAAAGTACAGGATGAAGTAATGCAGTACAACAAATAGAAACTAGTGTTAAATTAATGCCAATCTGACAGTGTTATAGTTATTTTTACTATAACTACTGCTTCCTCTGCTTTTAAATAAAATTTTACCTCTGATAAACTACAGTATATACAAAGATCTTATAATGACCAAATAAAAATTATGTTTAAAAATAAATAAAGGGAAAGAAAACCACATTAAAACTACATACCATAAAATACTGGAAATTATAAATGTGAAAATATCTACAATTATTATTACCACAGGCGGCATAGTGGAACACTGGTGAGCACTTTCGGGGGGGGGGGGGGCGGGGGGGGGTGAGTCTCCTCCGGTACTCTTGTTTCCTTCCGCTTTCCAAAAACGTGCATGGTCGGCCGGTTGACCACTGTGCCACCAATCAGAATAATAATAAGAAACAAATATTAAAAATGAATTGACTCAGTTGATTCCTGTGTGGAGTTTGCATGTTGTTTGCATGTTCGCCCCGTGCTTGCGTGGGTTTGCTCAGGGTGCTGCGGTTTCCTCCCACATCCCAAAACCCCGCATGGCAGGCTGAATGACAACTCCAAATAGTCCCGTAGGTGTGAGTGTGGGTGTGAATGTTTAATAGTTAATAGTTTCAATAAAATATAAAAAAAATAACTAATAAATATCGAACTAAACTGCAATCTGAAATTAAAAATTAAACTAAAACTTTATTCAGGTTTAAAGAACACGCTCCTGTCCTCATTTGCCATGTTTGTGTTTTCTACCCTTGAGAAATAGTTTTCTTTTGGAGGAAATGATTACATGTTGTCGCCCGATGATCCATGAAGATCCATCCATCTACCGTGTTAGCTGCCCCCCCACCACCACCGCCACCCCAATACACATATACACACACACACACACACACACACACACACGTATACACACACACACACGCTCACTGACAAATGAGAAGACGCTGTGGCTGATATTTATGGTCGCCGTGACCTGCGGGACTAGTGTTTTGGTTATGTGCTGCACTCTGTGAAAATGTGGTTAACGGTTAAACCAGAAACTGTGAACTCCATTTTCTTGTTGGCACAACTCAGTGGGATAGAAATGTATCGACCGATACATGGATATTTTTCTCCTTTCTTTGGATGCTTTAGTCTTTCACAAGTAAAGGCGTTAATAACTTAAAAACTTTAAGGTATTATTTTGCACAGATTAGGATCAAGGATTGGTAATATAAGCAAATATTCCCCAGTTTTTTTTTTTTTTTTTATTCAGACTGCACATCGTACTATCATGTCAAAACAGAACAGCATTGTTGTAGGAGGCAAAGATTAGCTAAGTAGAATTAGCTTCTAGTGAATGCACACACCCTATGTGATTATTTGTGCTTACAAATATAAACAGGTCCCCAACCTTTTGGTGCTACAAATTGGTTTCACGTAAAAGACGTATTTTGATTGAATATTCAACTCATCATTACGCTGAATGGAGTTACTATTCGTCTGGCCAGTGCATTTAATCTCTTCAACAAGCTGGCTGAACTCATCTTGTGCTCCATAGAATGAATGGTGTGCTGCAACAAGAAAAATCAAAGCCAGGCTCCCAAAAATTAATCATTTTGTCAGTTTCACAGTTTTCATTTTTATGTGTGTTTTTATTGTATTTGAAGATGGTCTTGCATATTTTGCCTGTGACTGTGCCATTATTTTTTGGTAAAACATTCTCCTCACGCTGTATTAATGAGTATTGCTACACAATATTTTGGCGTCAAAGGTGAAGCTTCACTTTGCGCAGCTGACCTTGTTCCTCACTGCAAGTAAGAAAGCTAGCAAGGCTAACCACTATTCTTATCCACACCTAACTTATTTTAGTACTGTACTCTCTCACCTGTGCACAGAGACCAATCCCCGCTGGCAACCGTTACGAAAGACAAGATTTACAGTAAATATACATACCTTGAGTATGTTGGTGCCACACCAGTATTCCATGTGACAAAGTGAAGCAATTTTTGAAGACTTGCCCCTTGTACGTATGTATATGTATCATCAAGTCAGAACTCATGGGATTTATAGTGAACCATTGCTTTTCATTTTCTTATGGCATTGTAAATAAATCTCATGACTATAACTTGTCAATTTTGCGGGCGGCATGGCTCGGTGGTTGAGGTTTTGAGAGAGGTTGGGGGTACGATCAATGGCCATTGTGGCTATGTTGAAGTATCTTTGAGCAAGACACTGAACCCCCAATTGCTCCTGATGCTGCATCATCAGTAGATGAACGAGAAATTCAGTGCAAAGCACTTCGAGGGCCGGTGGAAAAGCACTATACAAGTAAACAACCATTTACCAATTTTACCATTTACCAATTTTACCAATGTGGTGAACATGATGACATATCTCTCACAACGGGCCACGCAGTTCTTGGTGGTGTCTGTATCAGTCGGGTGAGAGTCTTAAATGTGTAATGTAAAAACATTGTCCAATATCCAAACACTCTGATCAATCATCATCAAAATCAGTGTTGTCATTTCTGCTTATGCTTATGTCTGCAAATATTAGAACAATCAGTATTATTTCACAACACAAAACCAGCAACTATGATACAATAAAATGACAATTAAATGCTAAAAATATGGATGTTTATCTTTAGGGAACCGTGCCTGAGGTGGGGGGGGGGGGGGGCAAGCACGCCCCCGTGGCCCGCCTGTGGGAGCAGGTCCGCACGCAAATGTATGAACACAGTGTTGATTTGTTAGACAAATACTTCACTGCATCAGCAGCATTATAGTCCAGCAAAAGCAGCAGGCAACCAAGTCAAAAGTCCTCTGTAAATTGGCTGATTTGAAAACGAAATGGCACATGCTTTTGCAAATCTGTGCAGCAAACAATATAATGTGAAATCGCAACAAAAACTGCCAAAATTGCCTAAAAACAAAGCTATTTCTAAAATAGACTATTACAAAGAGCCCTTTTTGAACTTTCAAAAAAACTAGTTGTCACTAGTTATTTTCAGAGGTTTTTTTTTTTAACTTGTGCCAATTTTAAATTATTTCAGTGACCATGAAGGCATTCTATCACAATGTGTAAAAACATAGAAGTGTGCCTTTTTAAATACAGCATTTTTGTATGATATCCTACTCGTTGCTTGCTAGGGCAAGCTTCAGTTTGTTTTTGTCCCATGACATTCCCTAAAAAAAAAATTGAAAATCAAAAAAATTGTTCAGCTCCTTAAAGTTGGATTTCATGATTTCACGATATTACATTCAACTTTAATAAGGTTTTTGGAGTGCACATGAGTGTGAAATTGCCTGTAGAGTGACACCACCTCGGAAACGCTCACATTTCTTTCTTTTTTTATCTTGAATTTCAATTAAAGCTTTGCTGAATCAAATTGCACATATACAAGATAGAGTCACACCTGAAAGCCTCAATTGTCTTTTCAGGGGAAAAGTAATTAAAATCTGATTTGCAGTCATAACAGAGAGCGAGGATGATGAAAAGTCTTTATAATGAGATAGAAATATGAAATATACTTCAATTAAAGAGAGTGATGTTAGGATTGAACAGAACAGGACAGGCTCTAACGTCATTAAAAGTGAGAATTACACTTTTCACCCTGAAACCATTCAGCTTTATTCAATCTGAAGGAAGCTTGTTCCTCCACAAGTGAGTTTTACATTTTGAAATAGAAACTTCACAGGCCAATGCACTCAAATTGGTGGATTATGATTCCATATTTATTACGGATTCACGAGTAGTTTGTGATTCTATGTCAAAGTTTGACCGTTTTATTAGTCTTGCCAGAATGAATCAGCTTTATGGTAATCTCAATATGATTGAAAATTCACCCATTTTTGCAAGAGACTAGACTACTGATGAAGATTTTATGAATTTTCAGAATAGCATCAGTCAGTAGCAGCCCTAACCCAAACACTAGTTTCAACGATTGACTTTAAAAGGGGTGTCGATCAAAACAGGAAACCTGAAAAGTCTCAAGAAACCAAACCCGGGATTGAACAGGAAGTCAGCCATTTTGGTCGAAATTAGCTTTACAGATCCACATTCCAGCACTACTACTTTGATCAAGGTAATCCAACCAAAACAGCCCTAATCCCAAGCAGGTATCCTAGACCAGTTTCACCGATTAACGTGAAATTGGGTGTACACGTCTAATATATCAGGACGCATGGAAAAATATCAAGGAACTATCCATAAAATGAAATATGAAATCAGCCATGTTAGGTCAAAGCTGATATTTTTACAATAATTCAAGACTCATAATATTTTTCCTATTAGGGAATTCATCCAAATGCCCCAATCGGAAGAGAGTATCCTAGACAGTTATAATTGCAATTAACGTGGGCAATTATTGTGGGTGGAACATAACATCAAAATTTGATGATCGTTTTGGGGATTTGCCAGGAAAATGGGAGCACGAGGGCCTCGTTTGTTGCTGCTTGCTGCTTTAATTTGAATTGTTTTCTTTTTGATAGCTGTGCGTTTGCCGTTGCATAACGAGTTAGAAAAATCCATGATGGCCAATGAACTTGCTTTAATGGAAGGATACTACCAACAGTACCACAATTGTTTTTACATTCTGGGCTATGCTTTGCTGGATTAAGCACAGTGTACAGTGAACCCTCACCTATTTGTGTTTTGCTATTCATGGATTCACCATTCAGTTTTTTTTTTTCCTGCTATCTTTGAATATTTGCTAGAAAATAAAATCTCATTCTTCTTCAGTAACTCTCCAAAGAACTACAAGATGTCACCAAATCCCCACATAACAAGTGGTGATAGGTATTAAAGAAGTATGGTAAAGTGATACATTTGTTGTAATTGTGTGGGAAGAATGAGGCGTAGCCACTTTTTAAGTAATACACCCTTAAAAATGCTGTTGAAAACCAACCCAATATGGGTTAGAAATTAGATCATAAGATCGTGCACATACAACTAAGTTTTTGTACAAAATAACCCAAAGAATTGCAGCACCAAAGTTCAACCTTCCTCCGCATTCCGTAAAGTTTGTGTCATAATGAGCAGCTGGAAAGACAAGTCAACAAATTTGGGTCAAATTTTCCCAACTTCCTGGGTCGGTCTCATTTTTAAACTAGCGGTTTTATGTATATATCCCAAAATATGGTTTAACAGATGATTGTTTTGGGGAGGAGGGGCTGGAATAGATTCATTACATTTCCTTTCATTTCAATTGGGAAACATCATTTGAGCTAGGAGTGTGGTCAGGGAACAAACTAAATGTGTATCTTAAGGCACTGTACAGACACACAGTTTTAAGGGGGTGTCATTTCGCCAGATTTTTTTCCCTTAGTGCAGGGCTCACACCCTGACCAGGATATGGGAGTCCAAAAAATCCTAGAGCCATACCTGCTTCTTTGCTGTACTTAAAATATGTTCAAGAAACAATAAAATCTCCAGACTATAAAGCCAAATTCATGAGTGGGCCAGCCATAAATAAAAAGACAGCACAAAAGTTCAACCTTCCCCCACGCTCCGCACAGTCTGTGTCATAATGAGCAGCTGGAAAGGCAAGCAAAAGATACCAATCTGGGAACAAGAATTTCAGGAACGCCAACCGTCTGATAATAATAATTGGATTCAGTGATATCTTACCACACTTGACTCTACCCCAGAATTGCAATGTACACACCTTTGATCAAAGCCCGCCTATGTTTCCCGCTCGCTAATTCGTATTAATGTGCCGCATGGATAGTCTCTTTGATAACAGCGGGACTCGGCTCGTGCCCCCAAATAAACAGCTTGGATAACCCTGCTAACATCTTCCTCGTCGTGTTGACTGCTTTCTTTACAAAGTATTTTAACTCAACACGAGACTCGGAACTTGAACACGATTCTTATTTTTTTAATCCACAAAGTGAAAAAATCCACAGCACTCCCATTTCCTTTACAATTTCTCATCATAATCTAATCATAATAGAAACAACTTGAAATAAACTGCAGTCAAAAATGTCCACTGCACGTGCAGTGATGCGCAGTTATTCGTGCAATGTTGACAAACTATCATAGACTGTAGTTAACGCAATGGCTCTTCTCACCATTTCATTACCAACACTGTACACAATAAAAATATACAAAACTGCGAGAAATAATCCACATAGACAATAAATTGATCCATGGCATGCATGCTTTCCTACCTTAATACTTGCTCCTCTTGCCAGATAACGTCAACTAGCCCTTTGTAGGTTAATAACAGAATGCTTAGAAATAATCCAAAGAATCAAAGTCTTTGCAAATTCACACATCATATGGTTCGTGCGATGGCTCCTCTTTCCATTATTCATGATAACCACCATCTTGCTTAATAGAAATAAACACTAACGACTAAAAAATATCCTTAATCAGAAAAGTCCAGAGCATGCTGAATCATGCACAGGCATTATGCAACATACGTGTGATGTAATGTGATAGCTCCTCTCACTAGTTACTCCTGTTAACCAAAACTTTTCACAGGAGGAATGAACTGAACAACTAGAAATAATTCACAGTGTGAAAGACTCCACGCCATGCATGGACTCGTGTGCAAAGTACAGTATGTGTCATATATTTGATTGCTCCTCTAGCCTGTTAGTAATGATAAACACAATTTGGGACAATGGAAATAAACATAACCGCTACTTATAAGGTAATGGTCCATTCACAGAGGGGTGTCTAAAATTGTAGTGACATCCCATCGGTCCTTTATGATGTTTCACATCAATGATGTGATTGCAGTGGTGGCGAATGTCACAGGAAACCTTGGCGAGCAGTACGGTACTCAGCAATGGTTTGTTTCTCTCTCCTTTGCGCAGCAACCTAATTTTTCAATGTAATTACAAGTGACACGTATGAAGAATGCTGGATCACTATAGACCACCACACATCTCTCGCTCCAACTGTACACGACTGAACAGAAGGAGCTGGTCCAGAAAACACTGTCACAGTATTTTACGTCATAAAACAAAGTAAATATAATAAATAAAGAAATCGAACTAAAATAAGACCGAGAGAGAGAGAGACAGAGACAGAGGTCAGTCAGATACAGTCAGACAGTCATGTTTAAAAAAAAAAGTAATATTTTACAAATTCTAACAGGGTGATGACCCCACCTGTATGCCCTTTTGTGTCCCAATTAAGAGGCAAGCAGCATTTTGAACCTATAGATAGATAGATAGATAGATAGATAGATAGATAGATAGATAGATAGATAGATAGATAGATAGATAGATAGATAGATAGATAGATAGATAGATAGATAGATAGATAGATAGATAGATAGATAGATAGATAGATAGATAGATAGATAGATAGATAGAATTGTCAGGGGTGAATAGCAAAATAGAGTGCACTAAGTTAAACTTTCTTCAGATAAGATCCATAAAATATAAAGGAAACTGCATCTGTCTTCGCAAAACCAGCTGTAGTTGGTGAAGAACTGAAGCACATTTTCAAAAAACATTAAGACTAAAATACGACCTGCCTTGTCATCACAATTTTCCACCATGATCTGGAAGTTTGGAAATTTTTGAGTAATAGGCCACATGCTGCTTCACTGAGTCCACATTATAGGAAAAAAAACGTAAATCAAAACAGAAATTTCTACACTTGACTACTGCACTATTATCAGAAATCCTGTCTTATTGCTTGCCACATACTGAGGCTATCCCTCTTTCTAATCATAGGCTTAACTAAAAGGCTTGAGTTCCTTTGAGTTGTATTTAAATGTACGTCCTCAGTATGTATTCACTCGGTTAGTTCAACTGAAACTGTGATTATTTGGAGCTTTTTGGTACAGAACGTCACTATTTACAATCTACTCCATTTACACTGGTCAACACTCACCATGCACCAATTACTCTTTGTCTCGGTGGCCATTGGTGTGCTAAGCACTTCAATCCGTCTCTGTCTGGCAGGCGCGTGACGTCAACGCTACACCATTCATCAAAGTCTACAGAAAAAGCAACACCTCGACAGAGTTGTTTGCATACATTAGCCATCGATGTTACGTATGAAGCACTGAGTGTATATCAAAATGGCGTAACCAGTAAAAGCTTCATAATTCAGTGCCGCCTATCTGTCTACTATACTCTCCAATTGAGGGTCAAATGGGCAAGTAGGAATTTGAATTTGGAGTAAGAGTTGGAATTTGCCTAAAATTACCGCTTCACGCCAAACTGGCCAATGTCCTGTTCAATTTTGGACAAGGGTCCTTGATTTGAATTTGTGTTTTTTCTGGGTGTGTGACACAGTGAGCATGTCCGCCTCACAGTGCAGAGGTTGCAGGTTCGATTCCAGCTATGGCCTTCCTGCGTGGAGTTTGCATGTTCTCCCTGTGATTGCGTGGGTTTCCTCCGGGTTTCCACACACATTCTAAGAAAATGCCTGGTGGGCCGATTTAGCACACATATGCCATTGTAGTTGTTTGTCTATGTGTGCCCTAAGATTGGCTGGCAGCCAGTCCAGGGTCTACCCCGCCTACTGCCTGAAGTCACGCCTGCGACCCTTATCAGGATAGGAATTTTGGAAGACGAATGAATGAATAAAAATATATGTGCATAGTGTTTAATTCTGCTTACCAGGACACTCACAAACAAACAAGCCAATACATTTCCTTCTTGGTGGATTTGGATAGCCACAGACCTGTGCCAAGTTTGAACAACCCAAATTTGAAATACAGTACAGCAACAAAAATAATCTATATCAGGCTATTGCATTTTCTCAAACACTCAAACCAACCCTCCTTGATGGAGGCATGACCTAGTTGAGGTTCAAATTTCAACCAATTAGGGCAGCACCAAATTGCACACAAGTAACCCTTCTCATTCGCATGTTTGGCTAAACAATTCTGCTAACAAAGCAGATAAAAGCGTGACTCTCCTTGGTGGAGGTAACACCATCAGAGAGTGCACATCGGGAAATATAACAGTCTGCAGTCTCAATGAGGGCCCCCAGCTAACACACACACATACACGCACACACGCACACACACATACACACACATGCACGCGCAATTACAATGCTTTAATTGTATGTATTGTCCATGATGCACAACAGCTGCAATGTATTTTTTTATCATGGTGACCATCACAAGCTGGCTAGAACAAAGAAGTTGTTACCTCGTGAGCAGATTTCCCTGACTGGAGACTGAAAGCTGCACTTGTTAGACGGCGGTGCAGCTCTGCATCGCCTGCCTGCCAGCCAGCCAGCAGTGCTCCCCGACAGAACCCTTCCTCCTTCTCTTCTCCTTTTTATCTTGCAACCATGCTGGAAGACCCCCCCGTCCCTCTCAAAAGGATGGATGCAGCAGGCGTCAGTGCGGGAAGTCGCACGGGGTGTCACGGTAGTTACTAGCCGACTTGCTGTCTGCCGCACTCTCTCTACCACTACCAGCCTCCTCCTTCGTCCTCTTCTTCCTCTCTTTTAACTCACCCTCTCGTGGACTACCCCCCCACAGACCGCTCCCCCTCCCCGTTCTCAGCACCACCAACAACACCCCTCCTCTGTCTAGTAGACGGGAGTGTTTTTGCACCACTCTATCATGGATCGCGTTACGTCGTCTGGCTGCTGGATGGAGCATCAAGACAAAAAAGGAGGAACTTGGCACATGGTAAATCTAAACATTCTGCCTTGACAGAAATTTAATGATGCTATAAAACCTTAGCAACTTGTTTTAATTTCATGAATTTGTTTCAAATGAGAGCCCCCACAAGTAAAATTTGACACTTGGTAAACGAACAGAGCTGTGTCAGAGATTCTGCCTTCATACAATGATGCTCACTTTTGAGACGTACTAAGGGCCACAAAAAACTGCTATCAGTCAATCCTCAGCCACAAAAAGAATACGACACATGGTAAACCCACAACAGCTTTGTCCCAAAACAATCTGCTCTGCTGGAGCTAATGTTAGTCAATTTAAAAAGGAATCAAAACCTCTACATGACCCGCATTGAATGTCTGGACCGGAGATTAAAGCCAAAAAAGTGATTTGACACATGGTGAACAACAGCTATCAAAAAGTATATAGTATTAATGCTTTCTTTTAAAAGGCCCCGCTTTCAATTTTCAACACAGACCTAAGACCACAAAAACAGACAAAACGTTCGATCAATCATGCTGAACATGGACGACCTTTGCAAAATGAACTTAAGTTTTATTTACATAGATGTTTTTCAACATAGAGCTCAACAAAGTCAGATTTGACACAACGTAAAGCTACAAGTGCTGTATCAGAGTTTCTGTATTTGTGACCCTTGCATATTTGCGAGGTAGCCTGGAGACCCTCTGCAATGCGCTTGAATAGAAACTCAATTGCTGGTACAGCAATGATGAACACTTCTTGGCGGAGATCAAAAGTGTGTCTGAACTTTGTAAATGGGGGGAAAAGCCAGTCTTCTTCAGTGCAGCGCATTACATGATATATCAAACAAGTTTGCGTTTTGAATATGATAAAACACCTACGCATGTCCAGTCTCTGACAATCATATGCTACCTCCAACTTCAGCAACATTAATTACATTAGTTAAGATACTAAATAAATAATAATAAAATAAAAGTTCACAACCAATAAAAAAAATGTTTGTTTGTTTGTTTGTTTGTTTGTTTGTTTGTTTGTTTGTTTGTTTAAGAGGCGCAATTTAGAATCATTAGAAACCGGAATTGGATAAGATAATCGGAATCGGAACTGGAATTGTCCAAATTCAATTGATGTCATCCCCAATTTATTTCATGACCTAGTTTTTTGGAAATGACAGATTTACTCAAACAGAAAGAGCAGACGGTTGGAGCCTCTGAGCTTCTTTTTGACATTTTCCCCACATGGCGGAAAAATAAGTGTGGACTCAATTAAACGCTTACACTAATGCTATAGCAGCCTATCCAAGTTTGTCCCTGTCGACAACACCTGAGAGGATGCTGATTCCTCGTCTTCTGGGAATAATGAATAGCTTCATTACAATTCCCACCTGGTATTCCTTAACGAGGACCCAAGAATCCGAACTGGACACGGTCCCATGGGCACGCTAATACATTTTTCACTTGACAGCGTCACTAAAGATTTCCTCCACTACACAAATGTTGTTTATGCTAAATTAATGGGTTTATTCTGGTAGTCTTTTAGAATGCTATATTAGGTTCCAATGCTAGCTGCTAGCTAGAGAACCAAACATCCAACTGACAACCTTCTTGTGAACATGTGCAGTTTTTAACTAAATCCAGGCATGGTCAGATAGATGGTTCAAGTTGCCAAATCACACGTGCCCAGCACTGATAATCTGACAACACATGATGTGTTATAACAATTAATATCAATATTTTGACCCACATTTTAAGCAAGACAATTTTAAAAAGTCAAATATGACGTGTGAACCCACAGACTTGTGTCAAAGATTCTGCCTTTCCACAGAAACGGTAACAATGCTCACTTTTGAGAGGTACCGGGTATCTTTTCTTACATGGAGCTACAGCCACAAAAGACAGATGTTTTTTCATGATCAGTTATCATTATTATATTATTACAATATTATTATTACATTTAAATGTAATCATTATTAAATATCATTATTAGAAATAAAAGCCAGATCAAATGAACATAAAAAAAATTGCCTTTTGACTAGTGACTAGTCTTTTGTTTAAAAAAAAAATAGTCATGCAGTGTTTTCAGATGGATGTGCTAATTTTGCACAACCAAAACTATGGCTTGCGACCCTGGGTGAACCTTTGGTATGCACAGTAATTGCACTAGCATGAGGTATCAGAGCCGAATAGAAGGGCATCCGACTTGAGAACGGGATTTTGAGAATAAATCACGAGGACCGTCATCCTGGTTTTGGACGGTCACCCATCTCCATTTATTCGTCGTCCGTCATGGCAGGATTACCCTGGCCATTCATTCTTGGAACCCAATCCACAAACACTCAAGGAGCTTCATTTTCACTGTGGTGAAGGGAAAAAAAAAGTAAAGTAGAGAAATGGGAAATGGGCCACTACATCCCTCACATAATGTGCTAATGTTTTGGACTAAAAGGAAGAAAATAACCTCAAATTCTATCCAGAAAGACGTGTTGCAAAATGGCAGCCAAAACTGTCTAGGACCATCAAGTGTCTTTTTTAATCCAGCTGGCCTTTAGAATATGGATTATGGAAATGCAGCAAGCGAGCATGGGCTCGATGGGGGGCGCATGACGGGGTGCCCGGCATCGGAGGGGATCCCATTGGGACCCCTGGGTGTGAGGACGCCGAGAACCCCCACCTAAAACTCCCTGGATTTCTCTTGGCGAGCTCATTGGATGAGCTGTTTTTTCTTCTCGTACCAGCCGCGGTATACGTCGAGCGTGTGAAAGAGAACGTGCAAGAAAAGATGGTGAAAAGGGCACATCGGCAGGGGGTTGGAATGGGACAAAGGGGGCAGGGTGGGGTGTCAAGGGGTAATCGGGGTGCAGAAAAAGAAGCTCGGCTGTGTCAGAGCTAGCGTTTGCACAGCCTTTCTTTGATCAACTGCGTGAGAAATCAGTGAAGACTGCAGTGAAGACTGCAGTGAAGACTGCAGTGGCGACTGCGAGAGAAGCTCAGCTTCCCCGATAATGAAAGCTCCCCCCCCAAAAAAAGTGGTGAAACATGTACTGCTGTGTGTACATTTCGTTGACTACATATGCATTAGAATACTGTCATCTTATGCTCAGAATCAGCTACTTATCACAGATAACTATCACAACATCCTTCTCGTTCATCTCCATGGTGACAGGCCACTCTATTACACAGTCGGACGCTGAGCGTTTATGTGTGTTATGAGGAAGCTTAGATTGGGCTGTTCCAATAGCTGACACTGGACAGTCATCGGATAAATGCTGGGTCTTAACCCGTCCGTGGATTTCCAGATGCTCGGCATGATTTGATGATCGGTCTGCAATATGCGAGTCAGCCATCTTGTAGTATAAACCTCTACTAGCATTTTCCAGGTTTTTCATTCAGTTGTTCTGAACTGTTCCGGAGACTTTACCGATGCGGCAACTTTACTTTTGTTGGGTTTTTTTTGGGTTTTTTTATATGTAGAGGACAGTTCATTCCGAACTCCCACTTCCTTGACTTTTGCACAAATCTCCCTGAAAGACAAGGCAAGCGAAACCACTGGCGGCCAACCTTTGTTGCTAGTCGCTAAGCCAGGGGTCACCAACTCCGGTCCTCAAGGGCGCCAATCCAGCCTGTTTTAGATGTATCCCCCCTGCAACACACCTGATTCAAATAATCAGGATCGCTATCAGCCTTAATAGAGCTTGCTGATGAGCTGATCATTTGAATCAGGTGTGTTGTTGCAGGGCTGCACCTAAAACAGGCTGGATTGGCGCCCTTGAGGACCGGAGTTGGTGACCCCTGCGCTAAGCCATTAATTTCTCTGCAGCGTTAACACGTTATTTTATTTTAAGCTCCCATGTATGACTACAGTTGTGCCAATAAATTTGTAAGAAGCGCTGGGAAAACGCACATTTCATCTGTAAAATTAAATTTTGAATTTGATTTTAAATGGGTAGAATGGCCATCTCCCAAATAAAAGGTTGCGGGTTCGATCCCCGGCCATTGTGAGCGTGTCGAAGTAACCTTGAGCATGATAGTGAAACCCCAGTTCTCCTGATACTTCATCTTCAGTAGATGGATGTGGAAATCAGTGAAAAGCGTTTTGATGGCCTTAACAGGTGGAAAAGCGCTATAAGCGACAGCCCATTTACCATCATCTAGAACACAGGTGTCAAACTCAAGGCCCGGGGGCCAGATACGGCCCGCCACATCATTGTATGTGGCCCGCGAAGACAAATTGTGCATCAAATTCGTGTGTCATTACTAGAATTACAAATTGTCTTCACTTTTAATAATATCTTTTTTTTAAATACTTGACCAGTTTTTACTCATGATTTGAAAACGAGTTATTTGTCATTTTGTTTTGTAGCTTTTACTGTATGTAATATGAGGTGCTCATACATTTATTTGGGTTGACAGTCATAATGGCCCTCGAAAGAAGCTATGACTACAATGCGGCCCGCGAAAAAAACGAGTTTGACACCCCTGATCTAGAATAAGATAGACAGATTTGACAAAATTCTGGAACAAACAAAAGTCTTAGGCAAAACTATCAATTTGATGAGAACAACTATAGAGAAGAAGTAATCATTACCATATAAATCACAAAGACATAAATCCCCTGATTTTATTGCAGCCATAAAATCTTAAATCACTCTCCTGCCAAATGACACAAATAGTTAGCCCACTGTAGTACTCAGTGGCTAAATTAAATCACACACACCCACGACACGTTGTATTATTGGTGTTCACATGTTTTTCAAGGTTCTGGCCTGGTAAATGACATTTACAATGAGTTGTGTAGTGTAGAACTCAGAACGAAGTGTCTTCCTCATGCTACTTGAGAAGTGTTTTCATTTTGTGTCAGCTTGTTTGATTATCGTTCAATGAATGGCTAAAAGTATATTGGCAACTGTTGCTGTCTTTTTTTTTAAACTTCACTCGAGCAGCAATGCATTTAAAGCTCACTTGTATTCAACTTTTTTCAGGGGGGTATTTTATTTGTAATTGGTTCAGACTTCAATTACGATTAATGTGTGTTATTTTTATTTGGTGATTAAATTATTACTTGCAGGCAATTGCTTCATTTGGTGTGTCTTTTATCAAATTTAATATTTGATGTGTATCTAGTATTTTTTCGTCTTTTGATTTTAATGGAATTTCTTAATACATGTTTTAATACAATTTTGAAAACTAGACTTTTTTTGAAAGGTGGTCAAAAGTGTTTGAAAAATATATTCTATGCACAATACACAGTGCCTGGACACACGTTTAAAACTAACTTTAACCAGAATTCAACACACATCCATTCTAAAAAGTGGTATTCTTTTTCAGAAGATCCATCCATCCATCCATTTTCTGTACCGCTTAGTCCCCACGGGGGTCGCGGGCGTGCTGGAGCCTATCCCAGCCGTCATCGGGCAGTAGGCGGGGGACATCCTGAACCGGTTGCCAGCCAATCGCCGGGCACACAGAGACAAACAACCATTTGCACTCGCACTCACACCTAGGGACAATTTGGAGTGCTCAATCGGCCTACCAAGCACGTTTTGGGGATGTGGGGAAACCGGAGTGCCCGGAGAAAACCCACGCGGGCCCGGGGAGAACATACAAACTCCACACAGGGAGGGCCGGAGGTGGAATCGAACCCGCACCCTCCTAACTGTGAGGCGGACGTGCTACCCAGTGCACCACCGAGCCACCTTTTTTCAGAAGATAATAAAAAAAAAATTGCCACTCATATTTGTTCAGACGTGTCTTCAATAACCTTTTTGAAAATCTAACACAACACTCATCCATTTCAAAACACCTTACTTTACCTTTTGCAGAATGATAATAGTGATTGTTGTTTTAACACAAAGATGCTCCAATACATTCCCATTTCAAAATGTTGTACCTTTTTCCACAGGACAATTAAATGCAATCTTGTGGACATAGAGGCAATATTGTGAAAACGATGTCATGACATTCTCAATGTCCAATCAAATTGCTCTGTTGTCATCCATATACCGGTTCAGCCCCCCTAGGGGGGCGTATTACCCTGCTATCTGGAAATTGCTATGATATGCTTTTGATGTATTAACCTGTGTTCTCGTCTTCACTTTTCTTGGCTTGACAACAGCATCGCTCAGCATTGGCTTTCCGAAGGAGTTGCAATTTCCAGTCTAATACCACTTGACCCACATTACTCAACAATGTGACCACCCCCCTACCCCCGCCCCCACCCGCTGCTAAAACAAAAATAAACTGATGAGTTTATGAGGTAGAGGCATAAAAAATGACTTAAGCAGGTTTTAATCTTCCTGGGGAGCTGCTGATGCCGTGTCATTTTTCCGGTGCATCATAAAGCGGTAATTCAATAGCTCATTTATTTCACTTTGGTCTGACTGGGGGTCTCGGCTACAAAATTAATTTTGCATGGAAGCCTACCTCTGACATGACAGATGAGTGTTGCAAAAGGTTTCAGGTTTTGCCATTAAGAACGCTAAAAAGCGTATTTCGTTTCACCGATTGGTGTAATTAAAGCCTGCCTGCACAGATCACAATTACAAGGTGTCGCTGGTGGCGTGGCAACCCGCTTATACTCGGACGAATCTAGTGGAAATAACCTTTTGTCACAGGTGTTGTAATAGATTTCAGAAAATCTGAGGAAAGTACTGTGGCCCTGAAGCATTGTCGTGGTGAAACAGGCTTCTTTGTGCTACTTTAGGGGCATTAACAACTTGCAAAAATGAACAGTATTAGTTTCTTTGTCAGAATATTATTATTATTATTATTGTCATTATTATTATTATTATTATTATCATTATTATCATTATTATCATTATTATCATTATCATTATTATCATTATTATTATTAATAGTAGTAGTAGTAGTAGTAGTAGTAGTAGTAGTAGTAGTAGTAGTAGTAAAACAATCTATCTGCTCAAGGTTATTCATGCTCGGCATGTGGTTGTTGATTTTCTCATTGTGGCTTTGGCGTCTGAGTCAAAACTTTAAAAGCAGCCATTAAAACAAATATCTGTGCTCATTGCTCAATCTCCTTTGGGTCTCTAGCTAGGTAGCTAAACCAAGACTTGACCAATGTTTCTACTTTCAGTCAGCCTGGTCTATATTGGACATTGTCCTGAAATTCAGAATTTGTTTCTTTGCTCTGTATCCTGAAGCTCTTCTTTCCAAAGTCTCAGAGAGTTTTGTCCTGGGACCTCTCAATCAATTTCTGTGACTTTGCCCAAGAAGAAGTCTGCTAATACTATAAAGCTATAAGAAATGGGGATACTTTACTTACATGTGATTTGCACCAGTAATAGAAGAAAAATTTTGGGTTTTACCACACAAGTATTTTTCATTTCTGTGTGGTAAAAAATATTTGGCAAATTGTAATCACAAGTCTGCTAGTGGCATGGCGGCTCACTAATACTTGTTTACTGGAAATTGCCTTTTGTCTTAGGCGCAATCATAGAAACCAGTAAATCAAGAGGAAAGTACGGTGGTGCTGTCATGTCGCCATCAATAATAGATGCCAAACAAGTCATCCTGATGCAACCCTAGGCCTTGCCTTTTGTGAAGGTCTTAGTGCCGTAGCGGCAGGTGTGAATAATGCATGTTACTACGCATACCCACAGCAGTCCCGGTTGGCCCGACTGGGGCACCACTTATCCCCAGCAGTGATTGGCCATGCCTCGAGGGCAAAAGAACAAGATGGCGCAGTCATCTGGCCCATTTAGCCGTGGTGGTCAAACCTTGGTTTCTGCTGCTGGGGCTTGACAATTGGAACTTTGTTTAACTGTACTTCTGTGCACAAAGGCGCAGAGCTGTCATTTGGACTTTTTTATTTTCAAAAGCAAATGTGGGTCTTTTCTTATCACCTTTTCCTTGACAAAGCAGTCAAAGTGACTGACAGCAGTGCCGTTTCACAGTTCTGACTTGCGGCAGTTGTAATAATCCATTAAATTTGAGGCATTAAAATTTATAAAATATATAAAAAATATATACTTATATACTTATACATAGTATATGTACGTATACACTAATATACTTATATGACATAAAATATATCAACAGTTACATTTACCAAAAAATATTGAAAATTAATAAAAAAAATAAAAATGTTATATAAAATGTAAAAATGTCAATATACATTTAATAAAGATTCAATACTAATAATAAATGGATATTTTGAGAAATGGTGTATGGATTTTTTGCACATACAACAGAAGGCAAATCATCAAATCAAATAACAAATAAAAAATGGCATTGCCTCTAATCGTACTATAAAGAACATACGGGGAAAAATACATAAAATCCAGCCCTATCAGTCAAGTGTTCTACCGACAAAAGGCAAACCCTACAATGAAGACCAGAACAAAGCGATGCGTGTCAGTTCTTTCCTCCCTTTGCTGCAGTCTCACAAGAGTACAACACTCACTTGTAAATTGAGCTTTATGCCAATACATGTTGGGCCTCAACTGCAATGATAAAATGGTAAAGCAATGATCCACACTACACGAGAAACATTTGCCTAGCAGCTAGCTCGCAAAGTCATGGGCGCCCCATCCCAGTCCTCATCATTGAGTTTGTCGGTTACTTCTTTGCAGCAGGTGGCTGGCTGACAACTCAATGAAAAATGTGTCTGGTTGAGGCCAAACTCAGTCAGGGGAAGCCCCCCATTCCCGGAATCGCCATTAATATCCCAATCCGCTCATTCAATGGGATACTTCTGACATCAGGCTCTCCGTGTAATAGAGAGCTAACCTTTAAGTACCGAGAGGAAAAAGACATCTTTCATAATCCACTGTCCATTTTTAGCAATTGCTCCAAACTATTAGCTTCTGTCCTCATTTTCCTTCTGTTGTTTTGGAATCCCTGTGAGGAACTTCGTCATATATCTGCAGGCGATAAACGTGTAAAATAAAATAATTCCCGTTTTATCTTCCTCTCAGGCTTTTTTTATTTTATTGCCCTCTTGTGATTCATCAGACGACTTCACAGTGGCCTGCAGTTGATGACTCGGATGGATGATCAGAGCGCACATTTCGCTGTGCACAAGTTCCAGCTCCTCTAATTCCTTAAAGCCAGACTCGAGTGTTAAGCCACCATAAGGAAAACCCGCCACTTCCCCCCACTGGTGCCCTTCTCGGAGCTGAGCCAGGCTGAAGGAAAGTCATTGTCTCTGCCACGTCCGCTAATGATGATTAGCCACAATCTGGGGTATCGAACGCGCATCGGTCAAGCGCTCAGACACCCTCAAAAGGAGAAAGAGGGCCCACTGTCCTCACTGGCGCATACCGAACAGATTGATTGTGTTTCCTGCAGAGGATTTAAGGCCAATCTTTGATGTGTGCACGGTAATAATGTGGACGCCGGCGTAAAATGCAAAGCAACTCACTGGGAGTTGAAAGAAGCAACTATTTTTTTTAAATATAAGCTGCTATGAAGTCTAGCAGAATGACATTGGACGTAAAGGATTGCCTTGAGAAAAGAACGAGATGAGTGATGCTTTTCTGTGTCGAAAAAAAAACAATAATAGAAGCTAAGATCCATGGCTTAAAGGGATTTATACAAAGAACTGGACCTGCAGCTATTTTGCAACATTGTCTTAACACCAAAAGCTGTTTTACCAAAGATGAACAAAACCTGTTAAATTAATGATAAAGTCTCACTGAATATGAAGCAGTATGCAAGTTGACCGTTAATCACAATCAACACGCAAGATTTTTGATATTCCAACACTTATTCATTCTAAAATGCTGGATTTTTGTAGCATGAATTTAAAAGCCATTTTTGAAATTTCATTGCACCCTGCAGACTCCAGATGAGCTGCATCGGATGCAATTTCTGTAATTATTCCACTACATTCAATTAAACTGCTAAGACATCTGTGTGTTATTCTTAGTTATATACACTGGGCAGCATATTTCGCTCCCAAAAGCCTTGAAAGATTCATTCCACCAATTCAAATCATCAAGCGCAAGATACAATTCATGTAATTGTTGCCGTACACTCGGTGCAAAGTTAAAAGACATTTGTCTCTTATTTTTGGGTTATAGCTGGAGAACCCAGGATAAACCCTCTGACATTGAGCAACATGTTTTGGTCCAGAATGCTTAGAAAGCAAGAAATGTCATTGTACCTTGCACGGATTCAAGATGTTCTGTAATATTTGTCTAATAGATGCATCCAATGAATTCCAAGTGTAGATTTGGGCTTGTGGTGGGACTACCAAATACCAAATACTAATCTTTTTAGTGCAAGGCAACACTTATCAATCCAGAATGCCATGAAATTCTTGAGATGTCATTATGCCCTGCAAGATACCCACAAACAAATCATAAAGACGTTTGGTTGTTATATTCTGTTTAAGGTAGACAATTTCATGGGTGTCCAATACGGCCGGCAAACAATCAAATAAAAATATAATGGGGAAAAGTGGGATCAAGAGTTTAGTTTATCTTACAAAAAATGTTAACAAATCTTTGCTGGTCTCTAAAAGTTTCTTTGATACAGTATGTTAGTAAAGTCAAAGTGAAATTTACCATTATTTACCGTAAAATGACAAGGGAAAAAAAATGTTGGGAATGAGATGGAGTCTGGAAGGATGACAAACTCATTCCAAATGTTCCTATCTAAAATGGAAAAAGTCTGTAATGCTGGGTGCAATATGTGCTGTTGTAAATCGTACAGTCTTTGAGAGAAAGAGGAATCCTTTCTCATTTTTAATGAAGTCCCAGAAGTCTTACTTGTGCCATTGTTGTTTTTATTGGCAAATGCCAAGAAGCCCCTCTTGAAGTAGAACAGAGATGAGATTCTGAGATGCGCTCATGAAAAAAAAAGTAAAAATGAGCTCAACGCAAAAACACAACAGATTTTAAATGCAATATGTGGCACTTGGCTCATTACTGTGGACTTTAATGAGCCCTTTTGCAATTATTAGGTTTATATCAAAGTCAAAGTCTATACGTATAATCTTATGAGTGAATTTATATTTACACTCACACCTCTGAACAATTTAGAGTCTTAAAATAACTAATGGAGAGGAACACACAAACTCCACACAGTATGTCCTGTTCTGAAATTTGAACCTGGACCTCAGAACTGTGATGGAAACGTGCTAACCACAAAATCCAGCATGCAGACCCCAAATGCCATTTTCTTCACTTAAAATGCACAATGACTTACGACTGTAAATCGAAAAACATGAAATATTAAAAACAGGCCTTAAAGATGGCCGCACTTAATCGGAGACATAATCTCGGTTTGAGCCATCGTATGCCCAATTTGTGCCGGAGAGTTTTTCCTGGCCGGTATCGATTCCACCCTGAAGGCTTCCTTCCTGCCGTCCCTGAGAGGTGAGACAGGAACGTCTGCCAGCAGTGTAGAGGTCACTCAGATAAATTGGCCAGGTTGGCTTTTAGCAGCTTCAGGGTCAGAACCCATTCATCTTATTAGGCTTCGTGGATCCTTTTAGAAGAGTCTTTGCATTGGGATTAGACTGCGGACAGGGACACTGGGGTCGGGCGGGGCATTAGATGACAAACCATTTGGCTAATAGGTTACAGCATCTTGTACTTATTGTCTTCTTTTTTGCAATTTTGCTACACTTTTTGCCACCATTTACTTCATAGGAAAGAAAACAAACTCAAGAGAACCAGAGTAGGCGGTTTGCTAATTAGTAGCCCCCCCCCAAAAACACCATACTGTAATTGAGTGTCGGTTTAAGGAGCAATAACACTAAATGAAAATAAATGTTGCTATGGAAACAGCAACCGCGGTCTCTCAGTACAGACCCTTTATTTTGCGTTCTTTTTTTTTCGTGTGAGGATACACAACAGTAAACAGCCATATTTGGTAATCTGGGACTTGATGAGATGAGTTGAGTCTGACAGTTTAGTGCTTAATTCCCATCTCAGAACCACACAGTCCCTTTTTACTACCAACGGCTCAATTTTACGACCAATTCCACGGCACAGTCGTGATTTGGTTGGGTACATGTTTAGTGTTTAAAGTCCCGGTCCAGTGCACATTGGGTACATTAGGTAACAAAACACAAAATGGAAAATGGCTTTAATTTACATACTAGTTTAATTATTTCATGGTTAAAATGCTTTTTTTTTTCTTTTTGGAAAAGTGCATCAAAAGGTTAGAAACAAAGGGGAAAAAAATAAATGTTTAATTGAAGTCATTTAATAATTTGGGGTCAAATGAATTTATTCGAAATACTAATGTAAAAGAATAAAAACTGTAATTCTTGTTTTATTTGTGCGATTATTGTGATTATCTTATAAGGGTTATTATTTAACTTTTTTGATATATTTTTACCATTTATGATTGTCAGATGTTAGAGTCCAACAATGTGTCAACACAAATACCCCTCTCCTACCTTCAGTTATTTTAGTTTTATCAGACTTTGCCGTTCTATGCCTTTGTAATGACTTTAATCACATGCAATGATAAGTCTACTCCACGCAGACTCGCGTCACCCATGCAATCCGGCAGGCCTTTTTTTCCCCGAGTGTTTGCAAGCAAAACTGAGAGAATTAAGGATTCTGTTTCATGTAGTGTTTGTTGGCGTTGGCTTATGTTTGACAGAGATAAAAATCCTCGAATCCGAGAGGTCACGCTGAGATAAGAAGCTTAAAAAAACTGAAAGGGAATATGTTTTTTTTCCCCCTGTTGTTTGAAGATGAATCAGTTTACACAGCATTACAATATCATCAATCTCCAATCCATATCTGCAAAGTGCTCTGCTTTGCATCAGCGACTGGGACGATCGACTCATCGGCCGCCGCCATCATAGCAACGGATACCCGATACCCGCCTCTATAAAGTGACCACACTCTCAGGTTGCTTTACACCGGGCACGCGCCCAGAGAGAGCTGGATGAGATTCATTTTTAATAAGGACCAGAATATCCCCCCGCACAAGCTGCCCAATCGTCATTATACTTCCTTACATTCTATATAATTTGGCTGCTATCTCCTTGACAAACTGCATGTCAACCATACTGTGATGCTGCCCATTGAAAGTTTTAATCTGTAGAAAAATATATTTTTTAATGTTTTAAAAAGAGGACTTATTTGAGTCTTTTATCTACACATTAGTTTTGTGGGGATTTATGAGAATATTTCTCATTTGGAAATGTTTCCATGTTGAGGCTTCTAACAGACATATGTTTCATATGATGCAGTTTCTATGTTTAAAAAATGGCCTGAATTGATTGCTTTTCTAAATATGGATCATTTGAAATGTGTAGACACCCACCTATGCAAACTAACACGATTGAAGATTAACAATGTAAAGTTTAAGGACACCAAATAAGGCTTCATTGTAGTCTCTTTCTTGGGCTGTGTTGACATTGCAGGTCTTAATCCTCAATTCTAATTTGAGGTTTGATCAGATTTTTTTTTTTTCTTTCTGGGTGTAAACGCTCACATTCCATATTAAATGTGACCTCAGTCCGTCATATGCGGTCCCCATAAGCAAAAGAAAGAGACGACGTCACTCGCAATGTAGCATTTGCGAAAATAAATGTCCTCCAGTCTGTAGGGGACACGGATTTATCTTTTTATTACCTCATATCCACATCGGAGCGATTGGGGATGAGGTGGAAATACAGTATTTTGGGGAATGATGCGAGGCTATTTGATTGCATTTCATGGAGATGTTACTAAAGGTGATGTCATGCCATTGCTGCTGTGATCGTTACCAACACCACAAATGTCCACTATATGGTTCATGTTTCAAGTGGGATTAAAGTCATATATTACATCGAGACTGTTACATAAAACAAATTTGCAGATTCATAATTAATCGACCTATAACGACGTCCAGGTCGGACATACGTATGTGACCTTCAGAATGTGCTCGTATTGCAAAGCATCGTATATGTATTCGACCTAGGACCATGTATTAAAGTGGTCAAGGTCGGATTAAAAATTGGGATCGAGAGATTTAAAAAAAAAAAAAAAAAAAACCTGATACACTTTCATATGGGCAAGAAAATCTGCAGTGTGAATGTAGTCTAGTGTTATTGTTTATTTATTCCGCAATGTTGCAAAACGACCCACATAGACTACTGATATAAAAAAGCTTTATTGTGGTAATTTTAAAAACGATATTTATGCACACTAAATTTAGACAAGTAAACACCAATGAAGATTTTATTTTAGTCGTTTCACTGATATATTTCAAATATCAGTTTTGTTAAATTCTCAGACGTGTAGTACTGAGTTGCGTTTTTATGTATGAAAAGGCTGTATGAATAAACTTGGATTGCACTGATACATGCAGTAATGCATGAAATATTAAGCCATAGATTATAAATTAAACCAAAAATAGTATATTAAATCACAAATATCATACATAAAGGAGTTTTGTCACGTCTCACATACGCACGCGAGCGCGCACACACACACACACACACACACACACACACACACACACACACACACACACACACACACACACACACACACACACATTATTTTGAGTGACAAT
Organism: Syngnathus acus; assembly: GCF_901709675.1. Classification (NCBI taxonomy): domain Eukaryota; kingdom Metazoa; phylum Chordata; class Actinopteri; order Syngnathiformes; family Syngnathidae; genus Syngnathus; species Syngnathus acus. The sequence continues at coordinate 18,440,892 of NC_051095.1, read as the reverse complement.
TCTGTAAAACGTGTTTTGCCAACGATGCATGTTCAGCATATTGGGCCTCGACTTGGCGAAAGCAGCTACTTCCTGCTTATGCCACTACCGCTGCCAAGGAGAAAGGACACGTAAGCACGGGAGGCGGGTAATCTTCCTCGCTCTCTCAGTGGCGTAATGAGTTTGACAATGAAAGTGACACTGTGTCCTCCCTGAACCTCGCCATGTGATCAATCATAACAATGGCTCACCATTTCCTCCTCAGGAAACTGACCTTTCTCCGTTAAGGAAAAGACAAGTGTGTGTACGTATGTTCATGACATCATCACCTTGTGTCCAATAATGCGGAGCATTCCGATGTCCTTTAGTCGGGATGCTGTTTTTTGTCCCCAAAAAGCCAAATGACTTGAAAATGTCATACAGTGTGATACCACTATGCTTTATTCCGCAGAAGAATATTTGATATGTCTCAAAAGTCCTGAAATGTTCCTAGTATCCTGCACACAGAATTAAGGCAACCCATACCAAATGCATCAAGGGCATAAGCAAGCATGCCTGTTTCACAGTCACGTCATACAGTAGGAAAGTCTTAAGATTTTGCTGTATCCTGCACACAGATTCCAGATGTCTCTGCTATAGTGTCATGAGATTTCATTGCACTCTGCACCCAATTTCAAGACAGGCTGTGCTGGATGCAACAAAGCAAACTCAACAGGTTTAACATTGTGTGTGAATAAAGTAATTGGCTGAATTGAGATTTGAGTTTTATTTGTTCCATGACTACGCTTTTATCTAAAGAAAAAAAAGTCAAGGCAGCAAAAACACAGCAAAAACAGTTCTGGGCACTCATAAGTGAAGGTACCACTGTATATTAAAGTTTACATGGGTTTGTGGACTCCCGCGAGTGTTGGCTAAGCCTGTAGGCTCATATAAGTCAAGCATACTGAAGTTAGCACGTCCAGATCTTGCTGACCTCCACCGCCTCTTCGCCTAACCCCTACCCCCAAAAGAGCCACCACCTCGTCTCCCCGGCACCGTAACTTCTGCTCGTGCACCGGGTTCCCCGCGGGCCCCTATGGCAGCGGTGGCCCTCACTGCTTAAATAAAACAGGAGCACTGCATCACGAAATACGGTGCCATCAAAATTTCTTCAGCTGCGACTGTCCCATGTCGGTAATATTAAGGCCTCTCTCTTGGGCGTGTTTTTATGGGATTTTTTTTTTTATGCCGCTCTTAGTTGTGGTTTTATGCCCCGAGCAGATGTAGACACTCGTTTAATTGGATTGAAGACAAAATGAAAGAGAGGAAGACAATAATTCAATTTTTGATTGTAAATGGTCATATTTATGTCCTTTTATCGGATGTTTATGCAGATAATTTTAGCCACAAAAGCTCTTTTATTTCCCAACAAAAGACCAAATAAAAAAGACACGTCATAGATAATGAAACACGAATCAAATTAATTTAATCACATTGTCGAACACACCGCTGTGACGATTTCCGTGTTATTGACAGGAAATTAACTCAAGCAAATGACATTTTTATTTGATCATACTAGGAGCTTTTTTTCTTCTTAAATTAAACCTTTTTTTTTTTTATTTGTCGTCACTCTTCAATGGAAATCACGTTGCTCCACTTTTTCAGATTTCAGATTTGGGGCACAAAAAAATTCCAATAAGTTTTCTTTGTTGCTGCTGTCCAATGCAAATCATACAGCACCAGGGGATGCATTCAGACTTTTTTTCCCAAAAAGTGTGTGTGTGTGTGTGTGTGTGTGTGTGTGTGTGTGTGTGTGTGTGTGTGTGTGTGTGTGTGTGTGTGTGTGTGTGTGTGTGTGTGTGTGTGTGTGTGTGTGTGTGCGTGTGCGTGCGTGTGTGTGTGTGCGTGCGTGCGTGTCTGTGCGTGTGCGTGCTTGTCTGTGCGTGTGTGTGTATAAAATAAGGGAATTATCTGTGTTTAGATTTTTATAAGAATGTAGAAGTGCAAGGGGAAAGGATCTCAATTGTGGGCGCACATGGAAATAATAAATACAGCCGTGTCTTCTTCTGTAGTCATCCTCTTGGACGCCGTTCAAAGACTTTTACTCTTGGCCGCAAATGAGAATAAAACACGGCCGAGGACTGCATGGTTTTGGAAGTGATCATATCCCGATGGACGCGCAACTCTGCCCCTTTTCCTCATTTTTCATCTTTCCAGCTCCAAATTCTGCTCCCTTCACCTTGTTGCAAATATTCCAGACTGTCTGAAAGAGAAATGAACTCACAAACCTTTTAATCAAACATTTACTTCTGGCTTTTAAAGGCTGCTTCAATGACTACCGCCCCGTGGCACTGACGCCCATCATCATGAAGTGCTTTGAGCGGCTTGTCATGGAGCACATCAGATCCATTCTCCCCCCCACCATAGACCCCTTCCAGTTTGCGTACCAAGCCAAACGGTCCTCTGAGGATGCCATCTGCTCTGCCCTCCACTCGGCCCTCACCCACCTGGAGAGAAGGGACTCGTATGTGAGATTGCTGTTTGTGGACTTCAGTTCTGCCTTCAACACCATTGTGCCACAACGACTCATCTGCAAACTCGCCAAGCTGGGCCTCAGTACCTACTTCTGCAACTGGCTACTGGACTTCCTCTGTCAGAGGCCTCAGGCGGTACGTGTTGGCGACAAAATCTCCGCCAGCATCACGCTGAGCACGGGGGCCCCCCAAGGCTGCGTGCTCAGTCCGCTGCTCTTCACCCTGCTGACGCATGACTGCACTGCAACCTACAGCAACAACCGCAGAGTGAAATTTGCTGACGACACGACTCTGTTGGGTCTCATCACCAAGGGCGACGAGACTCAATACAGGTTGGAGGTTGACCTTCTGACCACGTGGTGCAGGGACAACAACCTCCTGCTGAATGTCAACAAGACCAAGAAGATTGTTGTTGACTTCCGGAAGGGTCACACCCAACACCTGCCGCTGACCATCGACGGTGCTGTGGTGGAGAGAGTGAGCAGCACCAGATTCCTGGGGGTGCACATCAGTGAGGATCTCTCCTGGTTCACCAACACCGCATCACTGGCGAAGAAAGCTCAGCGCCGCCTGTACTTCCTGCGGAAACTCAGGCGAGCAAGTGCTCCTCCGGCCGTCATGACTACATTCTACCGTGGCACCATTGAGAGCGTCCTCTCCAGTTGTATCGCTGTTTGGGGTGGTAGCTGCACTGAATACAACATGAAGGCCCTGCAGCGCATAGTGAACACGGCTGGTAAGATTATTGGTGCTTCACTCCCCTCTCTGAAGGACATTTACACCTCCCGTCTCACCCGCAAGGCGACCGCGATTGTGAGTGATGTGAGTCACCCCGCTCACTCTTTGTTTGATCTTCTGCCCTCTGGGAAGAGGTACGGGAGCCTGCGCTCCCGCACCACCAGACTCACCAACAGCTTCATACTCCAGGCTGTTAGGATCCTGAACTCTCTCCCCCCTTCTGCATAGCGTCCTGTACTTTTGCGCTATATTCTGACTGTCTGCTGGATGCACACTTGCTCCATTTTTGCTCCTCTTATTTATTATGTTATTTGTTTATTTATTATTTATTCATCACTCTCATTTATTCATTGTTTGTGCCTTCTTGTTTTTATTTTTTGTGTTGTTTACTTGTATGTATATTGTGTACTATGTCTTGTCACCGTGGGATAGTGGGAACGTAATTTCGATTTCTTTGTGTGTCTTATGCGTGAAGAAATTGACAATAAAGCAGACTTTGACTTTGATTCCAGTTTTTTGACATCGTGCAATGTGAAGCTGCGGTCGTGGTTACCATGCAGTGGGAAGTGAATGCAAACAGATACGTCTGATTCGACATAAAACTGCCCCTCTTTTAACAAAACGCAACCAACTTTATTACCATGTCAGTATTGATACGCCTGCTTCAGAGCTTTTCAGATTCATCACGTCTGAAACGACAGAGATCAGCATGTAGTTACACGTCAGTAAAACTTCTCGCCGGCCACTTTTATTGTCATCCTCCTAGCCCATTAGATTAGGAGGAGGCAAGATGGAAATGGTTTCTCTTAAAAGCACCCTTAACTGGCGATATCACACTGTTTAAGTCTGTAACTGTCATGGAAAGTGAAGTCACAGCAACTCCCATAGTATTAAATGCTGGTTTCACTATACGGGAAGTTCCTCTCACATTTCACACAAAGGATCATAGGAACCAGGTGGATACGGTATCTAGACAATTATCTGGACCCAGACGATTTTATTTTGTGCAATGATGACTTGATGAGATAAAATGTAGCAAATTCACCACGCAATTTTGTTAAGTAGAATTGGACAGACATAAATGGCCAGATAACTAGATTTCCTCGCACTTCAGTTAAGAAAAATTAATGCTCCAACGAAGAAAAAGTATCATTTCTAACAAGATGGGAGAAACACTCAGTGAGTGTTCTGAACTTCTGCACCCTCTGGTATTCTGCACAGATCCTCAGAAAGTAATATGCTTCATGGTGAAACACTGTTAGTGTTCACACTAGGACATCTCATGGGGACCTGAAAGAAGTGGGGGTAATTAATACAAACGAATGGCTTTTGACACCATCACGAATGTAATTATGAACAGCGCAACCAGACCGACATACTAATCGTCAATGAATGATGAATTTTAACCAGCTTCCTGCTTATTATTTTGCACTTGTGCTATAAATAATGATGAAAAGAAGTAACGCGTTTTCTCAGGAGGGCAGTAAGACACACTCGCCTGCTCACTCCAGTTAACACCCTTCCCCCTTTGGGTGATTGACAACTGCGCAGTCATCGGTGATGGTGACAACCCGCAGTCGTTGTCGTCGCCGTTTTTTTGTACGGCCTCATCCCTCAGCGAATCTCGACGTTGACGCTCGGCGAGGTGACAGGAAATAGATGTTGCGCCGCCTTAACGGCACTTTTATCGGGCAGCTGCGTCTCTGACAAGAACCCGCGCTGACAGATGAACCTAGGGGCCGTGTATATTTTCGCTCACTTGCACAAAAAAGACCGGCAGCAATCAATTGGGGAATCCATCCATGTTGGATTGACGGCACCGTGGAAAAATGTCTTTGTAAAAAGCTCCACAACAATCTAACAAATTGGATATAATTGAGTAGAAAATTGGACAAATGCATCATATTTTGCCATCAGAGCACCATATTTCACCATTATTTCTACATGTCAAGAGGTTAGTCAATTTATAAGAATAACTGGTATTAGACTTGCGAAACGCAAAACAACAATGCAGGCCAATTTAAAACTTTAATTTTTGAAAACTAAAATTTAAATTGACATTTCCTGTAAATCTAAAACACAAAAAAGGCCACCTTCCTTTGTAAAAGACCCAGTATTAGAATTTAGTAGGATTTTGTGCAAAAAATAATAATGCACAATAAGTGGGTCTTTATTAAAAATGTATTTTACCAATTAAAGAAAAACAATGTTTTACATTAAATGAAATAGTAAGCGGTAGTATTTTAAAAGATTTTTAAAATATGTTTTTTAATACACTTTTTCCTGTAACCCCCAAATTGCTGTTTGCTATAAATTACACTGCTGTCTTTTTTGTGGAAAATCTTAATTTTTTTTAGATCAAGGAATCTCTTGATTTAATAAGTACCAATAAGTACCAAAATAAGCCTAACCTGACACCCCCCCAACCACACACACACACACACACACACACACACACACACACACACACACACACACACACACACACACACACACACACACACACACACACACACACACACACACACACACGCACAGAGAGTTTTAGATGTTTGGGGATTTTCAAACAAAAATGTTTTATTTTACCATAAATTCTAAGAAACCAGGGATGGGTTTAGTATTTTTACGACATTCAAAACGACATTCAAAAATTGTTAAACTGTGTTTTAATTATATTCAAACATCTTAATATCTTAATTATATCAACTATAACATTAACAAAAAATAATCGTTAAAGAGAATACAAATTAGAACTGAATATTGTTTAAAAATAATGTAACGCCCAACTATAGAAAGAGTGCATATGTTGTCAGAAATACAGTTCCTTTACTAATACCCAGGTACACTGCATAGTGTTATTTTTGTACAAAATTATACATCTGCGCACACAAATTTAAATATTTTATATTTTGACTTCTAATTTAAAAATTAATTTTAGGAATTTCCATGACAATTTTAACATTTATGAATGGCTTATATGTATAAAAAAAATTGTTTTGTGTTTGATTTCATAGTCTTTTCAGATCAATACATTTTAAATAACGTTAATGAGCTACAGAAGAAAAGAGCCTATCGACTAGCTTTTCATTCAACATCCTTTCCCAATCCATCCAGCAGTCATAAGAAGATAAATTTCAAGTGCTGAAACACTGAAAATGCACTTTTAACGAAAAATTCTACATGACTAGTTGTTAAACTATTAAACTAGTATAGTACTAATATAATATGCATCCATCCATTTTCTGTACCACTTGTCCCCATGGGGGTCGCGGGCGTGCTGGAGCCTATCCCAGCAGTCATTGAGCAGTCGGCGGGGGACACCCTGAATCGGTTGCCAGCCAATCGCAGAGTATTATATAATATTATACTAATATTAAAATAGCTATTAAACTAAAAAATTTGCAATAATTAGTCATTGATTCTATCGGTGAAGATTTTAAGGCATAAAAGGCAAATACTTGAGGCAGGAAAAATGTGTTTTTTTCCCATTAAGATGTAAATTTATACGGCAAGACACACCGAACTCTAATCAGATCATCCTCTCTGTGGGGGAGGGCAGCGACATGGAGAGGAGAAAACGTTCTGCTATCGTGTTAGCACTGTTTGTAGCTCATGCTACGCCGCCACTGCCTGTCGTTACAGAATTTCAGCGAGTTGTCAGAGACCTTTGAAGCACACATATGGCTTCGGAATAGAACAAGAATCCAAGACACCGTTTTTCAACATTCATGACCTAATCCAACCTCGCCAAGCACTTTTGCAACAAGGGTAAATTCTGTTATGTACTAAAAAATGACAGCAATAAGAAAATACCTTCCTTCTACTGAGAAAATAACTATTAGAAATTAGTCATTTATATAAAAGAATTACATATATTACGCTTTTTCTAGCGATCCAAAATATTTTATACTAGAGTGCATTTATTTATTTACATACTCGTTTCAGTCTTACTAAATTTTGATACTTAGTTTTTTTGTTCATAACTTGTTTAGAATTTTCACACAGAAATTTAATTAAAATACAAAAGCTGACAAATTTTAGTTGTCTGAAGTGCATTTTTCACAATATAAAATAATAGTGTGGAAAATGGATTTTATGCATTTAATGCATTTTAAAGTACCCCTCAAAAAATGTGTTTTCCCTCACTACACAGATTCTTGACCAGTTGATCCTGTGTTCACACATTTTTTTAAAAAACAAATTTTTCAAATTAAAATCAACCCATTAGAAAATACAAAGCCTCCAGAATAGAAAGCAGAATCCATCCCCCATTTCTCAAAATTCCCAACCAAATCTAACCTCACCAAGCAATACTCGTTAACACTGTGGCACGCAATAAATAACAACAGTAAAATACCGGCATCACTATATTTGTCTATTAGCACGTGATGAAAGCATCCTGGGATTCGGTTTTCAGACTCAAACATCCCAGATGGTCTGACTTGTCCATAAAAACATCAACAATTTGATGTTATTTATTCTTTCCCTGTCATGGTTGAGTCATAAACACAGGGAGTGGTGGGTGGTTGCGTGTGTGTGGGTGGGGAGGCGCTGGAATCAGAAGGCCGATTCTCACCGTCACAAGGCGGGAAAGTGAGACAGGAGTTTGACAGATGGCGTGTCACCTCGCGTCAGCGTGATATCCCGCCTTTGTGGTTTTTCTAATGTTAGCGCAGCAAGTTGGCGCGAGAAACAAAGTAAGCCATGGAGAGGCGTGCTCTCACAAACATGTTGATGACTTAGGGGGTGTTGCGTTGCACTTTTTCTCATTTTCTGAAGTGATTTAAAAACTATTCATAGCACACACTGAAGTTTTAGAAAGAAAATAGAAAACACAAAGTTCTAAGGTGCATGTTTGATTGTAACTGTAATGTTTAATTTGTTCCAAGCTCACAACTCAAATCAGCCATGAGTAAAAAAATAATGTATTGATTTTTTAGTGACAAAAATAACACTATAACACTGTAATTTATTACAACATACAATAATGACATAATTAGATAAAATTCTAAATAATTCCATATTTTTTCTAAACATTGGCATTAACTGAATGGCTATTTTGTTGCTGCCCGCGTTATCCACCTGGGATCGGTATAAGACGGATATACTATACATGTACAATATATCGACATCTCAGATCATCTCAAACCCTCTCAGCTCCTCACAGAGGATGAAGAATATATGACAGAGTGCTGTTGGGCCTTGTTGGCCCATTCTCCACTGACAAATCTATCCGGCTCTACCCTTCTCTACTAGCTTTTACAGATGATTTAACAACTGCATCAAAATGTCAGAATGCCACAAAGACTCTCTGTAACATCCACAAACAACCCAGGTTAACCTTATTTTCTGAATTACTGAACAGTGAACTCCGGCAACGCAGATGTAACAGTACGTATAGCAATATTTTATGACAGATTTTAACCTTGTCCATTTTTTGCACCCACCCGAGCTGTTGAAATCCAGTTACTGCCCTACCTGTGCCGAATGAGAAACAGTCTTTTCACACCTCATTAAGATTCAAGTCAAGTGAGCGGTGACCATGTTTCTGTTTTGTGCACTTGTGCATGTTTTATGGGGGGGTGCAATATTGATTGTGAAGTATTCACAAACTAAAAGGTCCACCAGATTAACATTTATATCACAACACAGGCACCGCAAGTGGCATAATGGAATATTAGTACATTAAAAATGCATAGAGGTGTTGGCGGCACTCGGGAGGTGACAGGTTTTGTACAGTAATAACTCTGTCGTTGCGTGGCACCCGGTGTTAAACCTTTAGCCACTACACTTTTCAGTAGCTTCCCACAAAACAAACTTCAATTCATATCATGTCAAGCACAATGTGATCCATGCAAATCTTTTACTAAAACTAACGCACAGTGTTAGTCTCATATCTCATCACTTATTATTTGCCACTTAAGGTCATTAATTTAATGAAAATATCATAACATATGATTTTAAAGAGTTTAAACAACTTGTCACAAAAGAGCTTTGATTCCTCTTTCTCGTGGAAACCCTGCAAAATGATCACACAGAACTCAGCTGAGTCGGAAAATTATATTATTAAACAGGGGTCTTGTTTTTGACCAAAAAAAGGCACTTTTCCATAATGCGTCCCCTTTAACATTAAAATGTAAAAGGGACATGTAAAACGTTAATGTCTTGTATAGAGATAGAGCGACACCACGTTCATGGGAGGGGATATGTTTTAGACCCACTTGCAACAATTGAAAAGCCACAATAAAGAAAAACAATGTTCTCATAGTTTTACCATTCCTGTGCCCTTTAAACACATTAACTGTTCATTTCGTAAAACACATTGTAAACGCATTTCAAAAAAAATAATAATACTGCTGAGTAACATGAAATAAAAATACTATGTCTAGGTTGCACCAACAAGGTTAGATTTAATCTAATATTAGTTTTACACAGAGTTTGGTAAACCCAAGTTTAAAATGCGTTAATCTGGTTTTAGAATTAAGCAGAGCTCTTTAGCACCATTTAAAATCAATCCCCGTTTAATAAAACTCAATTTGACTGAATTTAAATTGAGTTCAACACAATTTATGAGGATGATTGTGGATACCGAAATTAAAATTTATAATTAATGATGCAGTTAAATGTATAGGCTACACCACTACACTTTTATGCCGCCTGGTGCTTTTTTTCCTTTTTTGATGAAATATCACACTCACTGAGTGGCGGAGGGTTGGTTTGTGAGTGTGTATGCATGGAGTGAATGTTGCTTTTTCGGTGGGGTTCATTCAGGGTTGCAAAGACTTTTGCCAGACACTTGCAAAATTGTCTTGTCGCTGTCAAATATTAGAGCCCTAATGAGGGAGAGGCGTTCGCTGCATGCGCACACACATTGACCTTTGCCGCTCAGTGAGATATGGGGTTACATCGCAGCTAGCTAGCAAAAACGTTTGCCTGACATTACCTATTAACTCCTTCGGCTACGTTATAACGGTTTGGCAGAGGATCTTAAACTTTTCCTCCTTTGACAACAACTTGCTGACCAAATTAATGGAGCAGATAGAAGAAAAGAAAATGACAACAGCACAGTGAAAAGAAAGTTACTGTTTGACAGTAACTGCCTGCAGTTACACTAGATCAACCAGAGTCAAAGACAAAAGAAATGTTGCTCAATAAAAGCTTTCTGGAAAAACAAAAGCCGTAGTTGTAGCATAGTGGTACAGCTGCATTTATGTCACTGCTATATTTGATCGTTGATACGGTCTTCCGTTCGGTTCCAAAACAGTTTCCTTAATAAACTGGTATTCCAACAAAAATTCCTTTTCATCATGAAATTTAAGAAAATGTTGCTTGTCTATCAATTGTATTTGAGATACGTCACTATCTTTGAGCTATACACCTAAAAAAATGCAGGCATTGTCGAAGTTAAAACTGTCAGTTTAAAATTAATTAAGCTCCTAAGTGTGCTCATTGGGTTTGTGATTTTTACTGTTCTCCCAGCATCCACTAAACAATAAGTAAATCTGTGACTGTGGTTCTCATGTCCCACATTTAGAAAATACACTGTAAAACTCATAAAAGAAACACCATTTTAAAACTTCAGATTTCCATGAATCCAAGGATGGATTCCAAGATATAATGTAGATATGTTTCACAACAATATCTGTGCTATAGTGGAGGAGTGAATGGTGACCCACAATTTTCTAAAGGGAAGGCACACTGTAGTTTGTTTTCTGTAGTGCAAAGAAAGTGTGAGATTATAAATTACAGTATCGAGCCATCTCTTCTGCACTTCATCCTACACAAAGGTCAGGGCCCTCCCTCCCAAAAAGACTAACCAGTTGGTTCAGTCCCCCTGGCCACCACAGAGCCGCAAATCCGGCAACTCCATTTTACATGTTGGTAGTGGTGTTATATGTATCGCTCATGAGAAATGTGGCGTGCAATTGAGTCGTTTATCTATCCATTCACTACCTGTGCACACACTTGCAAACCTTCGCCACTCAGTGAGAGCAGCCTTCAGGTTCAGCAGCAACTACTGCCAGCGCTATGGCCATCCAAACTTGCTGGAAAAAGTAAGGATGGATTTAAGTCCATTTTTGATAGGCAGAATCTTTTCAAATTTACTGGTACTGTACTGTTGATTTTGAATATACAGTACATTGTCTGACTGTGAAATAGTTCCATTTATATTGTATTTGGCTTATTACAGTTTTCTTTACTTGACTTTGAGTTTGATACTTTATTACAAACTCGACCTTTTTTGATACTTTAGAATGAGGTTTAATGCCCTCGACAGTAAATACAAACATTTAGTTGCGATGTGAAGTTTCAATTATCTTCTGCATTGCAACAAAATCTGAGTGATGCACAGTCTCAGCCAGTGTTAGGTTCATGTATGTAGCAAATAATGTCCTTACTCTGGGAGGGTCAAATGTCTCTTAAAATTCATTCCAGCTCATTTAACATCCGTCGTTTTATTGATGAAAAGTATGAATAGCACAGACTGGCCCACCGTGAAGCCTTGAAACTTAAAAACAAATGTAAAACTTGCCATTTTAGTGATTCATTTCTTGGAGAAAAAAGAAAGTAAAATGAAGGCAGCAGCAATATTTCTATTGATCTTTCACCTTTTCAATAATAACGATGTGAGAATAGACTTTGGTTCATTCTTTTGAATAAGCATGCTGAGGGTGAAAATGTAACTTTCAATTTATGTTCAGCATTCTCCACTGAGGGACCTGTAGTCTCCAAACAGGAGGTGATTCCAAAGAGTGGGACCGCACTAGTTGAGGCTCCACGCCCTCTGAGCTTTCGCTTAGTCCCTGGTACCTCTAATAGTGTCTGGTCCGCTGAACTAAGGTAGATGCTGGGCAGGTGCGTCAGGTTGAAGGACCGGTAAGGTGGGGTAAGACAATTTCAAGATTTTAAACCATATAACACAATGTTAAAAAGACCTCTCAAATGTACAGGGAGCCAGTCAAGCGATGCCAGAGTAAGAGTTATGGGCTCATTTTGGACTAACTGGAGACGCTTGATGGAGGACTGGCTGACTCCAAAATAAAGGGCATTATAATTATCCAGTCGAGATGTGAGGAAGGCATGAATTACTGTTTGAAGATTCCCTGGAGAAAGGAGGTTTTAACTTAGTCAGCTGACTAAGATGAAAAAAGCTGGATATCACAACAGGACCAATTTGCCGGTCCAATTTAAAATCACTTCCAATCCAATTCAAGAACTAAGTTTGAGAATGTTTGTTTTAGCTAAGGCGCCAGGGGGGCTCAAGTCAACAGGAACCTTAACTTCTGTTTTCTTGATCAAGGCCATGTTTCTTGAGCACGGGTTGCACTACAGCATGTTTAAATTGTTAGGGAACTATAATAGAAGACAGACTTCTGTTGATAATGGCCAAGACAGATTTACCATTACTTGGGAGAGTCTTCTGCGAAAAATGCGGGGGAATAGGGACATGAGGGGAACCAGATGGCTTTGTCTGGCAAACCAGATTCTCTAAAAACTTCAAGGAAACAGCTTTGAATGAATTTAACACAGCTAAACACGGGACATGAACTGAGGGATCAAATGTTTGACACGAGTCCAAGCTGTAGAAACCTAAACAATAATAAATGTCGGAATTTGTTAAAGAAGTTGCTATGATTCATTATTTTTACTATAAATCATTCAATTTTATGATTAGACTCATGCGTTTTTTTAAACAATAAAAATTTTCCACAGTCACTTTCATGCTCCGGTTTAGTTCTCGGAATAATTCGCTAGGGGATTTCCTCTAATAAATGATTGTGCTGCTTATTATTATATTTTAATTGGTCCCAAATTATAATTATAGATTCATTTCTCCGATTAACGGGTGAATATTTGCTATCATTATTACAGGTAAAGTTTAATAAAAATTGTATTAGGTGACTTTTGGGGAGAGAGACAGGGTGTGCAACCGTACCATGCTGAAATTGTCAAGAGATGAGCATGATTGCGACTGAAATATGGACTGCATTTCTGAATAAACGGGCCTGAACTTGCGCAAGCTGCCGCATGCAGATTGGGTTAATGGAAACCTTTTTTGAATGGCTCATTTCTCTGAGCTGCTTCATTAAATAGTCAAAGTCATAAGACAAGTGATGCCCAGCACAATAGAGGTTTGATTTTTTTTTTTTTTAAATCACATTTTGTCCAACGTTTAAAGTCTAGACGTTGGAAAAATGACTAGAGGGTTCAAATGATTGTTAAGGTGAAAATTGTACAATTTCATCATGTACTGCAGCTGCAAGAACAAACACCAAGCTACTTTTTTGTGGAGCATGGAACATATTGACAACATTGTTCAGATTTGACTCTGCATATGCAAAGTTGGGAGAAGTTTCTCAGCTGGAGAAATGACATTAACCAGGATGACACTCCAAAATGGCAATCTCTGGTTTGGTCTCATAGACTGTACATCTGTTTAAGTCTGACATTTCTCATCAAGAGGGTTTTTGTGTCATCCTTTTATGAAATCAAGGAAAACTATCCTGAAACTACATAGCTCATAATGCCATTAATAAAAGTACATTTTTTAAACACTTGGCTGTGCTACACTGCAAAAATAACAAAGAGGGCGAGAAGGATCTATTGAAGAAAACAACAAAATTCAAGAAGGTGAACTACACCGGGCCATGAATAAAAGAAATTAAAAAAGTTAACTAAAATGAAGGAGCTCACTATGTATGTATTGAGTTTCACAGTTTGCTGTTGATAAATTAGTGGTTAAGTATATTTAAGTAGGAAATTTCTTTTGACTTGGCGCGTGTTCCGACCGGTAGTCGGAAACAGTTTTTTTACTGCTGTAGTTGCTCACATTTTGACACTGTTCAGTTTTGGAAGCTGGATAAAGTTCAGTGACCACAACAGAGGCCTGGGAGCTTGAGGGTATGCCAATGTCTGCCCAATGGTAGCATGGATTGCAGATCCTGTTTAGTAGAGAAATACAACCATACCTATTCTATTCTATAGACCAGGGGTGTCCAAACTTTTTCAATGAGGGCCACATGTATAAACATGTAGGAGTGGGTGGGCCACTTTCTAGAAATTAGGTACGTATATAGCCTTAACTTTAGTGTATTAAAGTTAGAAAAATCAATTAAAAGTGGTCAAATATGTGATATTGTTGAATATAATTCAACACTGCATTCATCACAGCGCTCAATAAATGGACCTGTATTTATTTATTAAAAAAAAAATTGGTAGCTTATTCTCAGAACAGCATCCTCGGATTTTTTCTTAGACATAAGATTTACAGTACAGTGATCCCTCGCCACTTCATCTATTCCGGATTCACTATTTCACGGTTTTTAAGTGACGGGAGAACGACGTTTAAATACACGCTGATTGCTCATGCTACGTCTCCGCTCCGCTCTCGCCCTGCTGGCCGGCTGGCGCGCTCCCTGCGCTAGTCCTCGGGGGTGCGGGTTGCCAATGCGGAACTGCGCGTGGTAATCAGCATTGATCACCGCCACCTGACTGAGGACAAGCGCAGGAAGCGCGGAAGCCATGGCAGCCGTGCGCAAGGGAACCGCAAGGGGGAGGAGGTGTCAGAAGACGTGACAGCGTATTATGTGTTTGTTCTTTTATTTACTGTAAAGCTAAAATACATGCACAGAACAATGTGGGAACGGTTATAAAGGGAATGGGAAAGGTTTATGTTGCGTAAAAGTATTGGAGAGGGTTTACAAAGCCTTAATATTGTGTACTGGACCACAATGCCAAGGAAGCTTCACGCGCAACCGTGACTCACTTTGGTTTTGCTATGCATGATGTCCCCCGGGTTAATGTTGTGTGTAAATCCTGAAGGTGAACACTTTGCATTGCTTGATAAGGTAAACCACACTTCAAATTAACTTGCAATACATCCATGCTCTCTAGCGGGCAACAAGAAACACTACGTATTGGAAATTTCAATACAATGATATTCAAATTGATAAATAATGCCTATACCGTTTCTACTTTGCGGATTTTCGTTTATCACGGGTGGTTCTGAAATGCATTTCCCACGATAAACGAGGGATCGCTGTAGAGAAAAAACAATAAAGGGGAAAATGGGGAAAATGGGACGGGTACATTTCAATCTTGTTATTGAAATTATTAGGCTTAGCATCATACCTATTAACATTCATTTGAAACGGTCATCAACATTAACAATGCACTCAGTGGGAACAGTGATGCTCACTTTCTAACTTTTGCGTCTTTGGTTCGGTCATGTTTCGTATCTTGGGGTACACTTCCTTTTTGGTGGTGCAACTGCCTTGATTAACATTAGTAGTTGAACAGTGGTCGGATCCGAATGGCGAAAATCCGGCCTCTCCTTCACGGAGGTCGGTGGGAATTTCAGAATATTATTTTTTTATTTTATAATTAATTTTGACACCCCCTGTGGTGTCAAAATTAAAAAGTGCAATACACTCAGGCAAGAGTTGAAGTGCAGGCCATATTCTATTCTATTTATAAAATGTCTTACAGCCAATTAAAAATGGACAGCGGGCCACAATTTGTCAGCGTGTCGTAGTTTGGACACCCTTGCTATAGACAACTTTGAGAATTCAATTTAGCTAACATGCATTTTTTTTCTTTTTAGCAATGTAGGAGTCAGCCGGAAGACAGAGAGTAACTATGTTAAAATTAATTTAAAAAAAAAAAATAGCATCACTCACAATTTGCCCAAATGCAGTGTCTCGGGTTTCCACCGTGATCGCATTTGCACTTCAAACCATCTCATCAAGCGCGGTTGCCTTGTGCACGCCTCCTCAACCTTGCAACAATTTGCACCCCCCCCTTACCCCCCCAAACTCCCCCAACTCAAAGCCATCTTTGATTACACGCTCACCGTGGGGTGAACTTTATCCAACTTCTCTCCTTAATGCGGAGAAAACAACCAGGTGATGCCATCAGAAGGACATCCTCATTTGTTTCTCCCACCAACCAGTTGCAAATCAGCTGTGACGCCCCGCCAATTGTAACTTCAGCCACCCGCCAATAATCATCAAATTTCCAACTCACCCATCTCGATGTCAGACTTGTTGTCCATTTCTGTGTCGGTCAGTGTGAGATCAGAGTTGGAACGACTGGAGAGGCAGGAGTTGGGGCCCACCTTGCCCCAAAGGGTAATGGTGCGTTCCGGGGACTGGGGTTCACGTAGCTCCGAGGTGACGGCGGGCCTCCGGGCGTAGGTCCCGAGGGGGTGCGACAGGCCCGTCTCAGGGCACAGCGCCATGCCTCGGCGAGGCTCGCAAATGCCAAGCTGCCTCAGAGAGAACGTCTGCCCTACGGAAGGGAAGCAATAAAAGTTAACAAAGCGAGCAAAAAACAAGCCTAACGACCGAGAGATGGGCACACTAATGTGGTGGAAGGTGAGGGGGAAAATGGCGGATGGCGAGAGAGGGGGACAGGGGGGGGTTAAAACACCAGAGGAAGAACGAGTCAACCGACTCTCAAAGCAGCTCCAACTTGAATGCCTTTTTCAAAATGTTCAAGCTGCAGTTTTATATTTCAACCTCGTGGAAAATCAAGGTTAATCATAGACATGGGGGGTGATTTCCATTGACAACACGATGAAAGCGCTTGCTCTTATGCTCTACGTAGAGCTTAAAACATACTGAAACTAAATGCCCCTCAAATCACAAATTTTAATATCAAAAGATCAAATACCAAAATGGTTTAGAGTCCCGTAAATAAGCATTTTTTTCTTCTTGTTTTGAGTCACCGCTCCTAAGTATTGATAGATTTGTTAGTGTGAAGGTGAAACCTTCACACTATTGTTATTGTTGTCCTTTATTAGTGTGAAGGTGTAACCTTCACACTATTGTTATTCCTGTCCTTTATTATTATTATTATTATTATTATTATTATTATTCTACATCTTCCGCTCACTTTTTCACTGATTAACTACTTCCACATACTTCAACCGATTCACTCCGTTCCACTTTTCACTTACCGTTTTTTTCCGTGTATAATGCGCCCCCATGTATAATACGCACCCTAAAAATGGCATGTTGATGCTGGAAAAAAGCCTGTACCCATGTATAATACGCACCCAATTTTTTTTATTTATTTATTTATTTTTTTTAAGTCCCAATGATCGTCACACACGCAGGGAGGCAATGGGTCCCATTTTTATAGTCTTTGGTATGGTCTTAACTAGGCTGGATGTATTTTTTTTTGTTGGCGTTGATTTCTCCGACTGCCCGTAAAGGCACCACCGCGATCAGATGAAAAGAGAGGAAAGTGACGTGCGGACATGTGAAAAAGGCGGCTCTGTATGGGAGAGACGTTGAAGAGGAATAAAAACACCCTTGGAAACCAAAACTTGCCCCTCGTCGTGACTCGGAGCCGCAACAAATGTTTCGGATTTGTGTAGGGTACATTGTGACAGCAAACGAGCAGGTGATCGAGCAAGCGTCTGATACGAGAGCATTGCGTTCGTATGGAGCATGTTTGAAGTGAACAGCAGAGACGAAAGGAACAAGGCAAAGTGTTGTGAAATAAAATATTACCTGTAATACGCATTTTGTTATTTGCTGATTGTATTAAACTATCACATTCATTGTCAGTCAAGAAGAGAAGAGGACTATTATCCCTTCTTTGACGAAATGACCAGAGCACAGTACAAACACGCTATTGTTCTTTCGGTATTTATTCAACCCACATTCTTTCACAACATGACAAGAAGAGAACAATACATAAATCAATACTCGTACCAGTACCATGATTTTCTTAAAAAAAAAAAAAAAAAAAAAAAAAAAAAATTTTAAAAAAAGAAAAATTTTAAAAAAATTGTACCCATGTATAATGCGCACCCCAGATTTTAGGACAATAAATTAGTTAAATTTTGCGTATTATACACGGAAAAAAACGGTATTTACTATACGTATTGTTTATTTTTTGTGTTAATTTAATTTTATAATATCTATAATTTTATTTAAGGATACAATATCCAAAATGTCCATTTAAATATAATTGTTATTTTTACTTTGTAATCTTATGTAACTGCAATGCCCCAAAATGCTCATTTTTTGTTGCATTTATTTCTACTATTTGATTTCATTCACTTTTGGTAATGAATTTATTATTGTCTTCATAGCTTTCTACCAGCGAGCATGACAGCTGTTGTCAATGTCAATGACAAACAAACAAAGCATACGATACAATGAGCCACATGCTGCTTTACTTTAGTCAAAACACAAAGATATATATCCATTTATTTCCATTATCATTGTATTGCTTGATTGTGTTTTTATTTTTCATGAATCCAAAATGTGATATAGAAATAACACCAAAAAACATATTTCCAGTAATGCTCATTTCTATGTTACAATAATTGAACGTATACCAATACTTCTTAGAGTGTTTTCTGTATGACTGATGAAGGCTCTTTCATGGTCAGCCTCATGAACTTGAAAGCGTGTGAGATCAGTCCAAGCGTACTGTATTTAAATGTCAACATGTACATTTGTGAAGCGAGATCATGTGTGCTGAGCAAAATTTGAAAATACATGAAATCTGGCATTTGATATGAGATGAAGGAAGCTGGACATATTGAACAAAATAAAGAAAAATAACTTGACCACTTCGCATTCTAAAACGGTTATTTACCAGTGGGATACTATGTATAATGTATTGCATTATTTTCTTTCTAATTGCAAGCTTGTGAGCGGGAGGACAGCCTCACAATAAAATGAACGGTCTGAACCTTGTTTAATTACAGAAATTAGGCCGGCAGCCTGAAAGTATAAAAAAAATAAAAAAGACATTGGAAACACATTTTTCCTCAATTCTTTCCACACGCAAAGACTGGTGGAAAAAAAGTAGCTAATTTAATGTTGCCTATCTTTATCGGATTCCAATTTAGTGGCAAGCACACAATCTCTAACCCTCTAGGAAGAGGTTGTTTTGAAGAACTGAAAATGGTTCAAAGGACCCTAAAATGGCTGCTTTGAGCTAAAATGGCAGACTACTTACAATTTTCCGGCATGGCGTCTTGACACTTTTCTGAGGGAACCCCTCATGGGGGACGGTGGATGACTTCTTATTTTTGTTATTTATCCTTTAATTTCAGTGAGTTTTTACAAGGGTAGAGGCAAGGTAAGGGTCATAAATTAGGGTTTCAAGTTAGGGTTGGGGATTTAAGCAAATCTTAAGGCTTTAAAAGTAGCTTTTCAATGAAAGATACAAGTCAGCGTTTCATGCCTGCAGGGTTAGGCTTTCAAGATATGGTTTTAAGACGGTGTGAGGGTTCCATGACAGAGATATGTCAATAAGTCAGAATTACTATTTGAAAGTAGGGTTTCGAAGACAAGGTAAGGTTTTTAAGTAGTGAAGATTTCAAGACAGGGTTGGTGATTCACAGTCAGGTTTAAAGTTAGGTTTATGGTTTCAAGGTGGAGTTTTAAGTCATAACTTCAAGGGTAGGTTTCAAGGAAGGATAGGGCTTTTGTCAGGAATGATTTGAGCCAGGTCGACCAAATGCAGCTTGAACCAAGATTTATTGAAGGGAAAGGGAGTTGGAAGGGAGGTAGGTGGGGAACCGAAGACACAGACGGAATAGAGACTCACGGCCAGCAAACAGACAGACCGACCGACAGAAGTCCACTTGGACTAAGATAAAATTCTGACCATGAGCCTCGAGACAGACCCGGGGAAAACCAGACGACAGGAACACTGGGCGCGGACAGGGACGGAACACAACAGTAGACATCAACAAGGAGGAACACACGGGCAGGGTTTAAATACATGAGACAACGAGAGGGAGCAGGTGACAGACATTACGGTAACGAGAGGGGTGTGGCTGAGGGAAGTTGCCGGCCGAGCGTGCTCTGGCACGGGCATGACAGCTTTAGGTTACGGTTCCAAGACAGGGTTAGAGTTTTAAGCCTGGGTTAGGGTTTTATAGTATTTTTCATAAAGGCTTATAAAGTAAAGGCTTTCAAAGTAGTCTAGCAAGTTAATGTTTAGAGTTAGGGTTTCAATCATGATAAAGGATGCTTGCAATGCAGGATATATAAAAGCGCTGATAAACATTCAATGCATGAAAAATGTGTGCATGCATGCGTGGGGGTGGGAGTTATAGGGCAACCCGAGAAACAAACATGATTATTTCAAAATATTGGAAAACAAATTGAAAAGAAATGACTGTATATGCTGAGAAACCTTATATTATTAAAGACACCCCTGGAGTGAACGTGATTGTGTTTGCTTTAATGTCTCATTTTGCAGATTCAATCAATGGCGTTATTGATCATTTGGTAAATTGTGACATTACAATTGACGTTTCATGCTGTTTTTGCATGAAAAAAAAATCTGCCAATCCCATCTATAAAGTATAAAGTATAGTTTTAAATTAGACTTCTGGTTTTAAAGTAGAGTTTTAAGACCGCTGGAGGCTTTCAAAGTAGTCTTCCAAGCCAAGGTTAAGATTTGAAGTTAGGGTTCCAAGCACGATAAAGGATCATGATACCCGTGTGCTTCTGACCTGGCCTGCTGTACTCGGCGCTCTCCTGTCGCGCCGTCTCCTTGACCCGGCCCCCGAAGAGCATGCGTGCCGGGTCATGCTCAAAGGCCTGGAGCGTCTCGCTGGAGCTGTACGACTTTTGGGTGGGTACGCGGCAGGATGGCGCAGTGACGTCTCGGGCAGCGTCCTCACGTTCCGAGGCGTAACGGCACTCACGTTCGATTTCTCCGCCTCGCTCGCGATGCTCTCGCTGGCTCTTGGAGAGCGAGCAGAAAGGCCGCTGCTCCCTCACCCGTTCCATGCTGCCCGCATACCTTCACTTACAGCAATTTTGTTACCCGGGCTCCTCCTAATAGTCCCCGCTCGGCCCCACCTTCTCACTCCATTTGGTCCACCTACAGGGGGAATGAAAGAAAGGAAGCAATAAGTGAGGCTTATCGGCATCTAATCATCACAAACTCTCAACCTTAAAACCTTGCTTGACTTCGAAACTGCATTCCAATTGGTTAAACTTCTTTCACACTGATTGCTGTGCTCAGTGTAAACGAAGTCTAATTGAGCCAAATACTTAAAACACGCATACTGTGTGGTGCTGAAATGTGAAGGTACAGTGTTTTACATTTTGTTTTTCACAATTTCAGTTTTCCTGACTTTTTAAAAATGGTTCCAGAGTCTGGCACAAGTCGCTGCTCCCTACTATACAAAAAGTTGAGCACCTGCCGTGTCAGCCGTGATATGGCACAATTGCGCAGTGCAGTTATGTAGCTAGCTACACAGGAACTTGACGGACGAGGCATGAAACTCTCACTTCTCCACCTTGACATACACAGCACTACCCGGACGTGGTTGGCATGGTCCGTGAGCGAACGAGAGAATATCAGAATGTCGTCAAGGTACACGAACACAAAATCATTCAACATGTCCCGAAGCACATCATTCACCAACGCCTGAAAGACGGCGGGACCATTGGTGAGGCCGAATGGTACCACCAGGTACTCATTATGTCCACTGGGGGTGTTAAACGCTATCTTCCACCCATCTCCTTTCCTGATGCGCACCAGATGATGCATGCTTCGAAGCTCCAGCTTTGTGAAGACAGTGGTCCCTTGAAGGCTCTCGAATGCCGAAAAGACAAGGGGCAGCGGTTCTTGACGGTGATCTTATTGAGGCCATGGTAGTCAATGCAGGGGTGGAGCAAGCCGTCCTTCTTGCTGACGAAGAAAACCCTGCACCGGTGGGCGAGGAAGATTGAATGATTCCAGCCACGACTGAGTCCTGAATGTATTCTTCCATAACTTTGCGCTCTGGGTTGGACAGCGAGTAGAGTCAACCCTTCGGCGGAAATGTGCCAGTCAGGACTTTGATGGCACAATCATATTGTCAGTGTGAAGGGAGAAGGGCTTTGGCCTTACTGAAGACCTCCTTGAGGCTGTGATAACAGGCTGGCACATTGGAGATGTCGATGGGTGAATTGGTGGAGGGACTTCGGGGGGGACTGGAGGGCGCGACTGCGAGGGGGCGGAAGTGACCTTCGTTCTTGTTCACGTTTGGTCTGGATTCTTCTGTCCACGTAGGCTGCCAGGTCCATGGAGGGAGTCCTCAAGAGTCTGGGGGTGATCGTAGGGGACCATCTCATCCTTGATGTACTCTGCCAACCCGTTGAGGAACATGCCCACCAAAGAGGCAGAATTCTACTCGCTCTGACCGGCCACTGTCTTAAACTTGATAGCATATTCAGCCACTGACCTGTTGCCTTAGCGGAGTGCCAACACCTCCTGGGACGGGTCCTCTGAAATGGAGCCCAAGTTGAACAGGCGGAGGAGCTTGCGAGCGAAGGCGTCGAATGACACGCAGGCAGGAGAGCGCCAGTCGTTCTCAGCGGTGCCCCATAGGCGCGCTGTGCCCGTCATGTGTGTGAGTGCATACGCTACTTTGGCTTGTCCAGTTCCGAAAGTCTGCGGTTGCAGGTCAAACAAAATTCAGCAATTAGAGAGGAAGGCTCGGACATTTATAGGGTCTCCGTCGAAACGCTCTGGGTTCCTGATCTTGGGTTTGGGAAGGTCCACGGGTCGACGAACGTTCGCCACAGGATGAGACTCTAGCGTCACGGGAGGTGTCTCACCCTGTGTGGTCCAGTTGGAAGCGGTAAGTGCTTGGAGGCTCTGGGCAATTTCCTGTTGCTGTTGCTGGAGCTGCTGTTGTTGCTGCTGGAGCTGTTGCTGCTGGAGTTGGCCTGCTTGGACAAGAGAGCTGATATCGTCCGAAAGGCGGCTGACGGTGCCTTTGGTTCGTTCCAGCCGGGACAATGCCGTCTGCTCGTGCACTGGCTGCGTGGTTGTGGTCAGTCTGTTCTGTGACAGACCGGACACACATACATACAGACATACATTTGTGTGAATTATACGGCACTATTTGCCTGGCGGATAGACATGCGATCAACACACAACTCTTCTTCCCAGTGACCGTGTCACATATCCCTCCCCCCAGCACAGTGGTGCCGCACAACAGCGGTCCACAGCCTTTTTACGAGTGTATAAAAGTGATCAAGTCCATCCATCCATCCATCTTCTTCCGCTTATCCGGGGTCGGGTCGCGGGGGCAGCAGCTTTAGGAGGGACTCCCAGACTTCCCTCAACCCAGCCACTTCAGCCAGCTCATCCCGGGGGATTCCAAGGCGTTCCCAGGCCAGCTGAGAGACATAGTCTCTCCAGCGCATCCTGGGTCGTCCCCGGGGTCTCCTACCGGTAGGACATGCCCGGAACACCTCTCCAGGGAGGCGTCCAGGAGGCATCCTGATGAGATGCCCGAGCCACCTCATCTGGCTCCTCTCAACGTGGAGAAGCAGCGGCTCTACTCTGAGTCTCTCCCGGATGACCGAGCTTCTCACCTTATCTCTAAGGGAGAGCCCGGACACCCTGCGGAGGAAACTCATTTCGGCCGCTTGTATCCTGGATCTCGTTCTTTCGGTCACGACCCATAGCTCGTGACCATAGGTGAGGGTAGGAGCATAGATCGACCGGTAAATCGAGAGCTTTGCCTTTTGGCTCAGCTCTCTCTTCACCACAACGGACCGGTACAGAGTCCGCATTACTGCCGACGCTGCACCGATCCACCTGTCGATCTCGCGCTCCATCCTGCCCTCACTCGTGAACAAGACCCCAAGATACTTGAACTCCTCCACTTGGGGCAGGATCTCATCTCCGATCCGGAGAGGGCATTCCACCCTTTTCCGACCGAGGACCATGGACTCGGATTTGGAGGTGCTGACCCTCATCCCGACCGCTTCACACTCAGCTGCGAACCGCTGTAGTGAGAGCTGGAGATCACGGCCTAAAGAAGCCAACAGCACCACGTCATCTGCAAAAAGCAGAGACGCGATGCTGAGGTCCCCAAACCGGACACCCTCAACGCCTCGGCTGCGCCTAGAAATTCTGTCCATAAAAATTATGAACAGAATCGGTGACAAAGGGCAGCCTTGGCGGAGTCCAACCCTCACAGGGAACGAATCCGACTTACTGCCGGAAATGCGGACCAAACTCTGGCATCGGTGATACAGGGACCGAACCGCCCTCATCAGTTGGCTGGGCACCCCGTACTCCAGAAGCACCCTCCACAGAACCTCCCGAGGGACACGGTCGAACGCCTTCTCCAAGTCCACAAAACACATGTGGACTGGTTGGGCGAACTCCCATGCACCCTCGAGGATCCTGCCGAGGGTGTAGAGCTGGTCCACTGTTCCACGGCCAGGACGAAAGCCACACTGCTCCTCCTGAATCCGAGGTTCGACCTCCCGACGGACCCTCCTCTCCAGCACCCCTGAAGAGACCTTACCAGGGAGGCTGAGGAGTGTGATTCCCCTGTAATTGGAACACACCCTCCGGTCCCCCTTCTTAAAGAGGGGAACCACCACCCCAGTCTGCCAATCCAGAGCCACCGTCCCCGATGTCCACGCAATGCTGTAGAGGCGTGTCAGCCATGACAGCCCCACAACATCCAGAGCCTTTAAGAACTCCGGGTGGATCTCATCCACCCCCGGGGCCTTGCCACCGAGGAGTTTTTTAACTACCTCAGTGACTTCGACCCCAGAGATTGGAGAGTCCGCCTCAGAGTCTCCAGGCCCTGCTTCCACAATGGAAGGCGTGTCGGTGGAATTGAGGAGGTCTTCGAAGTATTCTCCCCACCGACTCACAACGTCCCGAGTCGAGGTCAGCAGCACGCCATCTCCACTGTAAACAGTGTTGACTGTGCACTGCTTCCCCCTCCTGAGACGCCGGATGGTGGACCAGAATTTCCTCGAAGCCGTCCGGAAGTCATAAAAGCGATCAAGTCATCACAAAAATCACGAAAAATCCATAGATACGCCGCACCGGACGACAAGCCACAGGGTTCAAAACTTGAGCAAAAAGTAGCGGCTTATAGTCCGGAAATTACGGTAGTTGGGTTTATGTCAAATTAACAAAAATCTTAAAATCTTTAAATTTTACAAAAGCGAGGCAGACAAAAGAAAAAACTTCTGAAATCTCAAACCAAAGATTGAATGAGAATGTGACTAATCCATGTTTTATGAAAGAAAAAAAAACTTGGTTGGAATGCGAAGCCCGAGTGTGTCAGGACTGTTTTATTACCGTCTTCACACTCATACACACTTTCATTTCTCCCTTGGCTGCGCTATGAGAGCAGGCTATGGACTCCCATTTTGACACCCCCACCCTCTCCGAATGAGCTGTACTTGGTTTCACGTCAAGCATGGACGCCTCCCAATGACACCGCGGGAGCTCGGACCACTCTGGCGGCAACATACGCCCCTGGGAGACCGCTGGAAAAATGCAGTGACACGAGCAGTAGCCAAAATGAACACCATCGCCATCTTATTCCTTTTTGTATAATGCTGCATCCTAGTGCTACACACACCCTTAAGTAGACTTATATTTGTGTTGTAACCCACAAGAAGCCCTTGAGTGAGTCGCGTGGGAACGTTACCCGCTGGTTTTGCTTCATTGCGAAAAGGTCACATAAAGCTCTCGGGAGAAGACTATTGTGCGTTCGTTCGTAGTCCCCAAAAAAGAGCCCATGTACTCGTTTGACCTTAAAATAAAAGACTCGAAAGATGCGACAGCAAGTTGGAAGGAGATGGAGCATCGCTGTTGTTGCTTTAGTGACAACAAAGACAAAACAGCAGCTGTTTCGCGGTGACCTCACACCACTTAAGCATAATTGCTTAAGGTTGTTAATTTGGATATATTTAGCATGGAAGACTGATGGTTTTCTGGTAATTACTTTTTTTAATTTGTGAAATATACATGTATTTTTGTCAGTTTTAGAAAACATTATTATTAGTAGTATTATTAGTATTAGTATTGGTATCCATCCATCCATTTTCTGTACCGCTTGTCCCCACGGGGGTCTCGGGCGTGCTGGAGCCCATCCCAGCAGTCATTGGGCAATAGGCGGGGGACACCCTGAACCAGTTGCCAGCCAATTGCAGGGAGTATTAGTATTATTATTATTGTTATTTTATATAAGGGGAATGGGAATGATGATTTTAATATTTTTTCTTTTCTTTAAACATTTTCATATTAAAAAAGATTTTGAAATCTCAGAATTGCTTGACTGTGGCAAACGTATTTAAGGCTGTTTTAGAAAACAAACATTGTAGAAACTAAGGAAACATTTTTGTCACTGGAAGGTAGTTTTTTTCATTTTTGTTATTATTTTTATTCTAACGCTTATTATTGTTTTATTATGTCAAATGTAGTATATACAGTAAATTTTTGTCAGTTTTAGAAAACTAAAAAAAATGTGGTTATGTATTCTGCTACCGGATGGTTATTTTATTTTGTGTTTTCTTCCTAAAAAGGACTAGATTTATTTTATTAAATTCATCACACCATATTCAATATTAATTAAATGATTTCAAAACTTTCATTATTATTTTACTAAGGCAAATAAATAGTTTTACTGCTTCCACCCTATATTTTCCCCTTTTCTTTTGACAGTGTAAAGATTAGTAGCAAGCTAACAGAATATTTTACCTTTCTTAAAAGTTACATTTATTATCATGCTTCACATAAAAAAAATGAGGAAAGAAAAAGCCACTAATCACACCTTGTAAAATTTAATTAATTATTGGACTTTTGCAATTTTTGAAAATGTAGAGCCATTTTTTAGATTAATTAATTGGATTTTTTTCAGTTTTTGAACACAAACAAAGAGAAAAAATCTTAACAGCAACAAATGCACTTAACTAAAACTTTAATTCCTTCTTGTCTTTCTATTACATTTTTTAATCCCCTAATATTGTTTTACTTTGGTAAATGTAAATTATTATTCCCATTTTATATACACTACCGTTCAAAAGTTTGGGGTCACAAAATTGTTTGGGTGACCCCAAACTTTTGAACGGTAGTGTAAATATTATTATAATAAAATATTATGAATTAAATATTATAAATTATATCTTATATTTGTATAAGATTATATATAATCTATGAATATAAGTATACATATATATTATAAGATTTTTGACACAGAAGATTATATATATAATCTATAAATAATTATCTAAATAAATATATACACTACCGTTCAAAAGTTTGGGGTCACCCAAACAATTTTGTGACCCCAAACTTTTGAACGGTAGTGTATATATGTATTATGTTTGATGTTTCTTGAAAGTTTTCTTTAAAAAATAAAAAAAGTATTAAAAATAATTGTTTTGTATCATTATAAAACAACTACAAGTACGATTTTTTTTAAATCATAGAGATAAGAATAATTTTAATAAATATATGAAATGATAAAAACTTATAATAAGGCCAGAACACAGTCATCATTTTTGCTTTTGTTTGTTTTTGTTTGTTTGTTTGTTTGTTTGTTTGTTTGTTTTAACTTGAAATTGGGTCAATTACTTTCACAACATAACACAAGTTACATATTAGAATGACAAAGATAGGTCATCTGAATAAGGTTTAGACAACAGCAGGGTTTCATATTGTCCCCAAGGGTCAACTTATGCATTATGCCATTTGAATTGGAAAAAAAACTAAATGGCCCACAAGATAAAAGTAATTTTACCCAATATGCACCGCGGACATAACGAAGCAGCCTGCAGTTAAACACAAAGTCCCTTACCATAGCTTTCAGGCTGCCAAGAAGTCTGATGAAGGGCTGCTTACATAAAAGGATAAAAGTCTTAGGTGATTGTTAAAAAAAAAAGGTAAAACCTTCTTCTCATTTTCTCCAGCTGAGTATCGGCACAAATATTTTAAGAACCGGAGTAGAAAGTGATGTGCCAATGCTGTCTGATTACGTTTGAAGATTTTTGGAAGTTGGATCATAAATTCTTCAGCAAAATCTGTGTTCTATTTTTCAGTCTTTCCGTTACATTCCAACACCACCACCACTCCATACCCCTCGTGCCTTTGATCATGCACTTGAATCGAGGCAGGCAGCCACCCGTGAAGCCACTGCGAATCAGCGGCCGAAATTAGTGTCACAGTGTGGGGGAAAGAGACACTTGGTGATCTATGGAACACTGCACACTTCCCAATAGCTCCCATGCCAGACTTGCCAACCCCGCCACCCTCCACCCCCCAAACTCTTTTTCCCAGTCCCTACCATCGTGTGTACTAAAGTATATTTAAGGGGCGACATGTCTAAGTCAATTGGCCCTTTGGGGCCACTTTGGGGCTCAGCACCACAGACAAAACCTTTCAAAATGTCTTAAAAAAAATATATTGAACGCTACCATAAGGGCGCAGCTAATGCTACATGCTAGCACAGCACCTGTGCAATAACAACAATGGTAGCTACTACTTCATCCTAACACAGTGTTAAAAAAAATAATGCTAAATATAAACTAACTCCACACCAAATGTTGGGAAAAATATACTTTTTATCATTGGATTCTATGTATCTCCTTATGTGTGCAAGACCGTCCACAGGATGTGACATTTTGACCTCGTGATAATGACTTGGGAGCAGATGGCTGGCTAAGGAGCCCATGGCTGGAGTCACGAGTCGCGCTGTACAATAAGCCCCATAGTTAGCTATACATGAACAGATCATGAGTTTGTCATGGGATGGCTGAAGTGACAAACGTCTTATTTAAGTAGAAGTCATGAGAACGCCACAGAAGTATCCATCCCATGACCACGAAGACTACGTCTTTGTTAAGCTAAAGTCATGAGACGACCATCTGCTTCTGTCCGTAATAGTATCGCTGTTGTGCTGTGGTCATGAGATGTAATTGTGGAATGTCTTTCCTGTTTAAAGAAGCTATGCATTCATGTACACTTGCCCCATTGTTTTTTCCTCAATAAAAGGCACGACCAAACTGAGAGAAGGCACGGGTCTCAGTCACACTTGCTGTGTCTGAGCCGCGTCCATCTGCAGATGATCGCTTGCCATCGAAGACATATCCTGCCTCTGTGAGATTCTTTTCAGACAAATGTTGTGAACCCAACATTTTTGGGGGCTCGTCCGGGATTCCTGAAAATCTGCTCGCTGATCCGAGGAGTGTTGAAGACGCCGAATCCGTGCACGGCAGGAGTCAAAGGACGCCTGAAGGAAAGCCCTGGGGAGCGACGTTCATCCACCAGGCCGGCCCAGTTCAGCACCTCTCGGCGGCGACGATTGACGGAATCTTCAAGAGAAATCTTTCACAGACTCGGTGAGACCTCTTCGTTGGCTGCGTGGTTGGGGTATTTTAGTCCCCAGAAAAAAGGGTACCCGGGTAAGGACGGCGGAGTCCTTGTTGTGAATTCCAAGTAATAGGAATTCGGTCTACAGATGGAACTTGTAGACGTAAATACACCTCGTTGTGTTAAGAAAATTCCGCGGTGTGAATGTGTGTGTGAATGGTAGCACGTATGTGCTGCATGTAATATAGTGGGAAGAAATAACGAATTTCTGTGGAAGCACAGGCAAGAATTCCTCACCAGGAAACTGGTCGAAGCAGGAATTACCACAGAAAGTCGTTATCCCACTAAAGAAACATTCCAACTTTAGAAATCCCTAGGATTTGACAGTTGGACTAAATTGATTAAAATGGGGGGCCGTCAAAGTGTTACTGACAAGGTATCAGGAGATGAGAAGTATATGTTAAATAAGTTTCCAGACAGTATCGAATGGTTGACAAAATGGAACAAAAAGTATGGTGTGACTGGTCACCTTAAAGTAGATCAGTGGAAAAATGTAGTTGCCAAGCTTGAGGCTAGTGTGATTATGAAAAAAGGAAAGAAAAAAGAAAAAAAGGAAAAAGAATTGCAATGTGCAAAATTATGGTTAAAAGAGGCTGAAAACCGACGCAGAGCTGGACTAAAAGCTAGAGAGGACCGAAAAGCACAACAAAATAAAATGACTGGTACAATTTGTTTTGTCAAACCAGAGGACAATGAAGGACAAGGACGACTAAGACAGAGACAAAATGACGCGGCACCACATGGACTTGACGGAATGAATGAGGAAGCAGTTCAAGCACAACCTGAGCGTTCCAGTCTGTATCCCACTAGGGAGTTACAGGCCGCAGCTAGAGCTGAAGCTAGTGTGCCCCCACCTTATTCTCCGGTTTCTCAGCACACTAGACAAAAGACAGGACGAAGGACAGTCCAGCCGCAGAGGAAATTTCAGGGGGAGAGGTCGAGGATCAGCATCCAAAAATCCTCCCCACTGGTCTGGTGACCCCAATGCCTGCTGGCATTGTGGAGAAAAAGGCCACTGGTCCAAAGAATGTCCTAAAAAGAAAAAAGGACCGCGGCCAGAACAGAGTGCATGACTAGATGAGGAGGACAAGCATGATCTCTTGGATGTTTTTACAGCAGTCGAATCATTGAGTCACTTAAAAGAAAAACCATTCATAGATTTGATTGTTAATGAACAAAAAGTAACCTTTTTGTGTGATTCTGGCGCCTGCACATCAGTTTTAAGACACAAAGTTAAAGGCCTGACCACTGGAAAGCAGTCAATTTGGGTAAAAACAGCTAATGGTCAGACATATCTGGAACACATGACACTACCACTAAATGTTAAAGATCCAGAAACAGGCAGTGTGATTTCAGCACCAGTCGTCTACTCACCTCACTGTCCTGTAAATCTCCTAGGAAGAGACTTAATGTCAGCCCTAGGCATAGCTGTGTTCCCGCTAAAAGATGGGATGACAGCGGCCAGAGTGCCACACCTCTTACTCACAGAGGGAGATGAAGCCGTTTACTATTCACTTGATTTCCCACACTCCCTCTGTGACAGAGAAACGGCAGATCTGATCAAATTTGCAAAATCCACCATTTCTGATTTACAAGATGAAATGCAGTACACCAAATTACATGTCACAATGAAAGTTTCACCATGTTCAGATGTTGAATATAGTGAGGAGTTTCTAAACAAGCCCTCCGTTCCAGTGTCCATTGACTATATATATTCTGATCACAGATCATTTGCAGGTGCCACAGTAATCTTACCTACAAATCTAAAAAACATGTATAGAGGAGGATCAGTGCCTCACGTGTCACTTTTGAAACCAGAACATATTCAGTGGAAAGACACAGGTCCGAAGCTAAAAATAGCTGGTGCAGCAACTGATTATAAGCCTTGTGAAACAGGATGGGAAGCTCCAAGTTGCGAGTACAGCCCGAGCTGTGACATGTACAGACATAAATTTTGCATGTTATTCACAGCTACTCCAAAAATCCATGCCCTAGAATGACAGACAGCAACTATTGCATTTTCGGAGGAGGATGAAAAAGATTTGAAGAGTGTAGATCCTGTTGTGTGGGCCACAGGCCCAACAGATGTTGGTCTGATTACAGCCATTCCACCTGTGGAAATTAAACCAATATCTTCTTACAGACCCAGAGTAAAACAATACCCTTTGAAGCCTGAAGCTTCTATAGGCATTGAACCAGTCATTAAAGATCTATTAAACGCAGGAATAATTAGGAAATGTAATGACTCTCCATGTAATACACCTATATTCCCAGTTCAAAAAGCAGAAGCATCAAAATGGAGAATGATCCAGGATTTGAGAGCTGTAAATGATGCAGTGCAGACCAGGGCACCAAATGTTCCTGATCCACACACATTACTAAATTCATTGCAGCCAAATAGGACTCATTTCACCGTGATTGATTTGAGTAATGCATTTTTCTCTATTCCTGTAGCTGATGATTCTCAGTATTGGTTCGCATTCACATACAAGGGTCAGGGGTACACCTACACCAGATTACCACAAGGTTTTACCGACAGCCCAACCATTTTCACACAGGCTATCATGAACTGTATGGCTGGTTTCACACCTTCATCTGAGAGTCAAGTTTTGGTCTACGTTGATGATATTTTAATTGCTTCAGAAACAAAGGAAGCATGCAGACGTGATTCCCTCCTCCTTCTGCAACATCTAGGCCAGACAGGAAATAAAGTCAGTAAACAGAAGTTACAATGGGTAAAACCAGAAGTGAATTATCTTGGTCACACACTCTCAGCAAGGGGAAGAGCAGTACAACAGGGCAGGAAACAGGCTATATTAGACACACCACGACCTGTCACAAAGAAACAACTTATGTCTTTCTTAGGACTATGTAATTACTGCAGAGCCTGGGTTCCACTCTATGCTGAGATGGCTCAACCATTGATAGAGGTAGCTCATGGACAGCCATTAGCACTCAAAGATAAAATCACGTGGACACCAGAAGCAGAAGAAGCATTCACAAAATTGAAATTGGCATTGGTTCAAACAGCAAATTTGATCCTACCTGACTACAGCAAAAGGTTTATGCAAACAGTGGACTGTAAAGATGGGTTTATGACATCAGTACTGACTCAACAACATGGCATGAAATGGCTACCAATAGCTTTCTATTCCAAAAGACTTGACCCTGTAGCTAGAGCTTTGCCACCATGTGTTCAAGCTATATGTGCTGCTGCGATGGCAGTAGAATCGTCAGCAGATGTCATCTTGTTCCATCCCACAGACCTGTTTGTACCACATGCTGTTGATGTGTTGTTACTTCAAAGTAAAATGAATATGTTGTCTCCAGCCAGACATTTGTCTTATACAGCTCTGTTACTGTCACAGCCACACATAACCATTAAGCGCTGCACTGTATTAAATCCAGCGACTTTACTCCCTACACCAAATGATGGAATACCTCATAATTGTGTAGAGGAAACTGAACAACTGCAGCTACCCAGAGCAGATTTGTCAGACACACCACTCACCACAGGTAAAACGTGGTTTGTAGATGGGTCTTGCTCAAGAACACCAATAGGAAAAACGCAGACAGGTTATGCTGTAGTGGAAAACCCAGATACAGTAATAGAAGCAGCAACTCTTCCTTCGCGTTTCTCAGCCCAAGCAGCTGAAATCATTGCGCTGACTAGAGCTTGTACTCTAGCAGATGGACAAGACCTAACTGTATACACAGACAGCCAGTATGCATTTTCAACAGTTTTTTACTTTGCAAAACAATGGGAAAGGCGTGGAATGATAACTTCAACAGGAAAGCAAATAACACATGCACAACTTCTAATCCAGCTCCTCCAGGCAGTAATGTTGCCCACGAAGCTTGCAATTTGCAAATGTGAGGCACACACACGGAGGAAAGACTTGGTATCACTAGGCAATGCCTTAGCAGATAAAATAGCAAAGGAAGCTGCTATAGGAAAATACGGAACCTCAGACCTATTTCTGAGATTGCCGTCAGAAAAGGAGGAACTAATAAATACACAGATCTTGCATGATATGCAACATTCAGCCCCTAAACAAGAACAGAAAATGTGGATTGCTAAAGGTGCACAACTGACAGACAAAGACATATACATTGTAAATAATAAGCCTGTTCTCCCTAAATCCCTCTTTAGGGCAGCTGCGGTTTCGACACACGGTAGTTCTCATGTGTCGACAGGGGGGATGCAGGAGCTAATATCACAACACTTTACAACGTATGGTTTCAATTTGTACTCAAAACTTTTTTGTAGAGCGTGTGAAGTCTGTATAAAAAATAATCCACAAGGGAATGTAAGACCAAAGAGAGGAAAATTCCCAGAACCAGCATATCCGTTCCAAATGCTGCATATGGACTTCATAGAACTAAACAGGTGTGGACTGTACAAATACTGTTTAGTCCTAATAGATGCCTTTTCAAGGTGGACAGAAATAATCCCAGCAAAGAATGCAGATGCTATAACAGTAGCAAAGGCTATCTGCAAGACCATCATTCCCAGTTATGGTATCCCAGAGACCATTTACAGCGACAACGGACCACATTTTGTCAATTCAGTCATTCACAAAATGGCTGAACATTTGCAGATTACATTGAAAAATCATTGTTCCTATCATCCATCGAGTGCTGGCCTTGTTGAACGGACAAATGGAACAATTAAAAATAGATTAACCAAATGCATGGCAGAAACAGGAAGACCATGGCCCGAATGTCTAGATTTGGTAAAACTCTATATGAGGATTACGCCCTGTAGCAAGGGTTTAACCCCTTATGAGATCATTCATGGCAGAGCATACAGGCTCCCTCTGTTCTCACATGATTTAGACAAAGCCGCAGAAGAGCTAACTCTAGCCGACTACATGATCAAAACCATGCAAATGAAAGAAGTCTCAAATGCAAATTTACTGCCCTCCACTCCTTTATCTCCACAGGATGACTCAGCGAAACCAGGTGACTGGGTCTTCATCAAAGTAATCAAAAGAAAGACGTGGTCTTCACCCCGGTGGGAGGGACCATTCCAAGTCCTACTCGCCACACCCACCGCTGTCAAGATTGCAGAAAGACCCAGCTGGATACATCTCAGCCACTGTAAGCTGCAGAGAGTGCTTGGCTCCTAGGCCTCGGTCAGGGCGAAGTCTGGCTACAAAGGGGGTGCCAATTATAGTTTGGCATCAGTCTCAAACCGGTGAAGAACTAAGAACCCTGACCATTTAGCTCCCTAGGGGTTCAGGTGGCTCTGTGGAACTGAACGGAAAATGGCACTCAGAGGAGTGCTTGTCTGTGCTGTGGCTGTAGCATGCTTGCCAATGACATGGAGTGTCCAGGGTCCCCAAGGGGAGAGTGGAACTCCCGCTCGAATCAAGAGAATGACGACCGAACTGTTGACAAAGTATATAAAGATAAACCCAGATATACCCCATGCAGACAACATGTGGTACCAGTATGTATCCATGTTGGCCGAAACATACAATCAAACTAAATGTTATGTATGTTCCATAATGCCACGATCAAGTCAACAACCTGTCCTACATGCCCGACCCATGCCAGAGAAAAATGCATGGTGTTTCGCAATACTAAGGGCTTTTGGGTTTAATCCCCTCAAAGGACTCAGACGGTCGGAAAGTAATGAGGCACAACTAGCCGCCCATCCCTGTTACAACATCTCAAGGCCATTCACAGTAGTGTCAAGAAGTTCTGTCGTCACACCCGCACCAGTGACTCTCGAAGTGAGTGAAACCATCTCACATCCCCTGTGCTTCCGACGAAGACGTGTTGATGGAATAAAGGTGGGAGAAACAAAACGCTGCATCACCACCTCACTTCTAGGACCTACCGACGAGACCTCGTTGAATATCACAGAAGCAATCAAACAAGTCCTAGCAGGAGGCGAAAGTCCCCACTCTATCATCGAAGGGGGATGGTGGCTCTGTGGTCGCCGAGGCTACGCAGTCCTTCCAGGACGATGGGATGGCACATGTGCCCCCGTATATGTGTCAGATCACACTGTGTTCCTCAGTCTGACACATCTTCAGGAACATCATCAGCGAAAGACACGTGCAGCTGTTGCTCCCACCTTCCGTCCCTACGACAGTGTCTGGGGCTCAGACGTACCAGATGAATACAAGCTTTGGAGCACAGGACAAAAGGTGGCACTCACACTCTTCCCACAGGCGGGTGTGGCTAAGACTATTCTCCGAATAGAAACTATGGACTACAGGTTGAAGACCTTTGCCAATTTTACTCTAGAGGCCCTTACAGGTTACCAGACGGAACTGCAAGCCCTGAGGCTAATGGCACTACAGTCCCGAATGGTTTTGGACCTCCTGACTGCCGAAAAAGGAGGTGTGTGTGAAATAGTTGGTACCTCCTGTTGTACCTACATCCCAGGAGAAAATGACACCCACATCGAGTATGCTCTACAAGGACTTCGGAACCTCCGTAGGGCTATGTCCCAGGACGAAACTCCAGCCAAGGATGTCCATCCCTTTTGGTGGCTGTTTTATGGCAATTGGAAGCAACTTTTCTTGAAAGTCGCGGTTCTTTTAGTTGCCATACTGTTATTTCTCTGTGTTTTTACATCATGCATCATACCTTGTATTCGTCACATGATGACTAAAATGTTGACATCAGCGTTTGCTGTCCAGAATATCATGTTGGTCCAGCGTGAACAAGATGAGTGGGACCACCTAGCGTAAATCGCCTACCTATTTGTTTTTTTCTTTTGATGGTCCAGAACAAAATACATTCCATTATGACGAACATGGCCAAAGCCGAATGGAGAGCTGTAGTTCTGATGAACTCTGGAATGTAAACGTTCATACTTTTTGTTGTTGCCATACTATATTGTGTAGGCGTATACTCATTTATACACATATGTAGTTATTAGTTTATGTTTTGTTTTCCCATGAATTCCAATGTTAAACAGGGGGGAATGTTGGGAAAAATATACTTTTTATCATTGGATTCTATGTATCTCCTTATGTGTGCAAGACCGTCCACAGGATGTGACATTTTGACCTCGTGATAATGACTTGGGAGCAGATGGCTGGCTAAGGAGCCCATGGCTGGAGTCACGAGTCGCGCTGTACAATAAGCCCCATAGTTAGCTATACATGAACAGATCATGAGTTTGTCATGGGATGGCTGAAGTGACAAACGTCTTATTTAAGTAGAAGTCATGAGAACGCCACAGAAGTATCCATCCCATGACCACGAAGACTACGTCTTTGTTAAGCTAAAGTCATGAGACGACCATCTGCTTCTGTCCGTAATAGTATCGCTGTTGTGCTGTGGTCATGAGATGTAATTGTGGAATGTCTTTCCTGTTTAAAGAAGCTATGCATTCATGTACACTTGCCCCATTGTTTTTTCCTCAATAAAAGGCACGACCAAACTGAGAGAAGGCACGGGTCTCAGTCACACTTGCTGTGTCTGAGCCGC
Organism: Syngnathus acus; assembly: GCF_901709675.1. Classification (NCBI taxonomy): domain Eukaryota; kingdom Metazoa; phylum Chordata; class Actinopteri; order Syngnathiformes; family Syngnathidae; genus Syngnathus; species Syngnathus acus. The sequence goes on along the minus strand of NC_051095.1, from coordinate 18,404,032 downwards.
GTCCATCTGCAGATGATCGCTTGCCATCGAAGACATATCCTGCCTCTGTGAGATTCTTTTCAGACAAATGTTGTGAACCCAACACCAATAGTGACTGACATAATGCATTATAAATGAATACCAATAGAATTCTATCTGGACATGACCCACGCTGCAATATGATTGGCAATGCTCCATCTGGATAGGATAAGCCCTAATACTACAGCCAGACTGGAGATGCAATATCTGACTTCAGTGTGAAAGCGTTATTATGAATCCCACTAACCCTAAGCCTAACCTGATACCTAACAAACTTGATTACTTTTTCATTTTGTAAAAAGGTGATACATAATCGGAATGATCATCTCATTTCGCCTCAGACTGCCATCCTTGGTCATCCTTTCTGGATGCAGCAGGAAATGATATTGCAAGGGGTGTGTCCTGCCTAGATCGCTAGTAATTAAGCTATATTAATACTAATTGTTGCAACATTAACAAGTTAATGCCACACCTATAATACGGAAGATTGCACACTGGTTAAATAGTATTTAACGGAACTGAAAACAACATAACATCAATAATGCTAAGGATAGTCAGACAACACGTGTACAATGTTATTAACTGCAGCTGTCTTTACAATATAGCTGAGGATACAGAAGCTACTGTTCCAAGCTACAAATACACCAAGCATACAAGGACAATAATGCCAGTTAATGCTACAAGTTACAGTATAAACGTCCGGTCAAAATGTAACTGGATATAGTATATCCATCCATCCCTCCCTCCATCCATTTCCAGAATCGCTCTATCATCACGAGGGGCATAGCCGGCCAGGCTGGAGCCTATCCCAGCTGACTTCGGGCAGTAAGCGGGATACACCCTGAGCTGGTTGCCAACCAATCGCAGGGGACACATTGATAAACAATCATTCACACTCACAATCCATGCAACTAATGTGAGAAAACCCACTCGGGCACAGGGAGAACATGCAAACTCCACGCAGGAAGGCCTGTGGACATTAGTACAATCAAGGTAGCATTCAAGAGCTATCGTGTGTGCATTGTAGAAAACTTAGCAAATTTTTGCCATATTTAGCTAACCAGACCCCTCTAGCAACTATTTTTCACAACAAAAAAAAAGGCAGAAATAATGACAGTGGTCCTAAATGTTGGCAACATTTGTAATTCCTGCACGGTGGAAGAAAGAGGGCCAAGACGATATGTTTTGTCTAAATACGTACATGTTGGCTTGGCCCTCAGCAAGCATTCCAGTTTCTCATGTGGCCTCTTTTCAAAAGTTGTCCATCCTTGATCCAGAGTCTGTATTGGAGTTATACCTGTGATTTGACTGTTTCCATTGGAGACTATAAATGCATACTTTATTAGTCGATTACTGTGACAACCTGGGTTCCCTTGGGAACAACAAATTTGAATCCATCCATACATCAAGTACTTTTCTTTGCAATATAATAGCCCATTAATCAATCAATAATCAGGTAAGTTTCTGACGCAAAATCAAAAGTGCATCTTGGAGACTGACACATGGATAAAAAAATACTAGTGAAGCGTGCGTACCCCTGACAGCCGCACACACAAGCATTTTTGCAAAACAGATGAAGCCACCGTCGCCCCGGAAATGCTGAAAGGGCAACTCTTCCCTCCGTAAGCAATTTCTCGCGCCCCGGTACTGTAATTATATTTCCCGCATCAGCCAACATCTCCCCGTCGGTGACCTCTGTAAATAACGCTAATAAAGCTCACCGGTGCACCTCCCAAAGAGCGTCCACTTGTCAGCCAGAGTGGCCTGGACGGTCATGGTGACAATGGGCCATTGAAGGGAAGAAGAGGGGACGTGGCCAGAGGGGCCTGGCGGCGTCTGTGTCTGCAGAGCCTCCGACAATGCTCGCCCCTGACAGCTTTGCATAATTCATCTTGTCGAGGCGCTCTCCTGCTCTCTCCTGGCTGTCGGTGCTAAGGGTATATGGGGGGGGAGGGGGTTAGAGGGGGGAGTCAGAGTAGCATTCCATCAGATGATACCTGTTTTTTTCCGTGTATTTTTGGAGTTTGACTGCAGCACATTGCTTCGACTCTGAATTTTGAATGCCGTTGCAACCAGATTGTCTTCTTGGTGGAGGCTCAACGCCTGAATCCATTTGACTCTTCCATCTTTAAGGCTCACTCACGCTTCCAGTAGATGGGGAATAGATGCAGGAGCATTGTAAAAAGGTGATGGGCTATCATATCAGGGGTAGGATATGTTCTATAATATGAAAAATATCAAAACTGATTACCACCAACTTTGTAGAGCGGTGGTGCCTTGGCCCAGAGCCAAAATGTCCCGTGTCCAGTCCTGCTTTAATGTTCCTGACGGAATTTTAAAAAATGATACTATAGACCAGGGGTCTTTCAGGATTATTATGAGGTTGATTATTTGAAAGGTGTGTTGGAGCAGGGAAAATTATAAAAGGCTGCATAGGGGCTCTCGTGTAACCGGACTTGGACACATTTTGACTGGAATCATGATTGGAAGCACCAAAGTAATCAGTGGAATTTTCAATGAAAATGTCAGCGTTCCAGTCAATGTCGATGGAATCTCAGACACACAGTCAATATAGCGCCAATGTTTGTCTCATTGGAATCCCCGATCGAAGCGTCAATTGATTAGAGCCATTTATGAACTATCATTGGAACAGCCAGTGAAGCCTTCAATGAAAAAAACCAATGGAATGTCAATAGAATGTTCTATTAAAGAACCATAATGGCACAAATATTATGACAGGTATGGACCATGAAAAAGGAAGTAGTCAACAAACTAATAAACATGCTGTGTTTTTTTTTTTTCGTGTTTTTGTGAAATGTAAGACTTTGCCTTTAGCACATTGTCGTAAACTTTGGACACTGTGAGAACCAGATTGTCTTTACCTCTGTGGAGGCTCAGCGCCTGAATCCATTTGACTCTTCTGTTCTTATACTGCATCCAATTGTACATGTACAGTCCTTAGGCCACCATGTGTTTGAGCAATGCTCTAAAGGGTGTTTCTGAAAAAATGCATTTTTAAAAGCCACCACAAATTAAACTGAACTCCTATATCACGACATAAAAATGTACAAAAGTATTATTTTTTTAATTTGATATAGTATGGAAAATAATAGGTAAAGGACAAGAAGGTAAAGGACAACCAGCCACTCTTGTTAGCTGATGTCAACATAAAACTACCACGATTGTTGTTTTTATAGTATCATAAATCCGAAGTTCAAACTTTTACTGCATCCTTAAAAAGTGACTATGCCGCATAAAAACAACGATTGATATTTCCTAAAAGAAGAAACCGTACTGGTGTTGTAATTTCCAAAAAAGAGAAACATTTTATTTTGCATGCTCCTAAAAGGAAGACACTCTATTGATGGTGCGCTTTGCTAAAAAGATTAACTTTTGATTAGCATTTCCCTAAAGACAAATATTACAAATATTATCAATATTACACTTCCCTAAAAAAAGACAAACCTTTTCACCTCACATGAAATAGAAAACAAACCCTGAAGGTTGTTTTGCTTTTGTTTCTTAAAGCCTATGGGCTGAGAGGGGCACTGTTACATGTTGCCATTATTTTGTTTTGGGTGGATTACTATAATCTTAAAATAACAGTGACAGCAGAGCAACGAAGGGGACACAAAGGAAACCGTATGAGGGCGGCAGGAGGAACAACAAAAGTTGACTGCATTTACAAAGCAATTCAATCGCAGTTAACCACACTCTTTTCCTCAGTGACCAATGATCTTACTCCGGGCGGGAAGATGATGAAATCCTGCTGCTAAATCTCTTGTTTTACTGCTGCGCCGAAGATAGACTGGGAATGCAAATCTTGGACACTCCAGATACTAGACACACACACACACGCGTGCACACACAGGCACACGCACGCACACACACACACACACACACACACACACACACACACACACACACACACACACACACACACACACACACACACATCACCATATCTCATCCTAACCAGTTTGATTGTTTCTTTTTTTCATACCCATGCGGACATCGCATAATATGCTGAAAGGGGATATTTGCAAACTCCCCAAATAACCCCTTGCCAGTGGCACATTGACTTGTATTCATCCATGCAATCTTAAAGTATAAAAAAACAAACAAACACGACCACAGTCAAATTCATTTTTTGAGTGGAATTGCGCTGCACTGAAAGGGGAAAAAAAAAACTGTGTTTTGATAAATGTTCCTGCAGCAAAAAGTTGCTCTTTTCAGTCGTATGCCTTTATCGACTTCCAATTTTTTATACAGGTGACAGCCTGAATGCAGCCAGCAGGTTGTTATTCACTTATGAATAATTTGACTGCCATTTTATTTACCACCAAGGACCATCTTAAATATTCATCTTCTTTCTATCTTCATACAGTATCTATCTATCTATCTATCCAACGATGACATGTAAATAGATTAAATAGGCCAGATTCAGTTTATTGAACAAGATTAAACAAAAAAGATTAAAAAAAAATACAAAATCAATTTCCATAAAACTTTGAAGGCTGCTGTAAGGGCAAGGGAAATGAGAAAAAGTAGATCAAGGAGCACATGGCAGAATTTAATTAGATGCTTATTTCATTTCTTCTTAATCATAAATTCCTAACCATCAGAAAAACAGTCAGTGAAGCATTTGAAACATCTCTCAATGGAACTGCCAACGGAGGCGTCGAGAAAACTGCCAATAGAACTGTCAATGTAAATCTTGGTGAAAGTAATTTGAATCAAAACTGTCATTGACTCAATCAATCAATGGCACTGTAAGTGTTTTCAATGGAATTGTTGATGGAATTATCAACAGAATGACCAATGCAACAATTGATGCATCAGTAAAACTGTCAATTGAACAGCAAACGGAACCGCCGTTGGAACCATCGATGGACTCATCAGTGGAACCGTCAATGGAACTGTCATAGGAAGCATTGATTTAACTGTTAATGGAAGTGTGATAATGCCACACCAGTGGTGGTCCTAAATAACTTTTAGACCGACAAAGAACTTTTTCCCGTATCAATCTTGACGGAGCTTGGCACTCTTCTGGACATATACATGGCAAGAAAGATGAGCGCATTTCACTCTTGGTCCAAAAACTATTTATTGACTACATGAACACTTTGTTCCTTTCTCTATGGCAGCAACACACAGTATAGTGACAGAATAAAACTTAGATAGCAATCAAACACTGTACCCAATTTTTATGACATATACATACTTGGTGGTGTGCCATATTTTTTTCCAATGTAAAATACAGTAACTGTGCTGTTTTCATTAAACAAAATGTTCAGGTCATTTCAATGGGGAATATTGAAATTTTTATTAAGTTCCAAATGCTCACTCAAGCATCAGCCTTATTTGAGGGTCAAATGTTGTTACTTCAAACACATTTGAAATGCAGCCGGCATCACGCCAAGCTTGCCTGAGAATGCATTCTCATGCAGAGGGACGCTCACAAAGCGCTGACGCCGGGTGCAATTCGATTGCACCACGCACAGACAGCCCCACAAACCGGGAGGGCGCACGGTGGCAAAGTGGGGCGGCGGCCGTGGGTGGGGTTCGGAGGGGGTGGGGGAGTATAAGGTGGAGCATGCTTCCAGCACAATGGCAAGGGGAGAGAACTAGAGGGGGGTGGAGCGGGTGAATGCTGCAATGGCAGTGCAACAATCATTACAGAAACCAGTAAATAAAACATCATTTGAAGACATTTCTTCTTCTACTTTATACAGAATATTATATCGGCTTTGTTTTATCTTAAGGCATCCTAAAAAAATTACATCAAGTAACTGCAGGATTTTATTCATTGCTTGTCAGCGTTTTAAGGAGAATGTAGGTCACCGCCGCGGATTGCCGTCGGCATACCAAGAGACTGCGGGCCTTATTAAAGAAACATCAATCTGAAAATTTAGTAATGTCGACGCCGGCTTTTTGGGCATCCTTCGTAAGCTCAGCCTCGGAATGAACACACACTTTTTCCCCCAGTGTTCCCATCACACAAGCACACCGGCAGTGCGGTGGACAAGCGTTAAAGATGACGCCTCACTCCCCACTGGGCTGTCCGGAGACCACAAAAGAACAGACTGGAGATTCCTGGCAGGTCCACACAGAAAACTACAAAGTTCGATGTGCCTTTGAGCGGTACAAGAGACCTGACGTTCCGATGTTTACAGTCACTTAAGGCCATGTTCACATCAACGCACATTTTTTTTAAACCCGAGCACCAGGCAGCTAAAAGGTCCTTATTTTAATGATTCGGCTTTTGGGGGTCCTCAACACACCTGAAAACTCATCAGTTCTTTTCAAGTGCATGCATCTTATACGTAACAGGAAGTTGGACATTCTGATTCAAAGCCATCAGTCATCCAGTGGTGAATTGCAGAATTCATACTCAATTTAGGGAATTCTTTTTTTTCTGGTATACTGTATGGATGGATGAGGCCTAATTCTGAATATATTTTTTGCCTACACCATCTGATAGATGGAGCATGGCATCATGTTCGAAGATAATTTTGAGGATTTTCAGCAGGTAAAAAAATACTGGTTTTATCTATTAACAGGAAATTGGGTGGACATAACGAAATTCGATGTCTTTCATAACCAGAAGCCATCTTGGGCAAATGCCAAGGCTTGTACTTGAAACCACATCTATTAAGAAATGACCTCAAAAGCTTGTTTGCTCTTTTCCCTCATTCATTGTTGTTGCACCATTTCAGGGAAATGGCTTTCTTCTGGCTTGTAATTAACTGAAATAATAGTCTAACCATTGGGAGTAATTATACACTGAAATTTTTGTTTTAAAGAGGAGATTTTTGTTTTGGTGTATGTTGTTAGTTTTTTTATGCGAAGGTTTGGGGGGAAATCATTGTAAAATCACCCAGCAAAATGTGTACCCCATCTTTATGTTAAAGATGGCTTGCAATAACATAATGGTGACAAAAGCAAGAACAGAGGGCACAATACACACGGCGTATGTTCCCCTTCCCATCTTTGCCACACTCACTCTTGACCCAGAAAGTCCAGCAGAGCACGGCAAACCATAAACATTAATCGACTGGTTAGAGGCCCACGTCGTCCTACGGCTAATCGCAAAACTGTCCACTCCATCATAAACAATTGTCTGTATGTGTGTGTGTGTGTGGGTGTGCGTGTGTGTGTGTGTTTGCGTGTGTGTTTGCGTGTGTGTTTGCGTGTGTGTGTGTGTTCTTTTTAATAGCAACTGCCCACTCACTCATACGATACATAAATGCAACACAATCATGTAGAACGCACGAGGCTGTGCAGCCAGCGTGCGGCGGCCACTGTGGACGTTGCCTGGGCGACCCAACTTCCCCCGCTCCGATGAAAACGCGGAGACATGTATAACAACGCTTGCGCTCTAATTTAGAAGCCTGATAGTCTTGGGCTTAATATTGCCAGTTTTTCATTGATTATATTATGAATAGTGTTGAGTTATTTGGGACAAGAGTGTTTGACAAACAGCAGGCATGGCATTGTATGCTGTTTACCTAACTTTGGACTGAATACCATGAATTCAATCCTCTTCAGTTTACATTCATTTATCGCATTTTTATGATTGTTCATTAAATGTTGTCTGCGGGTCGTGGCGCATCGGCAGAGTCAGTGCTTTAAGTAGAAAAAAATAAGTGCCTGTACTGTTCTTATTAGACTGTTGCCAGGAAAATTGGCCGATGGGTGAAAGCAGATCATTAAGTAAATTAAATAATACATAATACATAAATAAATCATAACATTCAGCTCAAGAATATCTCTGGTTTTAAAGCCATAGGTAGAATTGGGGGTGTTTTGCTCTTTTTAAAGGCGTTAAGGATCAGTTCCTTACATGGGTGAGAAGAAAAAAACACAGCTCCGCGTTCTTAACAAAATATCAAAAACGTCAAAATCAAAGACATACTAGAAAAGCAGACTTGTCAAGTTGATTTACAGATTTGATTGCCATTAATCAAAGGAACGGAAGAGCTACACATGTTCACATTTGACAAATATCAACAACCCCTTATGACGTTTGTTTTAAATTTTTGCTTTACTTGTGTTTTAATATATTTTCAAATACACAAACAAACAACAGTTTAAAATATTGAAATGTAATTTAGAAATAATTTGCCCCGTGAATTCTAGTACACTGCAAAATATTTTCATCTCATAAGTTGTTGCATATCTGTCGCGTATACTGCAGTTGGACACATTTTTCAGGCTCTAAATCAGTGGTCCCCAACCTTTTTTGCACCACGGACCGGTTACGTGTCAGAAATATTTTCGCGGACCGGCCTTTATATAAATAAATATATTTATATATTTATTATTTAAATATTTATATATATAAATAGGATGAAATAAAATGATACGACTGGCATAAAAACAAATATAAACCACATAAAAATAAAACGTTGAATTAGTGGGAGCACCGAGCTCTTTTCTCAGAAATGAGCCGTTCCCATCTAGGCGTAATCGGAGACAATGACACCCGAAGTGGTTAAGGTTTGTCTTTAAATGCAGGATGCTTGGTCTCCATGTGCCGAAGCAGGTTTGAAGGCTTCATTGCCTCGTTAGCTAGCCTTTCGCCACATATGCGGAGTGCACTTGGCGCGTCAGAGTCACCTGTGGCGATAAATCCATATTTTAAGTAGGACTCCAGAAATGTTCTTTTAAATGCAGCTTTCCTTTTCTTAGAAGTCGTAGCCTCTTCTTCTTCAGTGTCCTCATTGGACGTTTTTCCCTTTCCGAAGAAGCTTTCCAAACTTCTCTGTTTCTTGCTCATTTTTGCTTGCCTCGCGGGCTTGACTGTGGTGACATGTCACGTGACCGAGACGAGCGCCCTGTGTCAAGAGTCCTTTATTTTTCAGATGCACCGACAGATGTAATTGGGAGAGATTCGCCAATTTTTTTATATTTTTCAAAATAAATTCTTACTCATTTTTGCTAGCTTTGCGGGCTCGACTGGGGAAACATGTCACGTGACCGGGACGAGCGTCTTAACCTGAATGACTTGATCGTCAATGAAAAAATATATATAGATTTTTTTTTTTTTCCTGTGCGGCTCCGCGGCCCGGTACCAAGTGACCCACGGACCGGTACCGGTCCGCGGCCCGGTGGTTGGGGACCACTGCTCTAAATGACCCTCTGTCATTTCAGGCATGACTCCTGAAACTTTTTTTATTCGTCTGCTCATTACAGACATGTCAATAGGATTTCCTGTTGATTTGTGAAATGTTTCAAAAATGTATTGAAAAAGCTTGAGTTGTTAGAATTTTGTGTTTTAGTGTGAATCATCAAATTTTGCAGTCAGGTTCTGCCTGTTTCCAATGACCAAAATGCAAATGTTTTACAATTTAGCAACATCCGCCTATAATGCATAAGTAGTTTGGATTGCCGTGCAATCAGATGATAGTCAAGAAAATAGAAAGTTCCTTCTTTGAACGATTCTTGGAAATCACCCTAAAATCTCTCAACCAAAATGTCAGTCTTTTTGTACGTTTTCATGCACGGTTTCTTGTGGCTTTATTGCAGTTTACTCATGATGGCCTATCAAAGGTCATGTTATATACGTGTTGTGAATTATCCAGTTTGTTTATCTTTCCCATAATCCTAAATGTGCCACAATTTATTTTCCTATTTCAATTATTCATCAGGGCCTCTGTGTGTCATTGTGGGAGGAAATGTACCGCGTTGATGAGCCAACCGCTAACACTAGCCACGTGGTCTGAGTGTTAACAGTAGCGGATTAACGTGGCCACAATTATGCCGGGTAAATATGTCTCAGATGCCGCAGTGCATTTGACCAGTTTGTCAGGTGGCGTTAACCTTGGTGCATTTGATACTGCTGCTTGTCTGCTATCTCAAATTCATATAAAAAGGTCACGCCACTGACCCCATCACGTCCATCGACTTTACGCCATACTCGTTTTTACGAGGGTGAGACTGCTTGATTAGCTAATAACAATATACGTAGTATCTGGCCCCTGAGGGCTGTCTTGAGTGCGTCCCACAGGGGCTGTTGTCATCCCACACAATCCCTCTGTATGAACTATGATTTCTTTTAATATCCTTTCAAATTTGTGGTGTACACAGCATAGTGGACTACAGTGACTACACGTGTCAGTTATTCACTCAAAAATTGACTTAATCAGTCGGAAACCTGGGTCTGTTTCGTCAAACAAAAAACTATTACACAGGTGACTCGAGATACAAGTTTAGTCCAATTTGTGACCACAAAAAATTCAAAACACTTAAATACGTGCATATTAAAAGAAATGGAAATGCCACTTATTCTTTCCAACCTCTCCATTAAAACACAAAACGTTTTGTTCTACACTTGCTGCACTGAATAATATTGTACTTTGTAAAAATCTATAATAATGATGTAATGAGTAGATTGCAAAGAATTAAAACAGTGTTTGCCACTTTTTTTTTTTAATTAATTCAATGGGCATTGTGTTGCTCCTTTTAGTTTGTGCACCTTAGCCACTTGGGCCATAGATGGGGCACAGTGGTTGGGAATCATCGTATTCAAGGGACATATTTTTAGAGTTATTGAAGGAAATACCATATTTATCTGACAAATAGAAAGATGCTTAGGTTCTGACTAAAATGTTGAAGCGGCATTCAGTTGTCATGCTGCACGCAAATGAAAAGTGCTACCAACAGAAGGGAAGTCAGCCCACAATGGCTTTAAATACATGTTAAAAACATTATTCTTTTCCCCCAAACCTTTCATTAAGATCTTTTAAACATTTTTGAAACAATTTTATAACATTGTCTTTTAGTAATTCTACAACCATACTTTTATTTCTTCACTTTACTTCACTTTAGATTTTTGTTAATCTATTTAAATGTTGTCAATGCAATTTCTAGTAATTTTGGTAAGATAAATTTTATTTGTCTTCTTTGCTTCGGAATATCATTTGTTGTGTTTGTAAATGGCCTGTTAATTTTAATCTCAAAATTGTGCGTGCGTGTGTGTGTGTGCGTGCGTGTGTGTGTGTGTGTGTGCGTGCGTGCGTGCATGCGTGCGTGCGTGGACAATAGCATCTACGATCGAAGGTAAACAGTTATTATCTGTCTTTTGACTAATAGACTTAGTCAAAAGACAGGCTTTTTTTATGTAGGCGACTAATTGGGTCACTGGATCTAATTAGAGGGACACATTTGTGGACAAACAATAATTATCTAAGAAATGAACCCCCCCCAATAGATACCACCCTTACAACTAATTACACTTACTTTTTTCCTTATTTCCACAAAAAAGTTCTAAAGTTTACCTAATAAATCTTCATTTTGTGTGAAACTTTTAAATGTCACTCAGTGTCTATGGAGTAATTGAATTGCTTTATTATTCTGTTGTTAGAAGGATCGTTAAAAAATACATCTGGGAAATATGTCATTTCATTACATATTCAACGCTGACAAACATGGGTGTGGGACATTTCATTGAGTATTTCAAAAACAAGCTCAACCTTTACTCAATGGTTATCAAATGTCTACTAACATGGTCATGACGCTTTACAGCTCACCATAAAACACTAAATTCTAATAACTCAAACATTACATTTGGTAAGTATATCTATCATGAGTATGCCCACAAAAAGTCTAAAAAACTTACATGAAAAAAACAAAAAACGTTTTCATAGACGGGCACACAGCATGAAAAGTCTAGTTCATAGAGTTTTGGAATTTGGCTGCTAATGTTACACGTCTTTGGGCATTCTGGCGGGCTGAGGGTATTTTCTATCACACACTCATGGTACACCTGACAATTTGGTGACAGGAAGTAGACTAGACTTTATACTAGGTGAAAACAGGTCTAAGTCATGGTGGTGTAACAATTTTGGTGGATTTGATCCAAGCGCAGGCAGACAGATTGCCTGCGCTTGGCTGATACGTGTTAGGTGTTCTTGGATTTTAGTCTTACTTATGACATCAGCATGTATCAAAACTGCTGAATAAATGTAGAAATAAATTCATTGTGTTCAATCTCACAATGGCCCAAACCCCATTGTGACCTGTGTCAGTCAACAAAAACAGAGAAGTAAAACCACCCATGCGCACTGTACACTTTGAGTGCACTTTGGGCGAGATTTGATCTGGGCAAGAACAAAGGGCCCGTGAAGTCTTCCATCTTGGCTCACATCAGACAATATTCAGGGATCCGTCATGCATAAATTCAACTTATTATTTAAACTTGATTTATTTTCCAGGTAATTTTGTAAATCATTTACCCATCCAAATTACGTCAAATGTAGCTGAGATTTCCAAAATAGACAGATGCAAATAAATAACCTGTATAGGTGCCAGATAAAATAATATTCTGCCAAAGCAGTGGTCCCCGAGTAATTTCTTGGTTATAATGGTGGTCCAATCAGTTTCTCTTAGCAACATTAAACTTAGTAGGCATGTCTAAGAGAAGAAGAGAAGCTTTCAGCATTCATCCACATTTGTTTAACGGCATTCCACATTTGTGCCATACTAAGACTGTCAAAAACGATCTGAGTCCTACCAGGCCAACATCGGAGCTGATAGTAACACAAGCAGCATGGCAAATGTTCCAAATGTTCAATATGGGCCAATAAGTGTCATCCCAACGCCTCGCAAAGCAAGACGGACGGCTATCTTGGCGAGATCGGAGACATTTTCCACGCCGCGGGCGAAAGAATGCCAATATCCATCACGTTTAAACAATCAGCGCAGACGCTCGCCCAACCGTAATCAAGGTAAATGACGGTGGCGTGATCCTCCCGCAGGGGGGGTTAACAAGCCCTTCATCTCACCAAGACGAGAGTAAAAATTCTTTTTTTTTTTTGGGACTCAGAAAAAAAATGAAGCTGCTGTGACCTCCGCTGCAGGGCCACTTTGCGACGAAGGCTATAAATCAATGGGGCCCATAACAGACGCACTTCTCCAACAAAATCGGATCAAGCGCTCGCGTAGTGAAGCACTTAAAGGACTTCGTCGATGCTTCATGCTGGAGACTCAATAAAAGGCAAAAGAAAAGAGGGGGTGGGAAATGTCCAGACTTGACTTTGCGGCGGTCACAATTGCATCTGGAATCGCTGCACTTGTACTCAAATGAGATCAAAGTACTAAAGAGCAGCCATTTTCCTTGGCGGAGACCTAAGAGTAAGCGAGCAGAGCCAATGTGTTGCATGTGGTCCTGGTAACACTCTGCCTTTGATGCTCTACGTATTAATAAAATGAAATTTCCTCTCTTTTTTTCCGTTGCAAATCTTGAGTGTCGAAGCAATATGGGCCTCTAACACTGCGGCCATCTTGAAATCTTTATTAACTGTACAGGTGACGTCACATCATCAACTGTCAAAAGAATGCAACATGAGATTTTGGTTATACAAATGCATTCTGAAAAAAATCACTGTCAATATTTGTCCCTCATGGCTTCTTTTAATTATATTGTAGTCATGTATTATATAAAATTCACTTTTTAATGTTTCGTCTATAAATCGTTACGTCTTTAAATTGTCGATACAGTAACAGTGGAGCAAGAAAAATGTGTGTTTGGTGAAGGGTCAATGCGCCACATACACACAATTTGGCTTATTACACTAGTGAAAATGCTTTGCCTTTACTCTCACTTTTTTTAGGCAGCTCTGCACTGACAGGCATGCTTTTCTAAATTGTGATATAATGCTTAACCCTTGTGGTATATAAAAGGATGGTACAGACATTGTGTTACCACACCACGGAACTGTTTTAAAAATGGTAGAAGTATATCAAAGATGAAACCATTAGCTGAAATGGTAAGTGTTAATTCATGTCACATTATTGCCTCACGCAGGTCAATATTCAGCAATTTTAACTGTTATCCAAGTGTAAAAACAAGGTCAATCGTAAAGACTATAAAACAGGCGACGTGATGGCAACATTTGTTTATAAAATGACACACAATGACATGAACAACACTGCCACCACCTGCTGTTAACCAGATGAAGAATTGCTTTTTTATCACAGTGGCTTTTATCATTATAATATTACACAATTTACGAAAATAAATCTCACAAGTCACGCACAACCAATTCACTCATACAATAAAAAAATAAAGCTCATAACATTTTCTCAAACTTCTAATTATACTCGAATAATGATTCAATTCAAATGGGTGAGCAAAAATTGCACCTAAATAAGATTTGAAAACAACCTCTTTTAAAAGACTAAATGCAAATGTCTTGTACATAAATGTTTAATACATTTGAACTCTACTTTAATAATCTACTCTACGGGACTGAGAAAAAAACATTTTAATCACACAGTTTGAACATTTAATTCAGTGTTTCTTTGTGCATCACCAGAGGAAGCCTGTGGACTTAACACGCTCTCAATCACTGCTCTTGACAATTCAAAAAAATAATGATCATTTGCATTGTATTATGATTGCTGCGTGGTTATGTCCTGGTGTATTACGTGAAGACATTTTGAGATATTACTCAGTGGAAAACCACATGCCAACAAAACCCAGGCATTGGCAGGAGTGGATTTACCCGATTGTTCGGTCTTGGCGGTGGTCCAAAAAGTACAGTAGCATCAAAAGCAAAGGTTTCATAGGAACATTTTTATGTGTGCACACACACACACACACACACACACACACACAGACATACACAAAGATCCAAACACACAGACATTACAACTGGAAACCATAAAATATGCATGATGGCGAACCGGTGAAAATTTCAATATTATTATGGGCAAAAAATTGTCAAGCATCTGAATGCCAACTAACTGACAGATAATAATAATAATAATAATATGCATATACAGATTAAATGAAATTATATTTTTTTATTTTTAAGAATGGTAAAAGTGCAAATGGGGAAAATTAAAGTAAAAAGCTGATTAAAAGTAACTGATTTGTAATAAAAACCTATCAATAAAAAGTGAAAATATGAAAAACAAGAAATATATCTAAATAATTATAAAGACACTTTTTAAAAAATTAAGAATTACTTATTAAAAATGTTTACAAAGTAAATTATTAATTACACAAATAAATGAATGTATTAAGATACAGTTTAATAATCAGTTTATTAAAAAAGTTTAATAGCTCATTTATAGTTGAGAGTAATTTCATTAGCTATATAAATAAATACATAAATTGACAAGTGGGGGCAATTAATTTAATTTTAATAAGTCTAATAATGATTAAAAGGGGAACGAAAAAAGTTATTAAAGCAAGTATTTATTCTAACAAACTAAATGCCCTCATTGGAATTATTTCTATGCTAAATATTAGTGGGAAAGGCACATCTACGTGACGTCACAGGTAATTTTATTTTTGTCCATGCTTTCAAAACGCGTACACTTCTCGTACGTGTTTAGTCGCTCTCTTAAAGACAGTCAATTTACAGCGTGATATTGACCCCACCGCTCTGAGCAGATTTACTAAATCGCATTCATCAATAGAAGACAATTAAACACAACTGACCTGGCCTATGGGTGAGGCTTGCGTCAAAGTCAACTTCCAAACTTAGAGTACGTGCACGACGGAGGCAGCGGCGTCCTCGCAAGCGGACAAGTTCACCCACGGAGCTCCAATCGCGAAGGTCCTGGACGGCAAGCGAATACACGCGTGGAGATCGTAGAATCTGCAACGCTAAAATCTTCAGGGTTAGTCCCCACAAAAGACGCGTGTGCTGATGGAGGAGTATCCTGGTTGCGGAGGTCCGGAAAGGATGGAGGAGAGGGTCCGTCTCGCCTAGCCGCTTCCTCCGGGAGCTGACGTGCACTCGCCAGCTGATCAAGTGCGCATCCTGCCGCTCGTCAATGCTTAGCCAATCCGCGACCAGAGAGGAAAGAGAGATGGAGGAGGAGGGTCCGAGTCTGATGATGACGACGAAGATGATGTTGTGCATAGTGGTGGTGTTAGTTGCGTGGTGCGACCTCCTGCAGGTTTACAGCTGCGTTTACTTGAATATTAAGTGGCTTTCCAGCTTGGAAAAGAAAGCAAGTCAACTAAGTTAAATGTTCCACAAATGAAAAGTTCATAGTTCTTTTCACCCGTTCCCTTGACACGATGTTGTATTGCAAATCTCAAGGTGTTGGGTTCGTTCAATTCCTATTTATTTTGAGAACTTCTTCAACATGCTCTCAACTCGACTTCCTCGTGTACTATCTGTTCCTCTTTTCTCCACTCCCGTCCTCTACCTGTATTGTCCTCCTCGTGGCAGGACCAAGACACCATACACGAGTATCCAGGTGCCGCTATCGCCCTACAATCTCAAATACAAGAGAAAATTGCTTGAATTCTCTTTTTCTTTAATGAGTTGGAACAAAAACACGATTGTGGTCCAGAATGTGCAAACACAAACAATCTACTGTAGGTGCCAGACTAAGGTAGGAAACAAAGGATGTATAAGGAAGTGCAAAACATTTAAAGTAACATTATATTTGCCTTAACTTATAGTGAATGTATTATATCTTAACTTGTTTGTCCAAAGAACCAGAAAATGTCAATGATTTGGAACATAAAAGTGCAAAGGTTAAGGTGCAAAGCCCAAATAAATTACTAAAACAACAACATAAAACAATCTCATTCAGAGTAATTCATGGTTCAACGCTATTGAGCGCATTGCAACGTCTCCTAAAATTCCTGAATGCTCTCATAGGATGATACCTTATCGTCGCCGTTTGACAAGAAAGGGCAAGTGGGGCTGCTTATCGTGCAGCTAAATTTACATCGACGAAAGTGTCATTGCACTTTGTTCGGTGTATATATACGTATATATATATATATATATATAACTCAAACTATGAAAACCTAGCTTGCTTTGTGCAAGGAGTCATTCATGAAGGGTGTGGCCTTGAAGGGAGAGGGATTAGTGAATTGAGGCTGCACACATTAATGAAATTAAACTGCTAAAAAACATCACTTGCAATCATATGGAAGAGACCTGTGCAAAATATGAGCAGTTTTAGAGTTGAGGTGGTTTAAGAAAAGGTGCTAAATGTGCTAAAGAATTCTTGTGACCTCATTTTTCTTTGTTTTTTTTCTCGCGGGTGTTGCGTAGGCATACTGTTTGCATGCAACTTGCCATGCATATGTCTGGCTGCGTGCTAATTGGCCAACTTTCACATCTTCGGTTTGTCACCTGTTCTTCTCTGACAACGCATGCAAAAAAATACTAATTAAATAAATAAAGATGCAGCGTGATCTAAGGTGTTAATGAAACCGTTAGACGAAGGCTAAAGATAAAGACAATGAGCACCTTTCACAGGCAGACAGGGAAAGTCTGTTTGGCAATAACAAGTAAACACACAACAAATGTCTAATAGGACAACAAAGAAATGTGAGCATATATTAGAACTATGGCTGAAGATTTTATCGTGGGGCTTTCGAGTGCTGAGGGCAGTCTGATCTGATGTTCTGCACTCGAGGAAACCTAATCCGCATCAAGCACACTGACCTCCTGCAGGCGCACTTGCCACTTGAAGCAAAAATCACATTTGCTTTGAATTAATGTCCAAATGCAACGCTGATATATCGGACGGGCTGTGCGGGGCAGCGTTAAGATCATGTATTGTAGTGGCGATGGGCCAACAGTGTCTAGGAACTGAATGAGGGAAGAAATGCACATAAAATAGTTATAAATCAAGTAAAATAGTCATAAAGACCCAGGAATGCTGCACTAAATCTTGAAATAATAATAATAAAAATATCAATAAAAGATGATAAGTAAATGAACAAATAAATGTTATAAAGATCAAGGAATGTTGCATGAAATCTTCAAATACAATCATAAAAAATATCAATAAAAGATTATGAATAAATGATTGAAAATATATAAATTACAGTAATTATCTTTTAAAATCAAACAAAATCAGTGGGGGGAATGAAATAAGATAATACTGAATACCAAGTAAAATAAAGTAGAAAGAAAATCTAATTAAATAAATGAACACCAAATAAAAATGGCATTGAATAAAAACAATTTTAAAAATCAATGATGCTGGAAAAAATTGCAAAGTCGTGAATAAAAGTCCAATTAAACAACTAATGTACCTCTGTGTTTAATTTAAAACAGCAGACCAGGCTAATTTGAACAAGGATGCAGAGGTAATCAGATAGCGACATATTCATTAAAACACCCGTACATTATTCACTGAGGCTTTCACACCCTCACCAAGCCAGACCTCGGCTTCTGTTGATAAACACGTTAATGCTTTCATTGCTGAACTTTTGGCTGGAATGGATTCCATTGCTCTAATTAAGACCAACATTTTGTCAGTCAGGAAATATAGCCAACAGATCTCATGGGTCACCGGCCTAACCAGAGAAGTCCAAACCCCAGAAACTTTTTCCAGCTTTTCTAGGGGCATCCTAAGACATTCTCAGGCCTGCCAGGATAGTCTCTTCAAGCACCTCCCACTGGGAGGAGGCCTCAGATTCCTGAGCCACTCTCGATACAGAACAGCAGCGACTTGACTCTTTCCCACTCCTGCATGACTAAGCTTCTCTCTAAAGGAGAGAATGGACAGCATGTGGAGGAAACTCATTTTGGCCGCTTGTATAGGTGAAGATAGGAACGTAGACCAACAGGTATACTAAGAGCTTTGCATTTCATATCAGCTCCATCTTCACCACGATGGCCTGATCCAGTCTGCATCATCGCAGATGCTGAAAACTCAAATGTCTCTACTTTTTCAGATTTCTTTGTACATGTCAACGTGCTGAAAACTTGGCGTATATGTGACGTAACTCCCCCACGACCGAGTCCCTCATCGTGCAATGCTTTACATTTGAAGATGTAAATCTTTTCCCTTTCGTTGGTGTTCATCATACAAACTCAGTAACGAGCACAAAGGTTCAACAATATTGCAATAGCACCGCAGGGTTCTGGTCGGGAGGAGGGAGCGCATTCCTGCCGATCATGCCCCTCCAGGTCTCACTGTCAGAAGAACGAGGGGGTCCCCAATGGGAGCAGTCTCCATTACCCCCTCCTATGACTTAAAAAAGGATGGGTATTCTGGACTGCCGTTTGACACAAACAACAGTCAGGCACCATAAACCCACTCGAAGGCGGAGGGGTGGATGCTACACCCTCATTCGCTGTGATAGACCCACAACTGCGCGATGCTTATCTCAGAGATGGAGGCAAACAAACGAGCGCCGCGCCGCCTTGTCAGATGGACGTCACATGAAAACATTTAGAGGCCACGTTCATTCATTTCAGAAGTAACAGGCTGCTAATCCCCCTAGAAAGACTGTTTTGCCTTTTCACATGTGAGGCAAAGAATAGCAGCGGCAGATCACAGACCTTGCAGCTTCTGTTCCGGGGGCCCCTGCACCTCGACGGGAGGCCCCAACGCCACCGCCTCCCCTCCCCTCACTTTTGTTTAATCCCATTCTTGAATTTAGTCCACGTCGGACCACATGCGGCGATGAAGTTATCAGCGAGGACACCAGAGGCGCAACGGCCGCCTTTCGGCGCTTTGAGTTTGCTCATTGTAGCCGGAGCACATCAAATAAAAAAACGGCCTTCGTCAAAATGTATTATCTGCATGAAAGGCGAGTGAGCGGCTCGCAATCAATCTTTGTCCTTCGCTGAGCTGTCAAGGACATACACAAGGAGAGCAAATGAAGGAAGATCGACCTCGTCGCCACCCTATTTTAGGTTTTCTATTCGTTTATTGGGAATTTTGGGCCTTTGCAGAGCAACTGCTTGAACGGTAAAAGTTAGTTACCAGGCAACATATTCACATTCTCACTGTGACTATGCAAAAGGGTTAGCTTAAGGTTAACAGGAAAAAAAGTTTCTGCACAAGCTCCATTTTTTTAAATTATTTTTTTTACTTTAAAAGAGAGCAGCTTGTGCAAGAATTCAGTAGCAACTCCAAATGTAGCGCAAGACAATGTGGTATAAATACAAAGAAAAATCATGTAAAATGATAGAACCAAAGTGGATAAATAATAAAAAATAAATAAATTAAACTATGAAAATGAGTGCAACGTAAAAATGAAAAAAATAAATGCACAAATAAAATAATGCAAAAAAAAACCCCATCAAGTAAATTAAGCTATGTTGTGTTCGTACCCCGCAATAAAACTCAAGATAAACATTTCGTATTCGGTCTGAACATAGCATTAGAGAAACTTAAATACCTCACACAGAAAACCGGTTGACAGCTCGAGACCATAGGCGAGGGTGGGGAAGTAGGTCGACCGGTAAATTGACGCCCTCAACGTCAAGGCTGAATTTGAAAATTCTGTCCATAAAGAATGTGAACCGACTCAATGAGTCCAACCCTCACTGGAAATGAATCCAACTTACAGGACCAAACTCGGACACCAGTTGTACCGTCGACGTGGTCGAATGCCTTCTCCAAGTCCACAAAACACATGTAGACTAGTTGGGCAAACCTCCATGCATCCATGAGGTTGATGGCGTAGAGGTGGTCCACTGTACCAGTATGTTTTTTTTTTCTTTTTTTTCAAATCCCTTTTGAATTTTTATTTTTTGAATTTGAATAATCCTTTTGGATTATGATGTGGATATTTAGATCTGTATCAGATACAACTGCCATTTGGACATTCAGGTCTGGCTCATCCAACCTACACTGTACATTATCAAAAGGCCATAAACATCACAAAACAGACGGCGTGAAAAGCAAGGGTAGACAGAGGAGCAGAAAACAGCCAGTGGCAAAAACAAAATGTGGTTATTTCAAGCACTTAGACCTACATTAGGGGTCATATTTACTGCCATGAACACAGTGGCACAGATTTTGTGTTTTGATCGCATGCATGTAACTTTATGGATGCTGTAAATAACTACATAAACAATCACAAAAAAATCCCATGTTAACCATAGACTGCAGAGTCTACTGCTGTGGCACCAAGAGCTAAAGGCACAGCTCATTTTTGTTTGTACTGTATATTGTTATGTTTTTTTTTTGTCTTGTTGAAATATAAAATCTCAGGCTACTTATGTGGTGGTACACATCTAGACCTGGGAAGGTTTCATAAAAGAGGCCACGTTACAAAATTATGCACTTGCAAGCATGAATTTGTCCCTCAGGGGGTCAGCCAGCACGTTGGACGTGTTGGCAGCTGGAATCTCCGGCGAGGAAAAGGCAGCTTTTTTTTCTCCCTCTCGAGAGAGTCAGTGGCCAGGCCAGTACGCAATATGCAACACAAAAAGAAAAAAGGTGCCATTTTGTGGAGCAATCACCGAGACACAGAATCACAATATATCCCGGGAAGTGGACTTCAATTTCCGGCTGGTAATCAGGGCTCTGTAGGACGTCTTTTCTTGAAGACAAAAAAGGCGCAGAAGTACATGAGAGCTTTTTGCCTAATCCGCACTCACTGCGGGGCACCAACAGCTGGGGAATATTGCTTGAGCCCTATTGATTTTTTTTAAACATGCATGCACTTGGAAAAGAAGGACACATTTACACAAGCTGATATTGTGATGTAGCATATTGTTTTCTCTTATTATACAGAACGGACACTCAAGCAACTAATATCCATATTATAGCCACAATCAAGATTGTTGTTCCTTAGCGACCTGGGGCAGAGGTCTAAGCTGCACCATAAGGCAGATAAAAAAAAGTCAGCAAAGTCAGCAAAGACACATACTAAACAAACAACACACTGGATAAAAATCATGAGGTAATGCAATAATACATTTGATGTTCATACAAACAAAGAAAATAATATTGTGGAAGCACCACTTGTTGGGAGACAGAACTCACAGGGCTCATTCATTAGTGCCCTAAGCTCTATTTTAAGAAAAACATCGATTCATGAAACAAATGTAAAACAAAAGACAAAACGAAAACTCAGTCTCCTGTACTATATAGAAAATGTATTCCGAAAAAAGAGAAGAGGGGCCACTCCAGTCAAGTTGCGACTGTGGAGTATACTAATGCATCTTACAGAGCAAGGACACACCATACATGCTAACCTAGGATAACCAAATTCTCCTACCCTAAAGCACAGATGGCATATTTGTTTTCCTCATTTCCAGGCTTGTGTCCTCAAATGTTTGCCGGATATGTATCCGGCTCATAATGGTTGACTGGGGGGGGTGCGGTCGGTGTCTGCAGCCGAGAAGAGACGACGACATCAGATACACAAATGCATACAGTAAGCAGCCTGAAGCTCTTCTCATTCACATGTCACGTAATCCAATAAAGGTTAGATTAAAAGAAGAGTGTTTCCTGGCTTTGGCGCGAGAAACAGGATTTAATGGAGGCCAAAGAAAAGTACATTTAAGTTTGAGCGTGTCGCGTCTGGTCTACGCGTTTAAAAGGCAGGCAGGCGGACAATGGGCGGTGCACTCGGCTGTATTACAGCAGCACTGTAAAGGCTGCCGACTTTCTGTGTAAGGGGATTGGACAGAAGTGCTCTTTTCATGTGGAAATGAGCATTTTCAAAAAAGAGAACAAAACCGCATTGAGCCCCACCCACACCTTCACACGGACGGAAAACAGCAACCTGGTGCTGGACGACAACCGCGACAATGTGCATTATGTTTATTTCAGGACTCGTAGCCATGAGGAAGAAGGAATGTCACTTGGAAACTACTGCATCCTCAGAAACCTGGCAGTAATTGATACTATTTAGTACCTGGTGTTATCCAAATGCTACCTGGCAATAGGACTCCCTGCTATTATTCTCTGGCACTTCTGGCACTGCCTGGCACCATTACCTGGTACTCCTGGTATGATATCTTACCTCATACTATTTTGTGCTACTACTGGCATTACCTGGTTCTATTCCTTCATACTCCTGGTATAACTATGCATAATCTAGTACTATTACCTAGTGCAGTTACTCCTGTAGTAACGGTTCTATTAGCTAGTACTACCTGGTACTTCTTCTATTAGCTGGTATCATTCCCCTGATGTTTCTGATATTATCAGGCAAACCTTGCAAATCAATCTGACTGACAATCCAAAGTCAGCCCGTAGCAATCATGCAGCGTTGCTGTAAAGCTGGCTAAGTGGCTCCATTATGTGCTCCCTTGCCGCTTATTGCACTCAGCAGCAGCAATAACGTTGATTCCAAGAGGGCTCGGTTAAAAGTGGGCAACTTTTGTTTCTTTTGGCGTGTGCTCAAAGAAGACGAGGCGAGCGTGTTCATCACGGGCTGAGCGAACGCTACTATACTCGCCGGGTGCTGGCTAATGAAGAGATATGTCCTCCATTAGGCCGCCCCGCACTCGGGATGCAGCGATTAGAGGAGCCTCTAGAGGGGCTTCTCCTATCACAGCCCCTCCATCATTGAGTTCAGCAAATCTTAATATCCAGCATCGTTTTCATAAATTGAATCCTAATGAGGGCGGTTGACACGGCCGTGATTTATGCTCTCCGATGGCTTAAGCAATTTCGGCCGCTGCTCTGCAAATCATGAATGTCAAGGGTTTAATCACACTCCCAATGTCTCACAGCCTTTATTGTGCGTTATGATAACTAACAAAAGTTAGCCGGCGTGCTAATAAGCTCCCCCAAGGCGTGGCGGCCATGTTAGCAGCAATATTCCGATGAAGCGCTCTCCTCGGAACACCGCCACAAATTACCTTGCCGTCGCAGTGAGTTCTTTCAGGACGCATTTAGCCAGCAGCGGCGATGTTGATGATGTTGTGTGCGTAAGGCGCATCCCATTGTATCCCGCACCGTAATTTGACTCATTGATTTTTAATTTCTCCCACATCGGAGCTGCATGGCCACTAATTCTTCTGCCGATGTTTTATGGAGAAGTGAATGGCTCTTCTATCAGGCCAAATATGTCTTCCTGCATTCTTTGGAAGAACTTAATTGCTTTTGTATAATACTTGCCACAAGGACAGAGGTAGAAGACGTGCAAATGCGCTTTAAATGTTGCGTTTCCGCTCTACTTTACTCATACAGTAAATTGTAGGGATTATTGTTCTACGACCAATATCTGCTCCATGAATTTATTTCCACTTGTCTATTCATTATGATTTGGCAGAGTTTCTCTTGACTGCACTGCACTGAGAGCTGTATGCATTTGGATGTTGCATATTTTTGTCCAATCAGATTTCGCCCTCCATGTGTTGCCATGCAAATCTAATTGGTCCATGCCCTTCAGAATCAGTAGTGTTGCCCAATGTATTTTAAACAAGGCTAGAGTGCTGGCCCTTGAAGTTGTCAGCATTTTTACATCCTCTGATTGGTTGTTCGGAAGAAATCTTTGATTGACTAGGGCACATTCCCTTATCCATTAGCCTTCTAAACACAATTAGCAAACACAAAGGGCCATTAAAACACTGTATATATATCTCCCCCTATATATATATATATATATACATATACACACACACACACGCACACACACACACACACACACACACACACACACACACACACACACACTCAGACTGTGTAAAAGTAATATTAATGCATAATAGCGGCGATCATTTAACTTTTTCGTGTTTGTTACGAGTTGATCTTCTCTAGTGATTTAATCGTAGTTGAATGAAGATCCCCAGTGTTGGATCCTTGAAGAGGATGAGGTCATATTAGAAGATGCACCACTCTCATCGTCTGTCACTGTCAATCCGTAATTGTCCTCCGAACGATTTTGCTAGTTTTATCGCCGCCCTAAACGGTGACTTGTTGTTAGCGATTTACAGCCATGTTTTAAGAGCACATCCTCTGCGCTCTTGATCGGCGTCTTCCTGCACACTCCAGCGCTGTGACAGCTTTCCAATGACATTGCCCTTTCACCTTATGGAGCGGACGTCGGCCATTTTGAGAGCACACCGCCGCTATCGACGCGATAATGTCTCAGTCGCCCCAGGAACCCGAGCAATAAATTGAGACGAATGATCAGTCGATGACAATTTCCATAATCGTTATCCCTTCCGTAATTCATCAAGGTAATGATAGCCGCATCCCTCCAGTGTCACATTTATTCCATTTTGTGCACAGCGGCTGTGTGGAGGGAGCGCTGCACCCGCCTACCATCCCCGAAGGATTGATGACATACTGCACGAGCGCGCGAGCGACATGTTATCTGACCAAAAATAACAACTCGGGGGGGGGGGGGTGTTCACCAAATGGGATCTAATTCCCCCGCCCACCTCACTCCCACTTTGCTCCATTAGGGCCTCGTGCGACTCATTGAGATGCACCATCATCACATCTCTGATGGCGGAGATGATAAACAATGCACCAAAAAAGATTAAAAATGTTTCAATTTACTAAAAAAAACATTTTGTGGCCATCAGTAGAAATGAATTACAAATAATGAGACATTGGAATTTAGTCCGAAAAAAATATTCTAATAATAAGGAGTTCAATGAGACATTGCCAAGAGAATTTAAAAGGAAATTGTTGAAAATGTAATTTTGAAATCAAGCTTACCAAAATTTTAATAATACAAATAGGGCTGATTTTCATATAAATTGGTCAGTGAAGACATAACCCACTGATTTTCCTTTTGAAATCAATTCATTTCACTGATACGGGAGAATTGCTGACTATTATCATTCACAAGATAAAAATAGTCTCTATGAAAGATTTTTTATTTATTTTTTAAAATTTTGATGCCTAATGTTTTTACCAATGTGTGTTTCAAATGAAGTTTCATCATTTGCAAGGTTTTCTAAAAATAACATTTCTGTAATATTTTCCATTTGCTTGTGATGCGTTTTCCATGAATAATAAAATAAATCCATCTCAAGCATTCTTAGAGTTCCGTTGTGTGATGCTTTAACAAATGGTCCTTTTTTGTCACTCAAGCAGCTTTTACCCGTGAATGGAACTGGAGAAAGCGTTATTATGTTGTTGCAGATCTCAAGTGTCAGGATCCGGCAGCCATTTTGCATTCACACAATAGCAGACAGCTAAACAGATGGTGCTATTTCAGAGGTAAGTATGAATTTGTGAGTGTTGCAAGATTTGCATGTCTTTACTAGTAATATGATTTTATTGAGATAAAAATAAAAATGTGATATTATATAATCAGTTACTGACTGATTTAGGAGCTGTCAAAAATATTTAGTAGGGTTGTTGTCGTGCAAATTGCACAAGATTGACTAGAAGAATAAAAATGTTTAAAAAAAATGAAAAAAGCTATAGCAAAAAAAAAAGACTCAAGCATTTGCCTGTTGTTCATAAGCGAAGAAATACTATCACATAATTTACAAAAAGCTGCTACTAGCTAAATAAATAACCCTTAAAAAACTATTAAAAACTATCACAAAAAAAATTAAGCAGCTTCATTTGGACCAAAAAATATTTTTTTTATCGTCAGTCACGGGAAAGTGAGTCACACTGGGACATTATCAAGTGCATTAAGTTAAGCAATGATTAAAACAATTCTTTAGAAAATGATTTCATATGCTTTAAATATACATTTTGCAGTCATTGAGAAATAGGTTCTAACACGAGATTATCACATGACAACTTAGTCGGGATATTGTATTTAAGTAATTAAAAAACCTGAAATGGTTTCATTTGCTCTAAAAATGTGTCTTCAGTAACTCGGATGTGTGTTACAATGGGACATTATCACGAGACTTTAGCAGGCAATTGTACCCATAGGTACCCTCAATACAGATTTTAAAAAGGGCTTCATTTACATTAAAAGCATTTTGTGGTCAGTGATAGAGCAAATTAGTTCCAAAGGGGCATTATAACATGAGAGCCATGCTCAGAAAATAAGTCACCACTATTGCTTCTCTTCACGTACAGCAACACAAAAAGGAGAATAAAATGTGGAAGACATGACATTACTCGATGCTGCCGCACAAAGATGCAAAACCTGCTTTCCGAAGGCACGGAGCGCCAGCTCATCAATAATGCATGGAGTGGCTGTCGTTGTTTGCTTTGGATTAATACTCACACTGAAGTAATCTTCGAATCAATTGGGTTAAAACAATTGGAGTAAAACGATTGGTCTGAAATCCAAAATTCAGCCCACAAAATTCTATTTGACTTGGGAACATGAAATTTGGTTGATATGTCGATAATTGTAGACTCCCCGAAAAGTTTCAAGAATCAATTCCCAAAAAGAAACAAGAAGTCTGCCCTTTATGTTTAAAGCGTTTGTATTAGCCCTCGAAGACTGATTTTGTCCAAAAACTACTAAATGCTACACTCCAATAAAACCAGGTCAGAGTTGAGCATCACATTGCAACGTAAGATCTGGCAGACACATCTGTCATTAGTAGACACACAAACAAGATGCCATGCCCGAGACAACACAGGCATTTTGGTTTAAAGCAGCAATTTGCGGTCTTTTTGGACATTTCAAGGGGCCCACAATGACAATTTTGTCCTTGAGATCTTGTCCAATTGCTACAAAATTTAAAGGTGGTAGATTAGACAGCTGGGTGATCTTAAATAACAAAAAATGTTGCTTTTTCCAAACTGAGCTTGGGTGAAGCATAGTGGCGAAGTTTGCTCACCCTCAAAAAAACAAAGCTTTAATAAGTCAGGCCACAAGTTCAAGTTCAGTTTCATTTCACCACTTTGGAATTTGGTAAGCGTGTTCATCACGAGAAGAAGTCTCAAGAAGTCATGCCCCCCCCCAGAAAAAGTCTGCCATTTTGGTCTGGAGAAAACATTTTAGGGCTAATTTTGAATATGGATATGAAAAATGTTTTTTCAATTGCTACCAGATTTGAACCACATTTATCAGATGGGTGATGATAAAAGATGAAAAATGTTAGTTTTTCTCATTGCACGTTTTAAGTGTAAGGTGTTTTTAAAGTATCTGTCTCATTATCCGAGTTTCGATCGAGAAATGGAAGTATTGGTAGTATCCACTCAAGACACGAGCACACGCACGCATGCACACACACACGCACGCACACACACACACACACACACACACACGAGCACACACACGCATGCACACACACACGCACACACACACACACACACACACACACACACACACACACACACACACACAAGCACGCACGCACGCACGCACGCACGCACGTAGGAATGTTCCATCAGGGCCGAAAGTACACCAAGGTTCCTAATATGGACAGGGAATTGTTTAATACCTCTGCAACCCGCCCGAGTTTTGCACATGCGTTGGGGGAGTTACCTCTGCAGGGCAAAATCATTTGATATAAGAGCTGGGCCGTAATGGAGGTCTATGGATTTCATTTTTTGTTGCAGAGAAGGAAAAATGGAGCCGTGCTTTCACATAAATCCACTCATAGTCTCTGAACTCCCTTGGTAAATATATTATATACAGGGGAAACATTGCCGTCTGTATTTGGGGAAGAAACTGGTGCGGAAGCAACCAGCAAGTGTTATTTGTGAATTATCAAACATTAGAAAAATAGTAGATTATTATATGCAGTATAAATAGAAATAAATGAAACATTAGGAGCCACCGCAGTACTGTTGATATCACCAATACTGCTCTGAGCCTTTTAGGGGTTCTGTTCATCATTTTTTCTTTTTTAAGATAAATAAGTATGTTTTGCTTTTCAATAAAGTTACCTTGTGCTAATGTTCCTTGTTAACTATTTTCTCAAATTTTTGGAGTGGGGGTGTAACGAGAAGGCTGTGGGCTGGGAATCATTGTAACAAAATGACAGCGTGAGTGTTGTCTCCAACCGCTCGTCAACATTTATAGAGAGCATGTTTGCAGTTCATTTTTAAACGAACAATCATCATTTAACCGAATTGAATTAAATTATCTTTTTCTAGTTCATGTGGAAAAGCTTTAATTGTCAGTGGACGAGTCAGGGCAACCAAGTGCAGCACAATTTTTTTATTTATGACTTGGGGAAGAGGAGGACAGAAGCAACTTGGTCACTGGTAGCGCTGGGATCGCGCACAGGGACAAGGGACAAGGCAATCTCGTAGTCGGGGACGGGCGAATAATCAAACCTGACAGAGCAAGTCGCGGCTCAGGCAAGCCGACAGGCAGGACGTGAGGCAGAATCGTGGTTGAGAACAGGTCAGGGCAGGCGGCTTTCAGGATTGGTCGGTCAGAAGAACGAGCAAGGTTGGCAACAGGATTCAGACGGCGACTAGCCCAGTGTTCAAGCAGGGAGCAACAAGGGACGATCTCACAGAAGGGACGGGGATGCAGGGTTTATATAGGAGAGTTAATGCTGTACATCGACAATAAATTTGAATCTAATCTAATCTAATAAACTGCAATTTGTTAGAGAATAAGAATGCATTTGCGTGTGATAGGAATATAATTGAAAGGACAAAAGGTTAGTATACTGTATGTCATTGTTGCCTGCAATTGACTGAACTGTTTTTACCGTTGCAAACAATTATTGCACTTGTTGAATCACTTGTGCAATTTGTTTTCTAAACAATACTTTAATGAGATGCTAGACTAAAAACCAGACCTCGCCTGTTTCTGTTTAAAATGATCGGAGTGTCGTAGTTTGAGCAAGTCATCAAACTATCCCGCCACGCTGCACCCACGTTTTTGTAATTTAGTGTCAGCCATCTGTCTAGCATACGTGTTTCAAATTTAGTTACAGTCAGACTAAATCTGTAGAGTCAAATTTGTCTTTGAAGGGCTCCTGGAAATTGTCAAAACGGGTAGATTGTGTCCTTTTAGCGAGTGAGTCTATTCCTCGTAGACATGCATCCCAAATGACATCTTTCCAACTGAAAGTGGTGTGAGTTTTTTTTTTTAGTTGAATTGTTTATTTCGGCAAGTACACAACGCATTTATTACAGTTCCATTTCACATTTGGCGTGACTTGTCGAAAAGGGAAATGGGTGGGAGCCATTTGCTTATTTATATAGTAAACAAACTTTGACGCCATGCTTTGCCCACAAACAATGACAAAAAGTGTAATTGTTATCCTTGTGCATAGTATACAGGGTTGAAATTTGGTGACGATCTGATCAAATCTAATGGCAAGTTCACCTCTTACGCACAACTGGTACGTACTATGGTTCTTGCAAAAGGGAACAAATTTAGGTAGTTTGTTGTGATATATTTTGTCCACTTTTTACAGTGTGGAAATGAACTGAACAGGAAGAGTGTCGTGCTCAGACTTCTTTCGGACTCGCAATTTATTTCACTAAAATTGTGAAAGATTAGACTTGCCTTGAACTGCATGGCCTGGAAGGTCTTTCTGGCTTATGTGCATTTTCAAGACAGTGTGCCTTTTCTTTTAATTAAAAGGAATGTTATTTTTGTTTGTAGTGTACACGGCAACTAAACTATGATTCCGAGTATAGGGTAGGGGGGCTTCAAAATGCAAAGTCTCACAACTCGAAGATTAGACACTATCCTTGGTGCCCAGGCTTCCTCGTGCATTCCAAAAATATCATGTATTAATAAATATTCACAGGGCCAAGTCCAAACAAGTATATATGTATTGCAGTGATGTTTTATGTCTTATTGAGCATATTTGGTATTGGAGTCATCCAGAAATAATTAGTAATAAAAAATGATTAATAATGAAGTACTCAAGTTACTTTAGTTAGATAGTATGATATGTACATTACTAACTACATTTTCAACAGTTAAATATTAACTGTACTGGAATAGATTTTTAAAGCAACACTCCCAACTCTGGATCTTTTTTTTTTTTTTTTGTCTTTACACTACCATGACCCAAATTCCACCGCGGAGTTTCTGATGATAAACCACAACAAAAAAGAGAACCGTTGTGGGAAGTTTAACTCCACCATCAAGAACTTATCAATTTTAAAAAGAGGGGGGTATTTTTTTCAGCAGAGAGAGCAGGAGCAGCGGGGAGTGGATATAATTGAGCATCGCGTTCTCCCTGTGGCAATTACAGTTATTTAAATCCGAGGTCTGCGTGCCATTGGATGAGCCGGCTCACTCATCCCTTTCCTTTAAAGAGAGGCCCATCTATTAGGCCAGTTACTGTCATATCTTTGATAGAGGACTTCTCGCGTTTCGAGGGAGAACGACATGATTCTTTGACCATGTCCTCGTCAGATTCCAACAATGGATATTTTTACAATGCCCTTACATCTGCAAACATCTGTTTAAAAAACATGGCTCCTTAAAGCCTATTTCATCAATGTTCGATGAAATCCAAGCCTCGTGCATAAGTATCATGTTCTGTTTATGTTACTGTAAATGACAGGCTTTCCTAAGTAACCTGGTGTCACATTGTTCATATGCTGTAAAACGTACCTTCAATAGTGCATATATTTACCGTAGCTATATTTTTCATTTTCTGTGATGTTCGCCAGATCAAAACTTGTTTCATATTTTAGTCATCATCAAGCTATGAGAGTGGAGCAGGTTTTTAATAATTTAATAATAATAATAATAATAATAACAATAATAATTTAATTTTTAATACATTTATTTGGGTTTAGTTTCGTTTTATGTTTATGTTTGAATGTCAGGAGTTGTACGCCTTATTGGTTACATCATACGAATGCTTTCATTACAACGCCTAATATTCATTTACTTTTATGTGCAGTCTTAAAACTTTATCCGTTACTGCTTGCAGGGCCACACTGCGGCCGTAGTTTATTTGGCTCTCTTGCTTCTTACACTCAACTCAATATTCTCTCAATGTTCGTTCCAATCCGCTCGTTCACACCCGCACAGCCGCACACATTCCTTCCATACCTTGCTCTACAAACACACATTACACGCGCACAGCTGTTGAACATAACATTCACATTCAGTTTGAACAGAGTGTGTTTGGCACAGGTGTCAAACTCAAGGCCCAGGGGCCAGATATGTCCCGCCACATCATTTTATGTGGCCCGCGAAGACAAATTGTGCATCAAATTCCTGTGTCATTACTAGAATTGCAAATTGTCTTCACTTTTAATGTCTTTTTTTTTAATATTTGACCAGTTTTTACTCGTCTGATTTGAAAACGAGTTATTTGTCAGTTTGTTTTGTAGCTTTTACTGTATATAATATGAGGTGCTCATACATTTATTTGGGTTGACAGTCATAATGGCCATCCGAAAGAAGCTATGACTAAAATGCGGCCCGGGAAAAAAATGAGTTTGACACCGCTGAGTGTTTGGGAATACACACGTGAGACTCAGAAGCGTGTTTCTGTTTGCCTCAGTTGTCAATGAAATGGCCGTCAGTGACGGATTGAGAGGTTAGTTGGCACTTGAACCGGGAAGGGACGGTTACACGGAAGGACAAAAAAAAAACACTTCCAGTCCATCATTTGATAAAAACTTTTTCATTCTTTGTCCATGAAATGAGTGCCCGTCAGTGACATTGGTTACACCAACAGTTTGAATGTAATATTCACGTGCAACAAATACAGGTGCTTCTATTGAATTAACGCCTGTTTCTTTGCCCACTAACACGGCCCTCCCCACAACACCTCTACTGAGTAAACTATAATGACCTTAATTAAAGCAGAAAATCTCACTTTGAGCTGCGCCACTGATTGCAAAGGGGATAATCAATTGCTTGTTGCGTCTCTGCCGGATCAATATTTACAGGTGGGAGAAGTGAGTGGAGATGCCTTGCAGAGGAGGCGGTAGGAGGCGGTGGGTTCCACTGGTGTCTGCAAAGATAAGCCGGATGAGCCTCCGAAAGAAAAGCTCTTTTCGGGAGCGTTAAACCCTTGGAAAATCTCATTGCCATGTTAAAAAAAAGTGGCACTAAAAAGGGATTTTGACAGAAGTGCATCCAATACTATTAAAAAAAAAACAACTTCCGGCTGCACCAGTTGAAGCTATTTGCAGCCATTGCGGTCAGAATACATGTAGTAAATGTCAATTGAGCAGTGTTCTCCATTGAAGCGCTGCATTTCTTAGTGTAGGATTTTGTGGATTATTAATCCCAATTCTAGGAGATACGCTATTGTGTTGCATATAAAAATAATTCAAAATACAGATCATAACACCCCATGGTGATGACGCTGATGAATATTCTCGGAGCTTTCCACGTTAACACATTCATATAAACTGAGTATACTCCATCCATCCATCCATCCATCCATCCATCCATCCATCCATCTTCTTCCGCCTATCCGGGGTCGGGTCGCGGGGGCAGCAGCTTCAGGAGGGACTCCCAGACTTCCCTCTCCCCAGCCACTTCATCTAACTCATCCCGGGGGATCCCAAGGCGTTCCCAGGCCAGCTGAGAGACATAGTCTCTCCAGCGCGTCCTGGGTCGTCCCCGGGGTCTCCTACCAGTGAGACATGCCCGGAACACCTCCCCAGGGAGGCGTCCAGGAGGCATCCTGATGAGGTGCCCGAGCCACCTCATCTGGCTCCTCGCAATGTGGAGGAGTAGCGACTCTACTCCGAGTCTCTCCCGGATGACCGAACTTCTCACCCTATCTCTAAGGGAGAGCCCGGATATCCTGCGGAGAAAACTCATTTCGGCCGCTTGTATCCGGGATCTCGTTCTTTCGGTCACGACCCATAGCTCGTGACCATAGGTGAGGGTAGGAGCGTAAATCGACCGGTAAATTGAGAGCTTTGCCTTTTGGCTCAGCTCTCTCTTCACCACGATGGACCGGTACAGAGTCCGCATTACTGCCGACGCTGCACCGATCCGCCTGTCGATCTCGCGCTCCATCCTCCCCTCACTCGTGAACAAGACCCCAAGATACTTAAACTCCTCCACTTGGGGCAGGATCTCATCCCCGATCCGGAGAGGGCATTCCACCCTTTTCCGATCGAGGACCATGGACTCGGATTTGGAGGTGCTGACCCTCATCCCGACCGCTTCACACTCGGCTGCGAACCGCTCCAGTGAGAGCTGGAGATCACGGCCTGAAGAAGCCAACAGCACCACGTCGTCTGCAAAAAGCAGAGACACAATGCTGAGGTCCCCAAACCGTACACCCTCAACGCCTAGGCTGCGCCTAGAAATTCTGTCCATAAAAATTATGAACAGAATCGGTGACAAAGGGCAGCCTTGGCGGAGTCCAACCCTCACTGGGAACGAATCCGACTTACTGCCGGAAATGCGGACCAAACTCTGGCATCGGTGATACAGGGACCGAACCGCCCTTATCAGTTGGCTCGGTACCCCGTACTCCCGAAGCACCCCCCACAGAACCTTCCGAGGGACACGGTCGAACGCCTTCTCCAAGTCCACAAAACACATGTGGACTGGTTGGGCGAACTCCCATGCACCCTCGAGGATCCTGCTGAGGGTGAAGAGCTGGTCCACTGTTCCACGGCCAGGACGAAAGCCACACTGTTCCTCCTGAATCCGAGGTTCGACCTCCCGACGGACCCTCCTCTCCAGCACCCCTGAATAGACCTTACCAGGGAGGCTGAGGAGTGTAATTCCCCTGTAATTGGAACACACCCTCCGGTCCCCCTTCTTAAAGAGGGGAACCACCACCCCAGTCTGCCAATCCAGAGGCACTGTCCCCGATGTCCACGCGATGTTGTAGAGACGTGTCAGCCATGACAGCCCCACAACATCCAGAGCCCTTAAGAAATCCGGGCGGATCTCATCCACCCCCGGGGCCTTGCCACCGAGGAATTTTTTAACTACCCCAGTGACTTCGACCCCAGAGATTGGAGAGTCCGCCTCAGAGTCCCCAGGCCCTGCTTCCACAATGGAAGGCGTGTCGGTGGAATTGAGGAGGTCTTCGAAGTATTCTCCCCACCGACACACGACGTCCCGAGTCGAGGTCAGCAGCACGCCATCGCCACTGTAAACAGTGTTGACGTTGCACGGCTTCCCCCTCCTGAGACGCCGGATGGTGGACCAGAATTTCCTCGAAGCCGTCCGGAAGTCATTCTCCATGGCCTCGCCAAACTCCTCCCACGCCCGGGTTTTTGCCTCAGCAACCGCCGAAGCCGCGTTCCGCTTGGCCATCCGGTACCTGTCAGCTACCTCCGGAGTCCCGCAGGCCAAAACGGCCCGATAGGACTCCTTCTTCAGCTTGACGGCATCCCTTACCGCCGGTGTCCACCAGTGGGTTCGGGGATTGCCGCCACGACAGGCACCAATGACCTTACGGCCACAGCTCCGGTCGGCCGCCTCAACAATGGAGGCGCGGAACAAGGTCCACTCGGACTCAATGTCCTCCGCCTCCCCCGGGACGTGGGAAAAGCTCTGCTGGAGGTGGGAGTTGAAGCTCTTCCTGACAGGGGATTCCGCCAGACGTTCCCAGCAGACCCTCACAGAGCGTTTGGGTCTGCCAGGTCGGACCGGCATCTTCCCCCACCATCGGAGCCAACCCACCACCAGGTGGTGATCAGTTGACAGCTCCGCCCCTCTCTTCGCCCGAGTGTCCAAAACATGCGGCCGCAAATCCGATGACACGACTACAAAGTCGATCATCGAACTGCGGCCTAGGGTGTCCTGGTGCCAAGTGCACACATGGACACCCTTATGTTTGAACATGGTGTTCATTATAGAAAATCCGTGTCGAGCACAGAAGTCCAATAATAGGACACCACTCGGGTTCAGATCGGGGGGGCCGTTCCTCCCAATCACGCCCTTCCAGGTCTCACTGTCATTGCCCACGTGAGCATTGAAGTCACCCAGTAGAACGATGGAGTCCCCAGAAGGAGCGCTCTCCAGCACTTCCTCCAGGGACTCCAAGAAGGGTGGGTACTCTGAGCTGCCGTTTGGTGCATAGACACAAACAACAGTCAGGACCCGTCCCCCCACCCGAAGGCGGAGGGAGGCTACCCTCTCGTTCACCGGGGTGAACCCCAATGTGCAGGCGCCCAGCCGGGGGGCAATAAGTATACCCACACCTGCTCGACGCCTCTCACCGTGGGCAACTCCAGAGTGGAAGAGAGTCCAGCCCCTCTCGAGAGGGCTTGTACCGGAACCCAAACTGTGCGTGGAGGCAAGTCCGACTATATCTAGTCGGAACTTTTCTGCCTCGCACACCAGCTCGGGCTCCTTCCCAGCCAGAGAGGTGACATTCCATGTCCCAAGAGCCAGCTTCTGCAGCCGGGGATCAGACCGCCAAGGTCCCTGCCTTTGGCCGCCGCCCAGCTTGCACTGCACCCGACCCCTTTGGCCCCTCCCACAGGTGGTGAGCCCATGGGAAGGGGGACCCACATTTCCTTTTCGGGCTGTGCCCGGCCGGGCCTCATGGGCGAAGGCCCGGCCACCAGACGCTCGCCTTCGAGCCCCGCCTCCAGGCCTGGCTCCAGAGGGGGGCCCCGGTGACCCGCGTCCGGGCGAGGGAAATCTGTGTCCATATATATTATTCATCATAAGGGGCTTTTTGAGCCGTGCTTTGTCTGGCCCCTCACCTAGGACCCGTTTGCCATGGGTGACCCTACCAGGGGCATGAAGCCCCAGACAACATGGCTCCTAGGATCATAGGGGCACGCAAACCCCTCCACCACGATAAGGTGACGACTCACGGAGGTATACTCGATGGAGAGTATTGATGCATGTGTGGTGTTCGCATACAGAATTCCCCCAGGGAACTAAGGGTGGAAGGGTGTGTTGGGAACGTGTTGTTAGTTGTGACGCACTTCTGTGTGGTTGTTCGTATTCCTCGTTCACGAGATGTTCAGTTAAGTCTTTTGCGACACACCTCCTACGTCTCCTATCCTTCGGCACCACACTGATGATCAGTACTGAAGTTTCAGCGGCTGTAGCAAGCATGGCGACAAGCAATGTTCTCAAGTTGCCGGAGTTTTGGGATATGTCCATGACGACCTGCTTCACTCAGACTGAGGCTCAGGTCGTCCTGCACGGGATTGCTGATCACGACACACACTACGAATAGGTTGTTGCAGCACTAGGGAGCGCCACTGCCTCAAGAGTGGTGGGTTTCATCACATCCCCTCCCGCTCAGTTGAAGTATACGTCGTTCAAGGCTCCTCTCTTCAAGACCTTCGAGCTGTCGCGGTCGGAGCGTGCTAAAGATGGCTTTTTGCAATCAAAGAACTGGGGGACAGCAAGCTGTCTGAGTTCATGGATGCTAAACCTCCTTAGCAATGAGGAACCCAACTTTCTCTTCATTTAACTGTTTCTCCAGCACATGCCTCCACATGTTCAGACTGCACTCGCCAACACTATAATCACAAAACTTCGTGACCTAGCGGAAGGGGTGGATCGTTTCTTCCTTGCTACTCAGCGTTTTGCTACCAATGTGCTGGCTCCGACACGCAGTTATCCCCCCGATGGATGGATGGATGGATGGATGGATGGATGGATGGATGGATGGATGGATGGATGGATGGATGGATGGATGGATGGATGATAGATAGATAGATAGATAGATAGATAGATAGATAGATAGATAGATAGATAGATAGATAGATAGATAGATAGATAGATAGATCGATCGATCGATCGATCGATCGATCGATCGATCGATCGATCGATCGATAGACAGACAGACAGACAGACAGACAGACAGACAGACAGACAGATAGATAGACAGATACTTTATTGATCCCCAGGGGGAAATTTGGGTTTCCAGTAGCATTCATACCGCAGAGCAGGTATACAAAAGACATACTGATGTCATGAGCGCAACTCAATTGGCTTCTGGAAACGGCGCCACAAAAGAAAACCAATAGTGCGACAAGTTACAAGTCAACAAAGGCAAAGCAACAAAGACAATACGATGTAACAAAGGAAAAAAGTAACTGCAGGCCAGCTGGTGAGAGACCTAAATAATGTAAATGATGTAAATGTCATAGATTATCCCGAGGTCCGCCACACAGTCCCCCTCAATACCCAGAAGAACACCCCAAAACACACAAAAAGCCTCCACAGAGTACACAAATCGGGGTAAACGCAGTTCAGTTCAGCGGACGATTCGCAGTCAACAGTGCAAGCCAATGGACCATAGTTGTGAATCATCAAAACACCACAAAACAGGAAAACGTGTGATGCAGATGGTGTGCATTGTCACCACGGGGCAGGCACGACGAAGATCGGCCACATCCAGGTTCCGACAAGCATGAGGGAGCGGACCTCTCACAGGGGTCGCCCTGTGGGGCCAAGGCGTGGGAGCCGGACCCAGTCAGCACCGGCCGGATGAGCAGGACGGCTGTTGTTGAGTCTCACCGATCCCAACCGATGCACACAGTCATGGCACAGGAAAAATATCCGGCCGTTCCGAGCCAATCTGCACACACCGAAATGCGGTTAGAGGCACCGGCGTCGCCGAATGGACGGCTGATCTTGGGAGAGCCCCGACCATGGCCACACATCATTGCGGGCCAACTCCACATTACAAACAAAAACAAAGAGAAAGAAGGAAAGAGAAAATAAAGGAGAAAGGAGAGAAAAGAGCGAGAACACTGCTGGGAGGCTGCCACTCAAGACGGCGCCTTCAAAAAAAATATATATAATATACTTCCTCATGCTGTCATGCGCATTTAATGCACACTCAAAAGAAGTGCGAAACACACCCGTGTGGGTGTGTGTGCGCGTGTGTGTGTGTGTGTGTGTGTGTGTGTGTGTGTGTGTGTGTGTGTGTGTGTGTGTGTGTGTGTGTGTGTGTGTGTGTGTGTGTGTGCGTGTGTGTGTGTGTGTGCGTGTGTGTGCATGTGTGCATGTGTGTGTTACAGAAAATTATCATTCTGCTGAATTTAAAAAAAAGGACATTCAATAGAACACATAACTCCTTTAAGGCCAAACAATCTTTCTGGAATTTTACCATTAAAAATCATGCATCCTTCACAGATAAATGGAAGAATAAGCTGAACAAAACATGTTGCTGCAGTGGATCCTTGAACCAACTCCCAAACAAAATGGGATGATTTATTTCTTTGCCCACGTCTCATTCTCGCAAAACTTTTGAAGTTGTTATTTGATAAGGAACTGCTCTTGGTATGTTCCGAGAGCCCTCGTGCACTACTACGAACCATAATAGAGGGAACATTTTCTAAAATAATCCTACACTTGCATTATGGTAAAGACTGAATCATTGATACAACTCTCGTATTGGATCTTGTGCATATGTACCAAATGAAATGTTTTTTTGGGGGGTGGCTGTACATTTATAGCTTTATGTTTGTTTTCCAACGCTAGAGCCCCCAATGAAGACAAAAGTGTTCTGGAAAAAGAAGTCACTGCCACACTAACTGCTGCTGCTGTCACTCAGCTGACATTTTTCTCATGATAAATTCATGGCGGGCAGACACGGCTGAGAGAGTAGCGGGTTAATTCATCGGGAGGCTCCCCTGGCCAACGCTGGTGGCATAATGACAGAGCACAATGTCAACACGTCTTCACAGGCTAAGTGCAAGTAGGCCGTGAAATAGACAGATGCTCTGAATATTTTTTGTGGATGGATGGATGGATGGATGGATGGATGGATGGATGGATGGATGGATGGATGGATGGATGGATGGATGGATGGATGGATGGATGGATGGATGGATGGATCGATGGATGGATGGATGGACGGACGGGCGGACGGACGGACGGACGGATGATGGATGGATGGATGGATGGATGGATGGATGGATGGATGGATGGATGGATGGATGGATGGATGGATGGATGGATGGATGGATGGATGGACGATACACACAAACTCCATGAAAACTAAATTTGGTAACAAAGCAAAAGGGCATTACTAAAAAAATAAGAATAAGAATAGCGATTTGCCTAAAGAAAGAACATCCTATGTACTGTATGTTTATGATGGCTCTTCAAATCCGACAGGAGGTATGACCTTTAAAAAAACGTATTTCACATGTTGGTAATTGCACCATGAAAGGTTCCATTAACAGAGGCACTTAATCACTATCACTTAGCATTGGCGATCGCTTGCGCTAATGGCAACTGTGGTGCTTGCCCCCATGAAATAAACCTGATATTGTTGTAAAAATTTTCTTGAAGATATAGTGCCGGAAAGTGCCTATTTTTATTCACATTAGTTGCTTGGCAACCAGAAGAGCATAGTGTATGGCATCTTATAACCGGTGAAGCATTTCCGCTACCAGCATTGTTACATTCGACCTGCAAAAAGTCTGACCTTGTACTTGTGGACATTTTTAGCACAGATGTAGTCGCGATGCCCGATAACTGTTTTTTACCACAACTAATCGATAACGTCCTGCTTCTACAAACCGATATATAGTATACACACAGTTTAAATATATCTGTCTACGGCAGTGTAGCACTGGTTAGCACGCCTGCCTCACAAGAGGTGAAGGGTTTGATTTTGGCTCCGGCCTTCCTGTGTAGAGTTTGCATGTTCTCCCCGTGCCTGTGTTGCTTTCCTCCGGGTCCTCCCATATTCCAAATATATGCAAGGTAGTTTAAATTGTCCGTAGGTGTGATTTTGAGTGTGAATGGTTGTTCATATATATGTGCCCTGCTATTGGCTGGCGACCAGTTCAAGTGTACCTCGCCTACATATGTAACTATTTGTATATGTATTGGTGTATATCTATAGGCATTTTTGTTTACTTCACACTTGGCTTAATGTATCTGACATCATGAAAAATATATTTTATGTCAAAACTATGTTACGCCATTATTATTAAAGAGTCACTTTGGCTTCAGTGAGCGAGCCCACTTTTATTGTCCACATTTGTTTATGTTTCACTGCTGAAACATGTTTTCCAAAGTCTTGCAAATCATCATTTCTGTGTGTGAACTCAAATACTTTTGTAAAGACAGGCAATGTCCCGGTAACGACTATTTGAGTTTAATTAGCGCACATTCACACCATCCAGCTAAGGGATCAAGTAACCTCCTCCAGCTCAAGGGACACACTTCCACTCGGAAGGTCTTGAATCGGAATGAATGATTAAGAGGCTGGGAAATGTAAACGGTGCTGGAGCAGAGTGTGACAGAAACAAAGACGGAAGAAAAGGAGTGTGCTTTATCTTTGGTGGAGCTATGAAGGGAGAATAGCAGCCAAGCTAGAAACATTCATCATAAAAACTTGTGATGGTGTGAATCTTCCTTGATGAGCATTCAGAAGAGATGATTCATGCTAAATTCATGATTTCATTCAAAAGGAACTTCATGTCCACTTATGCTGTTATGCTGTTGAAGCAACAATGGAGTTTAAGCAATACCAACAGTAAATTAATTTACTGACAGCCGTACCATATTGTCAATACAATACAATCTATCCCAGTTACAATTAGGTTCACTCTAATTGTGATGACATAAAAGTTACTACAAATATGATGCACTGTAATATAATTTACTCTAATTCCAGTGTACCATTTAGCCCAATTATTTATGAATTTAGTCAATTGACGAAGCAATTCACTGTGATTGTGATACTATTCACTCCAATAACGATGCCTTCCATTTAGATTACAGTGCCAAAACCTTTTACTCCGACTAGACAATACTTTTTTACTTCAAACATGACACACCCGACAATTCACACCGATCACAATATAATGTAATCCACTTCAATTCTGATGCAGTAAGATTCACTCTCTTTACTATGCAAAGCACTCTAAATTTGGTACAAATTGGTACACAAGAAATTACAACAGAATGCAATATTTTCCCTAAAATATTATTTACTTCATGCTATTCATTCCAATTACAATATGGTTCACTCAAATTACAATTCATGATTCACTCTCATTACATTCAAAAGTAATTCACTCCAATTACAATAAAGAACCATTCACTCCAGTGCCTTTACAGATGACTGACAAATGCACAGGACGAATGCACAGGAAGATCGTGTGCACACTGCGTAACGTCAACTGACAACACAGGCAAAAATTCGCTGACGCCCCACATACAAAGATTTTAGTCTCTCAATCGATATGTACCAAATCAATAATACAGTACTTCCTTTCCATCAATTACCAACTTCCCAATAGCCAGGGCTTTGGCACCATCTTGTGATATTTTACAGTATTTAAAAAAA
Organism: Syngnathus acus; assembly: GCF_901709675.1. NCBI lineage: Eukaryota > Metazoa > Chordata > Actinopteri > Syngnathiformes > Syngnathidae > Syngnathus > Syngnathus acus. The sequence continues at coordinate 18,362,285 of NC_051095.1, read as the reverse complement.
AGAGCACAAAAATACATTATAGATTAAGCAAACAGCAAGGGATAGATTAGAGAAAAACAACATAAATAGCTACATTCATGAACAGTGAACCACTGTATCGAGTGTTCAATGAAAAATGTTATAACGGACATACGTATATGACAACAGTCGGTCGACACCTTTACCACATCAAAGCAAATCAGTTCATTTTTTCTCGTGTTCTCAGTCAAACATGCAGCTATAGAGGCGGAGCCCAAGTCCATTTCTTCCCCGCAAGGTACAACCCGCACCAATGTACCTCACAGCGCTAATTAGTCATCTCCAACATTACAGTTTGAACTCCTCAAGGACCAAAAATGTGCCGATAACATGGAGTAATGCCTCTTAATCCTAAAAATGGCCATTTTGCGAGCAGCCTCGGGCCTCATTAGCCGCATCGCCAAGTCACTGTTGGCAGGGCTGCTTTGGACCCGCATGAGGCCAACTAACGAGGACTATCAAGGCCACTCAACTTGCTTTCAGAAATAGTGGTACAGTGGGAAGCCGTTCCTGTTCCTGAAGCCACAATCGACACTAATGTGCCCCACCGGGCTAATTATTGGTCTCCAAGGTAACTGCTTTGCACGTCTTCCAAGGGCCCAAACAAGACTCACTGATGTTCTGAATGTGTAGAAGCACTTTGAGGGAACTCACCCCAATATCAAACCATTGCACCCTGACGAAGGCAGTTGTATACTTTTTGCACTCAACTTTTAAAGGGTTCTTGGAACTGCTCAAAAGATTTTAAGTGCAGTCTGGTTCAAAAGCAAGATAAACATTAGATGATGGATGAAAAACAGAAGATGAAAGAAAGCTCATTTTTGCTACACAGTTCACTTCAATTACCATGTCAGTCCAAATATAAATTTGCTACAATTTACTTCGATAATATGTGTTACGAATCACTCCTATGGTGATGCTTTAATGTTCACTGCAAATTATGCTGCGATGATGCAATACAATTCACGTGAATTTTTATTTAATACAATACACTCTGGCTACGACGCAATGTGTTTTACTCCAATTAAGAAGCAATGCAATATTCTCCTTGATTAAGATGCTGCAATAGGAATCTCTGAGATGACGAAACGATGCACTCCATTAATAATTACACTTCATTACGATGCAATAATTTTCAGACCAGTTACAATACTTTCAAGTATTGTAACTGGTCTGAAAATTATTGCAATTACGATGTGATACAAAATGATTCACTCCAATTAAGATGCAACACTTTTCACACTAATTATGGAATACACCTATTGATTCCATGAGTCACTCCCATGACAATGTGATATAGTTCACTTTAAGTGTAATGAGATGTGATTCACACCAATTAAGATATGATACAAAACCACGTATCGCGATTCATTCAATTTACGATTACAATTGACTCAACAAATTATATTTTTCAGTGCAATTACTTTGCGATACTTTTCGATCCAGTTGTGATACTCAAGGATTCCCTGCGAATAAATTGCAATACACTCCAATACACTCCTTCTTTTGCACTTATGTGACCATCACCACAAATATAATTATTATTAGAACAATCCATCTGAATCCCACTCAATGTTTCTGCATGACGTTTATCTATTGTTGTTCCACATGTAGCACAATTAGCATACGCTTGTAGTGCTAACTGAACCCTGTTTCTCCAGGATCCACACACTTGGGAAATGAAAGAACTAGAAGCTGTCACCTTGACAGGCGGACGCAGGGACGACGATCATTCAGAGTCAAACACACTCAAAGCGACGTAGCCAAGACTTCTCTTGGCATCTGATTGGCTCAGTGAATCAATGATGCCACAGCAAAGCCGTCACTTCTTCAAAACCATAGCATTATTATCTCCATAAAGGTGGAATTCTTTCTTAGGAAATTATTCTGTTGTGCTGGTGTACCTCATAAGGTGGTCGGATCATTCTGCTCTGCTTCATTTTCTTTCTTTAAACGACCAATCACTGGAAGTCTCGCCTTGCCGCACAGAGTCCATTAGTCCGCAATAAAAAGAAATGGGTATAATCAAATATCAGGAGATTAGATTACATAAACTGTCACCTTCCATTAATCATGCTCAGACCCTCAAGTCCCCACCCCCCAGTCCCTCCAGGGGTCCCTGACCCCAAACTCAGGCAAAGTGCCTGTGTCTTTCCTTCCAACAGATGATGTAACCTGTAAAACATGTCACAAGAACTCTTTTTTTATTTTGTCATAACTTGAAACTTTTCTTTAGAAAACCTCCCAGCCTTTTATGTCAACTCGTCCTGGTGGGTTCACTGTGTGTGTGAGTGTGTGTGTGCGTGCGTGTGCGCACTCCACTAGTCCAATGGTGTGATGAAATAACACCGATTAAGTTCGAATGAGTGACAAAACAGCTGTATGTGACCTTCACGAAGCTCGATCCATTCATGTGCTGGATAAAGCCATATGGCTGTGTACACGGTCATTTGAATCCCGCCAAAATCAAATCCAAGCCAGATAAAATAACATCACTGGACAAAGCTATGGCCACTCATAGTCAGTTGAAACTAAAATGATGGCTGTGCGGTTATCCGGATTCTCAGTAGAATCCCTCAAAAATCAAAACAAACTCTGATAAAATACAGGATCTGGAATATGCTGTGCAATCATCTATAGGCTATAGTTCAAAAGTTGACAAAAGCAAACCTAGGTGTGATAAATGTGAGTTCTGGATCCATTTTGGCAATTATCAATCAAGCATGAGGCCACCCCGCTGCCGCGCAGGTGAAGAGCTGAAAATGATGACGAAGGGGACAATTACGGCAATTGTCAAGATTTGACAAGTTCCTCCACAAATCAAAGCCGGAAATCGACAGTGTATCTTGTTATTTGAATGGTTGCTATGTATTGAATGAAAATATGTATGTATAGATGTACACATTAGGCAATCGCATTGCTTAACTTCCTGACATCCATTCTGAAAGGGGCAGTTTGCATGTCATCGGCAGAGAGCATTCAGGGAACCTCAGCGATTCACACCAATTACTATTTAATACATTCCAATTACAATGCCGTTTACTAACTTGCTGTTCAGGCCAATAATGATACAATTTATTCCAATTAAGATGCAATTCACTCAAACTATTTTAATTACCTCATTTACAATATGATTCACTCCATCCATCATACGATTTACTCCAATTGTGATACAATTTACTCTATTTATTATATGCTTCAATCTAATTACGACAGTGGCTCCAATTCTGATACCATTTCATGCAATTACAATACAATTAACTGTGATTACAATGTGATTCACAGAAACTATGATAGAATTAAATTCACACGATTGTGGTACAATTTACGCCAATTTTCATCAAATTTACTCCAATTATGATACCAGTCGCCCCAAATACTAAAACAATTCACAATTCACTTAAATTCCATTTGACTCCAATGATACAGGTTATAAACCAATTCAGAAAAAATTGACACAGAGCATTAATGATTCAATTACCATATGACACTACAATTATTATACGATTCACTCTAGTGATAGTGTACTCCATTATACGTAGAACTCACTCCAATTACAACACTAGTTACTCTAGTAACAGTACAATGCGATTCACTGAAACTACTGTACAATATGATTCATTCTGATTGTGACACATATTGATACAAGTCACTCCAATTATGCTACGATTCACTCCAATTAAGACACAATTCACTCCATTAAGAATACGATTCACTTTAATCGCAAATAACTCCATAGCCATTGGATTTTGATTTGCCGAAAATACAATGCACTGACATCAAACAATTCAGATCAACAGCGTCAATGGTGCAGCTCGTCATGAAACTGATTAAATGTAAAAAAATCTAATATAAATATCTATAAAAAATATAAATAATGAACTAGAAGTACATAAAAGGCCATCCCGACACTTGGACTCCTCACATCCGTTCTGCTGAGAAATGAAATTACGTATGCTGCATGTAAGCCAGGCAACAGCAGGGAACATTAAGGGGGCCTTGGCGACTGGGATGCCCCCCTGCTGAGATGAGAGGGGAGGCTAAAGCCAAGGAGAGAGGGAGGCCCACCAATCAGGACCCGAAGCTCGGGGGCTGTGTTGCCTGTTTTTTTCTCATGTTGTATTTCAGATTTTTTTTTCCACGCGTCCCTCATCGTGTTTGCTTCTCTAATCGCATTCCTGCTTTTACAAGGGTCTCACACTTTTTTCAAAGGACTCTTTCTAATCCAGAAGTTGTCAAAAACTGGATGGATGAACCCCTTCATATTTCTAATGCCTTAAGTTATCATTACCTGTTAATAAAAAGGAACTTCAACAAATTGAAGCGAATATGAATCACTTGGCGATAGGTAAAATGCACAGCTGACACTAATAAGATGGCTGCAAATAGAGTTGCCAACTCAGCAAAGCGGTCACTTATACTATTTCATTTCAGAAAGTGCTGGGACAGATTTGACAATTTAGGTATGCCCAGTCCCCATTTTGTACAAATAGCTATTTTATATTTCACCAGAAGAAATACGCTCCAAGCGCATGCTGCCTCTCTGGATACACCACCGTTTGGTGTCGAAGCGAATTTCCGAATGCAACCCTGGGTGCATGACACCTGTGTGACCCTTTTCAGCCCATTTTTAAAATGGAGACTGTAGCGAAGCAAAGGAAAGTTGACAGAGAGGGCTGCCGCTTCCAGGACACATTTGTTTCACTGAAATATGAAACAAAAGTCTGCCTAATTTGTTTAAAAACTGTGGCTGTTTTCAAGCAATTCAACATCAATGGCAGTTCAATATCAATTCACCAGTCAATATCAAAAGATACAACCAAATGAAACATGCGAGCGACAAGGTGACTGAGAATGAACGCTGTGAAAGATAAGAGTAACTGGAAGCTGAATGTCAAGTCAATGTCATGGTCACTTAATCAAATCGAGCCTTCTTTCCGAAAAGTTTGGACACCACTGGCTTGGGCACTTTTTATAATGTTCTCATCTCTCAGATGTGGCGAATCCAGGTCCAAATAGTAACAATCCTGCCACAGTTTGATTTTAGCCACAGGTACTAAACATAAATGGTAAACGAGCCCGGTTACCTGCTAGTTGAGTCGAAACACCTGTGGCGAAAGTCGCCCTGCTGCCCTACCCCACTATCAGATTATCAGTATAGTTGTCACTAAGGAGACGCACTCGCCATCCATCACAATGTACAAATTCTCCATGCGCTGCCGCCTAATTAAAAAGCCTTTCTACTTGTTTTCTTGTGAGATGATTAGACTTTCATCTCACCAGGATGCCTGAGCCCATAGATCCATTCTGCACTGGCGGGGGGTGGTGGATGTTAGCGGGGGGTGGTTTGAGATGGAAATAAATAAAGAAATTCAAGAGGTCTTTAACCACTCTCCTCTGGGGTAGCAGTCAATAATTAAAGCTATCGTTCAATTCCAAACACAAAAAGTCTTGAGTGAACGGACGGAAAAGCTAATATAGTCGATTCTTGCAGGGAAACTGAGCAGGGGCTGTGGGAGAACTGTTTTTCGCCATTGATTGCTTTAGTGGGCAGCACAATGGCATGTGTGGTTGTCATGTCTGCTTTGCAGACAAGGTTTTCTGGGTTCAACTCTCAGATTGGGCCATTCTGTGCATATTCAAGCTACAAAAGTATTTTCTTGGTCGAGTACATATTTTCATCGCTTGTTGCTAGGCAGAATTCATAAGGCTCAATTAGGCTCAATCTATAGGTCAATAAAAAAGCCTGTTACACAAGGCCCACGAGTCATGTTCATCCAAACATAATAAACCCCTGCTCCGTAATAAATATAAAATAGAGCAGTTTTACACGACATCTGGAGCCTATCCCAACTCACTATGGGAAGTAGGCGGGGGACACCCTGAACATGTTGCCAGCAAGGCGCTGATGGACAAACAACCATTCACACTCCCACACACCTACGGACAATTCAGAGTGGTCGATCGACCTACCACGAATTTCACACTTAAATCCCTTCCCCTACAGTAAATATAAAATTCTAATATTAAAACAGTTTGTGAATGGCTCCATCTCTATGAACTGGTGGGGGACTGCTCCCAACTGCCCTTGCAATGTAGTTGCCTTATTTCTGGTAGTTTTATTTCTATTGTGCAAGGTGGCAGTTTTCGAGTAATAGGCAAGCAAAACCATGGTATTACTCGCACATTGACCATTTCGCTTTATTTTTTTCATTCTCTTTTTTTTTTTGCAACTGGGTTCATGTTGTCTATGTGAAGCCCTTTGAGACTGCTTGTGATTTAGGGCTATACAAATAAACTTGACTTGACTAGTTCTGTTGATTTCTGTTGTGTATGATAAATGTGCCACGGTTGAATGAAAACGGCCACTACAGTGTAACCAAACAATCTGATTCCAGGCAGGTGAAGGGTTGAATAATTGACGACAGCCAGCATGGAGGGGAAGACATCGGACGAACCAGGCTATTGTGTCCATCTGTTAGTGAGGCGTTAATATAGGGAGGCAGAAGAAAATAAAAATGCGTCACTTTGTTAGCGTGGGACAAAAGTGATGATTGCGCAGTGTGCGGAGTTGCGGAGGTAATAATTACCTCACTTCTGATTGTAATGATGATTGGGATGCAGTTTACGGCAACGATGGCGGCGGCGGAGTGCAGCGGCCTCGGTGATGACTACACATGCTGGGGTGGTGCATCGCCACACAAAAATTAAAAAAATTTAAAAAAACTAGTCATATGTAGTTTATCATTGACAAAACCACAGGGCCTTACTCTATGGATTATTTTTAGTTGTTGTACTGCATCAATTATCACGAATAACTGGCAAAAGGAGCCATGACAATGTGCAAAGAATGTGGCACTTTGGGGGGGGGGGGGGGGATTCTGCATTTTATTATGCAAATTGGTTATCATGAATAACTGTGTTTTATAATCAAGAAAATGGCACTCTATAATAGTGTACTTCTTGCAAACATATAGAAATAACAATATAATACAATGTAAATAATTAAACAGTTTGTGCTTCATTATTCATTCGTCTTGGCTCCTGTTGTGCACGAATATAATGCAGTCATTCACACACAAACAAAACAGGTTTCATATCTTCTGTAAGTGACTCAGCAAAGTGCAGTAATATTGATCCACCGATGTAATTTCTCATTACTTGTAAGCAATTTATGCACAGAATGTGTAATTGTCTTAGTGTTAGGTTTAATTGGACTCTAAATTTGACCAGAAAGTGGTATTAAACAGCTTTTGTCCACTTTTTGAAGAGTTGTTTCCTATCTGACAAACTGATCCTTAATGTAAAGTGAGTTGAGTTTGTTTCATTGCCACCATACACCACTCTCAAATTTTTGCTCTCATTTCAAAGCAAAAAAATGGCTGAAAAACAGCTTGTATCTCAAAAAACTCATAAGTCAGGTCACTTGTATATCAAGGATGTGCTGTACAGTTCTGTATTGTGCGGGATGCCAAGTTAACACATCCCATCTTGCAAAGTCACCTTGAAACAACAATTGATCTGACAACTATACCACAACTTCAAACAGAGCCACAATGAAGGCCATTGTTGCCACTATCTGTTGACAGTTTCACGTAAGTACACCTGCCAATGGAACAGTCATCATTTTAACATCCAACAGGCCGATGAAAGCCTTCAAGATCAATAATAGGCCGGCCTTCATTATATAAGTGGCATCAGTATTCATGTGTTTATCCCGCGAGTAGCCTTCTCCCTCGGCACCTAATAAGGTTAGCAACGATTACCCGACTCAGGTGGGGCCGATGTGGACCTACCATGACAAGGGCGCAGCCAGGGATGGATCCGTTTTTGTTTTCTTTTTTAAATCAGACAATGTCATAAGATTGATAAAAACACAGCTCGTGGAAGTTACCGTGAATACTTGCAGGGAGAGTATTTGCTCTTGAAGTCAAAGTGACAGTAATGGTGAAAATATGCTTTTATGAAGTTATTTCTGTCAAGCTTTCAAAGCTGTTTTGAAGCCCCTCCACCAGCACTCCACTGAATCTCGCCAACGTTCTACCTTTGGGTGACACGGCTCCGGATTTTACTGAGTGCACAAAGAAACTGAAGTGATTGTAGTATGTGGGTGTGGTTGGGTGTGCACATGTTAGTGATTCTGAAAGGGGTCACGCTTTTAAGACAAACACACTTACAGAAGTCAGGCTTTCCATGTGCTCTCCATGTGCTTTCCAGATCTTTCATTGTGTTTCGACTAGTTGGGCTGCACCGAACATATTACAAAGAACATTTTGGGGTTAATTTCTCCTTTGATTGCTTGCCTACTCTCATGCTCCTTCTGCTTTCTCAAAACATCGCAATAGAGATGAGTGTTGCCATATATACGTATGTGACACTTTTTCACAAAACCAGACTTAGTGAGTGAGTGAGTGAGTGAGTGAGTGAGTGAGTGAGTGAGTGAGTGAGTGAGTGAGTGAGTGAGTGAGTGAGTGAGTGAGTGAGTGAGTGAGTGAATAAATGGGTGAATGAGTGAGTGTGAGTGAGTGAGTGAGTGAGTGAGTGAGTGAGTGAGTGAGTGAGTGAGTGAGTGAGTGAGTGAGTGAGTGAGTGAGTGAGTGAGTGAGCGAGCGAGAGTTGTCCTTTACTGTACATGAGTCTAAGTGCAATAATGATGGCTCACTGTTCTCCATTAAATACGTGATGCAGAGCTTCTCCTCCTCATGTGAGCGCTAATGAGAGCGTCTTTAGGGGGGTACGAAGTTGTTGGGTTCACGTAAATCCTTGTCTACACTCAGCTATCAGGGGAAAATGGTAATTGTTTGGGAACACTAGTTCTATGAGTCGGCCCTCACAGTGAGCGTGAGAGTGTTCGAATGGAGGCCCAATTACACTTGTCGACAGAGTTGAGATTCCGGATGGTGACATTAATTACATGAAACACAAGGCAATGTTTTTGGTCATGTTTTTGTTTTGACAGTAATGGTGGAAAATTAAGACACACACCTGCGGGAAAACACTGGGGTAAAATAAGTTGACTAAACATTTATTATGAGCAGCGGTGAACATGGAAGAGCCTGTGACAAATAGTGAAAAGTGAAATGAAATGAACTTAATGTTGCCTAGGCAACTGGCACTCAGAGTTCTACTCTATTTATTTACTGGCGCTGAGCAGTTGTAAGTTGTAATAACAATGTCTATGACTAGATGGCAGACAAGAGCGCTTCATCTGCATGAAAGAAGAGACAACAATTCCATACCAATAGCCAGGATCAATTCAGATCAAGAAAATTGTACCTTTCAGGTAAAAGATGAAGATAGTTTGAAGCTTTAGTTTAGTTTGAAGCTTTATTAACACACAAAGCTGACTATTTTGCTTAGAAACACGATGAGCAAGACAATCACCACTTCAACACAGATCTCAAAAATACACAACAGCTTTTTTTTCCTCGACAAGAACCAATACATTTTTTTAAACGCACGGGGAGTTACTAAATTGGTGACCTCAAAAAGTATTGTATTTGTCTTGTATTGTATATGTATTTGACTATAAAAAAGCATGACTCACTGCCCGCACTAAAAAAAAAAAAAACTGCAAAACAGCGAGGCTGCAAAAGATAAACCGCATTATAGCGAGGGAACACAGTATTTGTGAAAACCTAAACAAAATTTGCACTGAAACTGGATTTGTTGCCCAACATTAGATGCTCTTCTGTACATTGGTTCAAAAAATACTTAGAGATATGCACATATTTTGGCCTTGGTGTCATACATCTGATTAGAAACTGTGCCTAATTCAGTCCTTGCCCCACGCCCCAAAATAAAAAACAAAAAACTGGCCGATGGGCAAACAAAACACATTTTTATTTGCACATTTCCGGTCTGGTTTTATTTTAACTAAAGCACAGATTTTATGTTGGTGCAACATGCGAGGGATCCTTTCTGCTGTTATCAGCAATAAAAGAAAGAAAAGGCCCATAATGAAGTTTATTTAACTCCTCAGGCAGCGATAAGAGGTAAACAGTTACCAGCTGTATCCCACAAGACCGCAAGTGAGGTTTCACAGTTTTGCTTTCTCTCTTTCCACCGTTACGTTTGTTTCTCTGGAAAATCATCTTTATACTTTGAGTCGGTTTGAAAATTTTTTTATAGACATTATTAAAGCAAACAGGGAAGATCGGGCTCTCGCGCTAACCATTTTTTCAATGGGAAATACTCCAAATGATCATCAAACACCATTCTCTGCATAGATGGTATAGCAAAAAAATAATAATAATTGGGTCATAATTTAGTATCGCCCACATGTCTGTGATACCTGCTTCGGATCATTTGTACAAATTCCATAGGAGGATTACGTCGAAGTGGGAGTACTGGAATTCGCTCTAAAATCGATTATTTAAAACAAAACAGCGGACTTGGTGTTCAGCTTGAAGGCATGAGTTCTTGAGACTTTTTCTTGTACCCCGTTATAATAGATAGTGGAAACAATGTTTGGAATTTTTTAACTTAACTTTCCGAGAAGCCTAAAAATAATGGGCAAAGTTTGACGCCATGCTTCACAGATTATATGGTGTAGGCACAAAAAATAAAGCCTCACAATTTAGCAGCATCCATCTGTCTGGGATGCCTGCTTTTGTCAGGGCTCATAAGGATAAACTCCATAGTTAGTGTTTGTCAAAGTACAAGCCCAGCAATCCACCCGAAATGGCTGCTTGAAACCAAAATTAGTTATTTTTTGTGAAATTTTCGGCAGACGTCATTGAAACTCATTTGTGCGTCCTGTTATGGGTGGATCATGAAACTTATGGACTGCTTTATTTTGTACTTTCTCTTTCTTTCTACCCCAAGGTATGCTGTTATTATGCACGTGCATTCAAATTTGAGTTGAGCGTCAACATCGTCCCTGGGGGTTCCATGTCAGGGGCTGGCATATCATGCTATCTGTTGGTTTAGGACCTAAACCAAAACTTTAGGTAAGGTGTGGCCGATTCATCTCCGCTTCACCCTTCGGATCCGGCTCTCTTCTAACTCACTCTCAGTTTAGGAATGACTACGTCTTCTGCAACATCTTGTTTGTCATTCTAATATTTGTGAGATGTGTTGGTGTAACTGTTTCCCTCAAGGCCTTGATGTTTTTCAGAACAAAGAAGGCTGGAAACAGGTTTGAGGTCTGATTTGTTCTAGATTTATTATTGATTCATATTAATTATTGAAATTACTGTTGGCTATTTTTCTTCTAAAAATCAATCATTTTTTGAGGGTTTCAATATGCCCAAGATCCCATCTGTTTTTGCGTTTAAGTATGTTTCTGAGTGGAGATGTATCAAATTGTAATGTTGATCAAATATTTGTTAACATCTCAAACGTGAATTTTAGTCCATGCACATTTTCATGTTGTGCATGGATAATAGCTACATACAAGTAGTAGATTTTGGGATACGGTTTGCGCATTAGTCGTTACTTTTGATTTTCTGCCCTGTATTTGTTTGTTTATTTGTTTATTATTCATTTCTCTCTTTCTATCTTTCTTTTTTATTTATTTCTATCTTTATTTACTTATTTTACAATGTGCTGAAAAGCCCCTTCAACGCCAGGACTGTTTTGAAAGGTCCCTTTGCCGCTCATGCCGCTGCGTTTGTACCCCAGGTCCAGGAAATTACATTTAACCCTGAATGTCTGCTGTGATAGAGAACATTGAAGCTTCAGTTACTAATTGGCATTCGCAAAACAGAATGTATTCTAACCGCTTTATTTTGTGCAAAATGAGGGCGGTTTCCCATCTGGAATACAAACATCCATTGTTGTTTGAATTGGTGTTATCAAAGTAAACAACAGATTCCTCACGACGTCTTAGGATGGGTTACCGTGGAATAATTATATTCATATACTGTATATATATATTTAAAAAAATTAATAGAATACTGATGATAATCCAGCCTCCGGAGTATACATGTTATTGTGGAAAACGCCCAGAGGTCAGAGGATTGATTACATTTTCCGGTGTCTCTTCTCGACCTAATTAAAGATCTAAGGGATTGCCGTTCCCTGGTGGGGAGAACGTTCCACTGTTTCATCCCAATGCCGCGTCATCCCGCTTCGCACAAGTCAACCACAAGATGTGGGAACAGAGGATCCATTGTCTTGACATTTTTACTTCAGGGCTCTCCCTACCGGCAAAAGCCAAAGTGTAGGGATGTGGGTGATCTTTTTGGGGATGTGCAACATCAATAGTTAAAAATAAATTTCAAAAATAGAACAGACAAACGCCAGCAGTAATTTCTCCCAACTATTCAAAGACTGTCAAATAAGCTAAAGTAGAAATGCAATAAATCAAGTCAAGAAATAGGCGGCATGGTGAGTCACTGGTTAGCACATTTGCCTCACAGTTCAGAGATGCAGGGTTCAATTAAACTTCAGCCTTCCTGTGTTGAATTTGCATATTCTCCCCATACCAGCGTGGGTTTGCTTCGGGTTCTCCGGTTTCCTCCCACATCCCAAAAACATGTATGATGGGCCGATTGAACACTCCAAGTTGTCCGTAGGTGTGATTGTGAGCGTGAATGATGATTGCCTGCGCTCTGACTCATCAGTCTTTGTTTTATTTAACTGGAATACTATAAGTTTGGCTCTTGTGACTAAAATCTCATCAGTCTGAATGTGACTTCACCATAAAGATTTCCATTGCAATTTATCCACCACAAGATGGCATGCAGTGTTATTTCATCTCTGTGTGGAACAGAAGTCGTCTCGTTTGGACCTGTCAAAATTGACAGAGGGGAGGGAATTAGCATCGGACCTCATTCTCCACTAATAAAACAGATGGCGTTCGCCACTCGATATGATTCTCCGACAGGTGCCAATCAGACGAAGTCGATGACGGAACATGGACGTTACGCGCTTCATTACACTGCCTCATTACGCTGGCGAAGGCGAGGACGCCCATTCATTTGAATTCAAATCAATATTTCTCTCTTTCTGCGAGCTGAGCGAAAACGATGATCCAAACATGGATGCAATGCTTTAATTAAATTTGGGGAGGCGGCAGGGGGGTAGAAAAAACACTTTCCTTCGCAAACGGCTGCATGTTGTCTTGTCATTATCAGAAGTCAGCAGGGAGGAGAGGTGTCCAGGTCCTGATTGGCTGCTCGGGCCGCCAGAGCAAAACAATTCAATTGAAGAGCACAGATTGGTTATTTGTCTCAATCGCCCAAATAACTTCTCCAACATTCATTCTAATTAGTTTCAATTGAACAGGCCGTGTTCTGGGAAGCGGGGCGAGCCTTGGTCAGTGCTCAGAAGATCGTCAGAGCTGATTGGATTACTAGGCCCTGAAGTCTATTCAATTGAAACGTCTCCAGTGTATTCAAACACACTCGGCGAGGTGAAAAATGACCTCAGAACACTGCGCCCGAGCCATTAGGCGACCGCCACCGCAAAGCTGCACAAAAAAAGTCTCGGAATGCGTCAGGGTTTGATGGGGTTTGAATGACAAACAGCCTCAACTTATTGGCGGGACTTCAGATTGACAACTCAGGGCAACTCAAAATTCAAAACGTTACAAAAAAAGAAAAGAACCAAAATGGCTGTCTGGTAGTTGTCATTGTAAAACAGGCTTAACGTCATCAAGATGAGCAATTTAAGTGGCAAACAATAAACAGAGAAAATACAGTATAATACTTAACTATATTTACAATGTCATAAGTAGTTATTGAAGAGCAAAGCGCAAATAGGTCTAATAATTGCATGTCTCCCTTAAAACCAAGTCCTTACAGCTTTGCTTGCTTCAGCTCTGTTTGCTTTCACTTTCATGCCTACATGGCAGCTTTCTCGAGTTAAATCAAGCATCTTGACAGACAAACTGCTTCTTAAGGACGCCCGTCTTTCACCAGTGACAGATGGCTGAATGAGGTGCTTGTCAACCCTGTCCCCTATTAAATCATCGTCACTACTACCTGCTCTCTGCACAAAGAAAGAGTCCGCTTTCAAAGATCCGTTCCAAGAACACTTTTGAAAAAAGGAGAAACTCAACTTTATCAGAAATCGATTATATCATCCCACTCACATGGATGTGTAAATGATTTCACAGTGTCACAATCTCGACACTCACAGCGATGTCCTTCAGCGACCTCCGATGCGTATTGGATTAATTTTGAAACCCACGTCTACGTCGACAAAGGCTGAAAACTGAAATGGGTTCTTACAAAGAAAGCTTGTTAACATATAACATTTTTGATAACATTCTGCTCTTACCAACTTTCAGGTGCACCTCAAAAAACAACAATAATGGATGTTATGGAGGATCTTCAAATTGCAAAAAGCTTTTCTTAAAAATCAAAACAACGGCAGATACAAGAAATAGCTCAAAGAAAACACAATTGTCTGGTTGAAAATGTATCAGCAGTGCCTTGAGATACGAACAGTTTGGCAAACGAGTTTTCGTGCCGTTTGATGCCACCCCCAATTGGACTTTACTGTTTATTAAACATGAACCCCAAAGAATGTCATTTTTCCACTTCATTTGAGCTAGGTGAAACATACAACCGGAGCTGCTTTTTTGAAATTTTGTAGGTGGGCGCCACAAAGCCATTTTTTAAAAATTGCACCATAAACTAATAACATTTTGATGATTTTGTCAAACCTGATACGTTCTACAAGTTTTCCTGCATGCTTAGACCCTAAAGCTTTGCTAAGGCCATTTCAGAAAGGGCAAAGAAAATATGGCTAAGTGGGTTTTTCAGCAAATGTGCTCACTACTTGCCTTAGTCACAAAACGATGTTGGCATCAACAGAGAGTCAAATAATCTGCAATCAATTGATTCCAGTTCTTAGGGGGAAACCACAGATCAGTTGCCACCTTCGAGCCACATAGAATGACTTTGCCGCCTGAGATTGACCTCGGCACAGTGGTTTGTCAGTGGGGTGATACACGCAACAGTTCTGCTTTTGTACATATACACTTTAAGAACCCAATTACCTGGCAGTCGAATAACCAGCCCTACGGGGTTCATCAGTGTCCAAACAGACTCTTGACTGTTGCTTTACTTCCGAGAAGAGCTTTTAAGGGACTATTCTGGCAGGTAGGCGTAGTTGGGGGAGAGGGGGGGAGGCATTCATACATGTCACGCAATCAGGTGAAAAGACAAATCTGAATTATGCATAAGGTACAGTATATATTGTAACAAGGTGAGGACAGGTCTATAAATAGATGGAAGTCTCAGATGGACGGCAGGTGAAAATGAACAGAAAGCGGTGAGACGCGAAGTAAAGGACTACAGAAGACAAGTTGTCAAAAAAAAAAAACAATGCTTAACTACCAGAGGATGAGATCGTTTCACGCTACACAGCAGGGGCAGGCACCGCTTCCTGCTAATTAGCACTTTTTCTCATGCATAATTCTCACTCGGTGGATTATTTACATACCCGCCGATGGCCATTAACATCAGCAGCTAAATGAAGAGACGCCGTTATAAATCCCATCAATTGGAGGATGTTTAGAAAGCGCTAAATCTTTGGAGAAGTGTTTTTCTCTGAGCACACACTTGACGGAGCGGCATGGACTCACACTGGGATGGAATCTGAAGGCCTTTTTAAAGCCAACAGCATTCCTACAGAAACTATAGTGGTGGCTAGAGATACAGGTGATCCAAGTTAAGAAGTGTTTGAGATTCGAGCCGTCATTTGCACATTTTTTTGCTTAATTTGCCATGGGAAAAAATTAGGTGTGAGCATTTTATGGTGGTGGAGAACTAAACTTACTCCACACCACGCAGCAGTTTGACAGATATTGAACAGTGCTTAAAAGAGAGGCATCAAGCTGCTTAATGCCACTCCCAGTTGAACATTACTGTCAGAACTTTACATTAAAAAGTCAATTACACACATTTAAATAAAAAATAGGTTTGCTTTAAGCAGTGCTACCGTAATGCTAAAATAATGGAAAAGTCTTACTATAACCGTTCATGCAATAGATATTTGAACACAAATAGTTAAGCAACACATGCAGACAATTAATATAACAATAATCTCAGGTATATAATGTTTATTCTCTATTAAGATCAACTAACATTGTATCTTTCTATACTGCCCTCTGGTGGCCAAGCCGCACACATCGGAAGAAGCCGCAAAATGTCAATTGAATTGAAGCAAAAACAGTGGCAAAATATACGTATTTGATGTCTTAGCATTCTATTTAATTACGTCAATACTGTGTGTGCGCTATCATGTTTGTATAAAGCACAATAATAAAGTTGCAAATCGCAAAACATTACCCTCACTTTTTGTTTTTTTTTTGCTTGGAGGCTGAAATGAAACAATGGCAAATAAAAAATTATTTGAGATATGAGTGTTTTCGCAAAATAAATTCAACAAAATTGTATTCATTTTAATATTTTCATTGTAACTTAGTTACCTCCTGGTTCATAATCAGACTATTATAATGCATTACAATTTTGTTTTCTTTAAATGTTTTTCTTACAACTTGATATCACTTTGATAAAAATATTGGAATATCATGAGTTACTTAATGAGTCCAACCCTTACTGCCTAAACCTGACTGACATCCACTGAGTCCATAGTGGAAATAAATAAATCCACGTTGTCCAAAGCCTCTAATGACTTGCAGTCTATCAAGCCGAGTTCATATATTGATCGACAACTTCTGAATTTGCTATTAAGCAGCGAAAGTTATCACTTGTCTTATCAATATGGAACAAGACAAACAATAGTCCACCTTTGACCAAATCCAAAAGTTAAATGTTTGCAAGAACTTAGATTTAAATTGGGTTTGCTTTTCCAATTATTTGATAACAATCCCTTGTCAATACGTCTTTGGACAATTCAAAACAAACTCGAAGGAATCAAATGAAAACTTAGTTAAATAAGAATCCTACATTTTGAGCCACACCGAAAATAATCCTGAGGATATAGACGAAAGTATGAATATTTGTGCTTCAAATTAATATTGCCACTCGAAGGGGTTCAAGTGTAATTTTGAGATAAGTCACATTGTTAATAAAAGATGTGATGACACAAGACCCGCCAAGCAATTATTTACTCATTACAGTAAATGTGTTAGCTGGTTGGCCTGCAGCATCTGAAGGCTAATTAATAAGGTAGTGGATTCCATCTCTTCTGTCGGCCACACGTATTCCTACTGCAAGCCTGGCAACTGAGTTGGAGTGTTTTAGCAAAATATTTCAACTAAATTTGAGATTACAATTACAGTCACAAACTACAAAGTAAAATACAATAGTTAAATCTATTTTTTTATATATTGTTTTATCCACCAGCTTCGATGTATTGTAAAAAAAAAAAAAAAAAAACATAACCTGCTGGGGTATTTTAAGCAGTGTTGGGATGGGGTGAATAATAATACCCATTTCACACCTTGAGATATACACAACTGGTGAAAATAGCTTGGTGTCATCTCCCATTGCTTACATATGTTCCACTGAGGCTCAACAGCAGATTATAGAACGACATAAGGGCGAGAACACCAACAGGACATGATTGGTCCCAGGAGGGGGAATTCCATTTTACACTTATTGCAGCCATATATGTAGTATATGTACTATATACAGTGTATATACTGTATATAAACAGCCTAACTAGTAATCCTTTCCTGTAGTAACAAAGATTGCCATGGTTGTGTGCTTCATAATGTCAGACTGTCAGAATTTCCCTGCATATCCTGTAAATGCACAAAGAAAAGAAAAAAAGAATACTGATAGAGCTAGAAGAAATCAAAGTTGAGTTCTGTCCTTGAAAAGAAAATCTGTACTTTCTTAAAACAAGACGTTTTACTGGATACATGACAAACACAAGATTGTGTTTTAATATATTCAACACCATTCTGGGATATTGTTTATAGCTAAAAAAAAAAAATGTTCAGAACTTTGGCTGTGATTACTGCAGCCTGCAATTTCAGTGCTTGTACACTGTACATTCATTGGCACAAGCTTCTCCTGCGGCTAATTAATAATGTTTCATGGCCACTTTCTCTGGGAGGGGCAGCTGCCTGCTCCTACCGTGACCAGATGTCGTTTCCTCTATGCACCCAATTGGAGGGCGGCAAATGACATCTTGTGACGTGGTCCTGTGAATGTACAGTATGTTGTTGTAAATTTTAATATAACTATAAATTAAAAAGCTCACTTGAAAGAAAGTCAGATTTTTAAAGGGACAGTAAAGCGAGCCAACATTGGCACTTACATAAGTGATAGAACTGTATTAAAAAATGTCAGTGCTACAATTCCCCCCTGAAAAATAATTCAGACGAGTTTTCACGGAATTTTGGAACAGAAGGGCAGTGCACTTACTGACACCCACCTTTTGGGCGGAGTCTGCTTTATTTGAAACATCAGCCTGACTACGTCACGGAAGGAAGCGATCACGATTTCCCCATTGAAAATCATTGTAGACTATCGCTTAAAATGTCCAAAGAAGCTGCTCATTTCTTTCTCTTAAATCAGCCATAGAGAGGCTAATCCTTGTGATATTTCGAAGTAGTAGTCATAAGTAGAGATGTCCATGTAAATGTTGGTGCCAATTGATAGCTGTTATCGGACATTCAAGTGATAGTCTTTGCAATGATTACCAAAGGGGAAATTGTGATCTTTTCCTTCCGTGACGTCAGCAACCAATACATGGAGGGAAGGGATGTGTGCCCCTATTCCTTATTAAAAGTGGGTCTTTTTAAAAGCATTTGTTGTTTCATTATTTCTCCAAAATGAATGGATAAAATACAAAATGCTAACCTTTTTCATTTTCCTGATAAGAAAATACATAAACTGGCCTAGTTAGTGAAAAATGAACCATCCTCTCTTTAGCCGCCCTTTAAATACCAAACAGATTCGATTGTATTTCTGTCAAGGTTATCACTCATCAACGGGATTTTAGGAAAATCACTTTACTTCATTTGGATCTCCTTTTGCCACCTCCTGCATGAAGAGACAAACTTTTTTTTTTAACATTTGGTCTGAATGGACGGATTACACATGAGACAACGCAGAAAAGGAAACCCCTATCTTTGGCAGACTCTCATGTTCATGTTCCGAAACGGTCCGCCGGACAGGCTGAGGGTAAAGAAACGGATAGAGAAAATTACGCGGACAGACAAAAACCCACTTCAATAGTCCTGAGGCTGAGCCCGACCTTTTTTTGAACTTTGTCATCCCATGTCCTTCATCCACAAAATGGACATTTGTCGATCCCATCCCTGGGACAGCATGCCCACCTCTGTATTTGAGGGGGGACTTTAGTTGTTAAAGCTTTATGAATGGTTGGAATGTGGACAAACAATGGTTACTTGCGTGTTACAACAGGAATGGAAAGTGTAACTGCTGTATGGCCATGTGAGAATGCTGACACATATTAAATTACTTTAATACAGCCTTATAAACTGCAGGATACACATTGAACCTCAACAACATTATAAACCTGCGAGCTTCCAGGTGAGCCACCCCAGGTGCCTTTAATCCGTTCCGCATTGTTGTGGCGATAAGACTTAAAAACAAGGGGGGGAAAAGCCCACTTCAAATGTTCTCTAGTAGAAAGACAGGTCCGCAAAACACACGAGAAACCCAATCGGCATCTCCATCAAACAATTCCCCTCCTCCTGCTCGTCACGCTGAGCTTTTCCCCCCTTTTGAGATGCTTGTGCGTCTTATCAGAGCGTCTCAGGCGAGCCACAAACAGCTGGAGAAAAAAAAAAGCTAATAAAGATGCCAATGCTAGAGAGGAAAGAAAAAAGAGGCCACATCTTGCTCTCATGTATGAAGAGGACTATAACTCCCCAGAGTGCTACCTGTAGTTTTGTGATACATTTACCATCTTTTTCCTCAAAAAGCCAATTTGGGGGTAATTCAGACGTCAGGATTTATTTGCTGTAAGGATTTCGGACCTTGCTATAATTTTATTATATTTATATTTCTTCCTGGGTAGTGTGGCCTTAAACCAAAGTTTGCTCAAATGTACAGTTAAGATTTAGTTTTCAAACTCTTTGTCAGACATATACAAAATGGAACTGGCGGAATGCTAACAGTCGGTATGCTAATGTGGTAAGATCATAACCTGAGTAGATAAGAAGCAAATGCTGATTCATAAAGGTTTTACTGCTTGTCACAAATTCCGGTAATATTCAAGCACAATTTTTCAAATGTCAACATGCTATAAGTTGGTATGATAAAGTACAGCAAAATAACAACCTGAGTTGTTCAGTGCGAAGGCAGATCACTAAAGGTTTAACATCCATTGTTACATGTGCAGTACTGTATATTAGGGTCATTGAAACTAAATCGATAGGGAACTAAAAGTTTGACTTTTATCGGAACAACCCGACTGGGACAATCCGTGCGCCATCGCTGTGCGTTTTAAGTTTTACTTTAGTCAGATAAAGAATCACAAAATTACATGTATAGAATTCCATAACAATATCTTTCTACAGATAATGTTGGGGAACTCACACCGAGACTGCTGGTAGCCTTGCTTCCAGCTTAAGTCTATAAAGTTGTCTGCAACACAAACAAGACACGGTTCAAGAAGGCAGCTTGGCTTGGACCGAAAATAAGCATGGAGCACCCTCTTTCAGCAATTAAGGGGAACTCATTTTATTAATAAGTTATTCATGAGCCCAATGTGTTCACGCAAACATACATGCATAGCCAGCTTTGTTTTACTCATATATAAGTAAACTACTGTATACTGAAACTACTTTTGCATTTTAACACAATTTTGGACCAGAGTTACATGTATATAATGGTCAGTCTAAAGAAGTCTTCTGAACCTACAAAGCATTTTCAGCCCACCTGTCTGATCACCCAACTCGACTGCCTCGGCCAGATAGGATCGCATACGCTTTTACAGCCTGTTTCTTGTCATGACAAACCATTATTTGATTGGAATAAGGGTTTTTAAATTGAGCTAACGGCTAGGGAAATTTCATGTGACTGTCAATTATTATGCAGTGATACTACGACTTGTTAGTTGTTACTTGTTAGTTATTTTGCACTATTACTGTAATTGTTTTGTATTCCACTGAGTTTAATTTATTGCTCTTGACTTGAAGGTGTTTTTTTTTTTAATATTTAGTATTAGATTTTATTAAAGATTCCACTGTTGTTCATTGCAGTGTATGCTTCAAGTGACCTATACGCTGCGTTTCCAATTATTATGCAAATTATTTTTCTCTGATTTTCCTAAATAACTAATGCATATAAATGTCAGTCATCATAATTTTCACATCATCAGCAATGACAGGGTTTCACAATTGTTGCGTCCATTGACAGTTGCTGCTAGGAATTTCTTTGCAAGATGACAGATCGGCCTCGCATAGCTGCTGTTTCAAATAACTAAACCCATGTGAGTTTGTATACCAGGTGAACAACAATGCAACAATGCAGAAATGCCAATATTTTGAGATTAATAGCTCGCAGCAACACATTGTTAACAAGTGTGAACTAGTTCATTCTATGGAATTTTGTTGCATGTATGTCTAAAAAAGTTTAGTTAGTGAAGATTTAAATGCCTTTAGGCCTTTAATGTTTACCAAGACATCATTGAAGACTTTAAATTGTCTTTGATGTTGAACAAAATCATTTGTATTTTTATCTGTAAAGATAGAATTGTACTGTATAATGTATGTTGCATAATTTGCAGTTGCATAAGATTCAATGAAAAGAATACTCAAGACTGTCTTTGATCCCAAACATGTATTTACGCTCTATAATACCTTCAGTGAGAATCGCTGGCGTATCCTATTACATAATTATACTGAGTTCATGAAATTCACAGTAAGTACAGTATACATTTTTAATATGGCATCCCAGCATGTATGACATCCGTTGTGATAGTGAAAATGAAAGATTCCCGACACCTCAGCGGGCTTCCCGTTGCACTTTGGACCACTCGGAAATGTATTTCATCTATCAGTCTCGATGGGAGCTAGAATTTCATTTTCTGACCAAAGAGAGGCAGCAGCATCATTAGCACTGGAGGGCATGTGCCCGGCCAGCAACACGGCAGCACTGTGGTTAATGCTTCAGCCCCATCCTCTGGATCAGAAGCACCACTGCATTGAGATCGAGCCACTGAGATTTGCGTATGTCTTGCTTTTTTCAAATGGATGAAATCAGCAATTAAATAAGGAAGAGTAATCGCTTGATGTCAACATTTTAATTGCTTGTTTTGGAAAGGAGCTACATGTTTAGAATCCCGTTTATCACCAAACTGTTGTCGACAAAAAGATGCCAAAGAACATTATAAATGGTGCTCAGAATAGCTGAGCATCTGTACATTGTTGAAGAACATGCTTTGAATAGTTTAGAGAAAACTCCACCAAGGCAGCTCAATATGAGTTGTGTGCCATTCAGCAAAAAACAAACTTATAAACATTTCTGTTTGATGAAATTATATTTGATGTTTATAAAACACACACGCGCACACGCGCGCACACACACACACACTCCACACATTATATGTTCAATGGAATGTTTCCAAAAATCATGTAGGATTAATACTACAATACATTTATAGAAGCCTCAAACTTTTTTTTGATGTTCCCAAAAATATTTAACAGGTATTTGATTTATAACTGATTTTTAAATCGTCTTTGATGTTTCCAGAACTAATACATTACCGTAAATTCATTGAACTATAAATTGTGTGATGCTTTGTTCATAGAAGACAAATTACATTTTGTTTACAAAACCATATATCTTGCATTCTTTAGAAAAACATTGTTTTGACGTTTTATTAATTATGTTAGTGTATCCATTGCAGAGTAATTTAATTCCAAAAATATTCCAAAATATGTCCTTTGGTAATTCCTCAATGAACACAAAATCAAAGGCTTCAAAGACGCAATTGTACAATTTAGAGTCTTCAGATGTCATTGAACATAACATGTTTTGGGATACAAAGAAATTTACTCCAAGTCCAAACGTCTTGATTTATTTCAATTAATCGAATTTGGAGATAAAACGGCTTTATATTGAATTTGCCCCTGGAATTTTTTGTATCTTGACAACACTGCCAAAATTACCAACCCTTTATTTCAAATTCTTGACTAGTCTTTTATTTGGGTACCTCTGTTTTACCAAAAAAAAGAAAAACAACACTGAAGGCGTGACATACTACAAAATTGTGTAGCAGGCTATAAAACTGCATGTCAATGAAAAGTCACGAGTCTGCCATTCAACACCCGTTTCGAGCATTGAACGTGTTTTTGCAACGCCACTGTGCTTGATTGGCTATGCATTTTTTATGACTTGTCATTTTTCTGACGTTTCCCTCCCAGTGATATGGCGGCACACACGTGACTGAACTTCCCCGCGGGCGCTGCGCTAATCTGTTGTTAATCCGCCATGTCTGACAGCGAGCTGGGCTAGTACCTTGCATGACACCAAAATGGAAAAACGCAGAATTAAGTCGAGATGTAATACGAACCAGAATCATGTTGTCTTAAGCGTGACAAAACAATGTTTATACTAGTCGTTATTAAATAGTATTCTTAATCCATTCATACTTTGTTTGTTTCGTTGATGTTTGGGTTCTTAGTAAGGTGGTGCCCTGTGAATATCCAGTCCAGGGTGTGGTCTGCCTTTAGCCCGGAGTCAGTTTATATACTATTTATGTGCTCTCTTCTCTGACAGGATAGGCGCAAGCTGTACTAAAAAATGGATGCATTGCAATGATGAATGTTTAAATGTCATTTCATTAAACCAGACCTTGATTAAACAAAGAAGGCCGCTTTCAACAAAACGCTAGCTCAGGTATTTGTCAACACCACGTGACAGAGAAAAGAGGAACACGATAATTTTACACGCTCACTGGAATTTCTTGGTTGCCCTTGAAAGACAAACTAACATAATGATTCCCACAATGTTGTCATAAACGTCAGAAAGGAGTTCTTTTTTCCCAAGTGACGCCTGATAGATTTGGGTCACGTTCTTCTCTGAACTCGAATGAGTCCCCACAGACTATTTCTTCCTTTCTTCCTTCTTAGGATGTTTATTTCATTTCACATTTTTTATTGATATATTATGTGCCCTGCGAGTGGCTGACGACCAGTTCAGGGTAAAGTCTGCCTTTTTTAACAATAGTTTTACATTCTTCACATATTTGTATTTTGTGTACTTTTGTATTTGTATTTTATAAATGTATATTCTTTTATTGTTTTATTGTTTGATCTTATTTTTTATTTATGTTAATGAGTTTCCTAATGTTTTTAAAAACATTCTAATATATGTGTATTTCTGTTCCATTACATTTTATTTATTCAAAATATTTTGACATTCTTTGTAATTTTTGCATTTTCATCAAATTTGCCAGTCAGTTAAATGTTTCAACTAGTTTTCTTTTCACCTATACCGATTCATCTCTGCAGCACAAAATAAATAAGCAAGCAGCTTGTGAGTGATTATTGAAGTAATCACTTCAAAGTGGTGATGTTGTTTAAGTCGCTGCACTCTCATCTGTTTTCTCTTCTCGCAATCTGTAAGACTGCATTTTGTTTAAAAGTAAAAAAGAACAATGAATAAAATATCAGAGAAAATTGTATGCATGGTATGAATAATGTAAAGGCGCCTCCTCAAGGTCAGACCACATTGTTAGTAGTCCCCCCCTACCCGCCTGCTTGCTGTTACTTTTTGATCTTGTTTGCTGTGAGGAAGTCATTGTAGCCCATCCACTTGTCTCTTTGAGGCCCATGGCGGGAGAGACGCTATTTTGAGGAGATATGTGTGGGGGGGAGGGGGGGGGATCTGGATGAGCATGTGGTGTGAAGGCGGTGGAGTGCCGTGTTAGCACATTTGTGCCAAAAAGTTTCTCAGCACTGCATATTTGATTTACTCAGTCACAGTAAACATTCTCACTGGGGGAGAAACTGAAAGAATGTTGGCTTTGCGGGTTAATATCATTAAAATGGTAAAATGTTATTATCATTATTAGTAGTAGTAGTAATATTGTTAATAATAATCATAATAATATCGGTTGTTTTTCTATGTGTGCTCTGCAGCTGACTGGTGACCAGTTCAACGTCTTTGGAATTGGAATTGTCTGTTTTTGATGAGGTTTGCTTAAGTTTACTCTTGTCGTATTCCACAAGTTGACTGGTCTAATTTCTATCAAGGTTATTTTGCTCAGATACTTGTACTTTAAGCACTTTGTTATTGTATACTTACTCTACACTTTTTCACGATTGTATCAAATGCATAATCCTTGGCTGCCATTTTAATCTTCAGATTCTGCATGATACTGATGCGGCCCCTGCACAAGAAACAAAAAATCAAAATAATGATCAGATATATTGAAAATGTGGATTTTCAAATGTATATAGGCAAGATTTAATGACAAGACAAGTATTTAAGTTCAAAGTCAAGTCAAGTTTTTCTTAACATTTAACCAAGCAATTCCCGAGTCCCGTACCTTGAGTAGCCAGGACAAAGATGTGTGCATACTGCTTTCCTACGTCACCATACGTTCCACTACACTTTTTTTTTTGCACTCACTGGTATAATCCCAATGTGCCATCAAAGACAGCAGACTGACAAACGGCCAGCAACAAGTCCGCCTGTTGATATTTGCCAAGCACAAACAGAGCATCCCAAGCCAAGACATCCGCCTGAGGCTTCTGTGCACTAAAAACGAAGACCCCCTAGAGAGAGGAACGCCACAAAGGCCCGGCCCCGAGCTGTTCCTCCGCAGTTTCGATCCCGACCGCCTTAAACCAGAACACTCTGAGCCAATCTGCAAGTCAATAATGAGCATGTAGCCATGATATCACCTGTATGAAGCATTCCAATTGAAAAAGCCCAGGGGAACCCACTGGTTCCATAGCTACAATGCTAATTAATGCTAATGCTGTCAATGCAATGGATGTTATGAATAGAAAATCTCCCACATAGGAAGGGTGAACATAACAATGTAACAAATAAAAATGCTATTGTTTTTTATTTCTTTAGGAGTAACGACAGCTGGCAAGAGGTGAGGTCAATTGTGATTGACAGGTTGACTGTTAATCACAGAATTGACATGTCAAAACCCTGAAATTCATCTGATATTGCGTCTTTGAAACCAAACCAAAAACATGTCAGGAATACATGGTTAGGCCAGGAAGGGGAGTATGCAAAGCGTAAAAAAAATATTCATAATGATTACATTAAATTATTTTCCATTTCTAGGCTCAAAATAACTTTTTCTTTGAGAAGTTTTACCAGTTAATGATGTCATCTGAGTAGGAATTTGTAAATTAAAAAAGTGTTAGTTACAATTAATCCCAGGGATCTGAGGCAAGAATTTTATTAGACAATAAAAAATATACCACAATATAACTGAGGGAGTTTACTGTAACTAAGAGATTTTTAGTATTCGAATATCTCACTGAAAGTTTTTGCTAGTTCTTTCAGCCTTTTCTCCTGCATCAGTTTACCATTTTAATCAAATCATCTAGTTTTAAAACATCTTACACTGTATTAGACAATAATAAAGCCACTTGTGTTTGGTTTTGTTGAATTTATTTTGAAAACGTAAGTACAAACTGCATAATCCCCCGAAATTTCCACCAAATTATGCCATGGTCCTGTTTACTATTTTTGACAAGTTTACGGCACGGCTCCTTTAAGAATATGCCTGTCAAACATGTGACGTGATCAGGAAGTAACTCGTGATGTTTCTCTGCAAAACCAAATTTTGGCACTTCATTATTATTATTAGCGCAACATAATTTATTTGAAATTAGAGGTGAAGCAAACTATTCTGTCGGTTGAGCATGAATTGACAAAATTAAATAGTCGAGTGAGGTGTTTTAAGGTCAGAATGCCGACATCTCTGCTGCTTTTCTCTTTAATATGCCTGCTCGCGCTTGGACAAGCCTCGCTACCACTGGTTATCACTACATGGAGCTTCAAAAATGCGACGGCTGCAGGTATTTCATATTTCTTTTATTTATTTTTTTGACTGCAGTCAAAACAGCAAACACTCGAAAAGAACTGCGGTGAAGCTCGCCTTTCAACTAAGATTTAGACTAAGACTTAGACTACGACTAAGATTTAAGACTAAATCAAGCCAACCGCTCTTTGGTTTTTAATTTCGCCACTTTCTATGAATTACAGTAGAAAGCGCGTTGGGACGAGCGCGTGACACCTGGTTTTCAAAATCAAATAACGTTGTTTTAAATCAAAATGTGTTGTCTCAGTATAATACAGTTCCAATTTATGTTTGATTTGGTAAGAGGCGTGTGTGCGTGTGGGTTAGGGGGCAGATATGTTATGCACTATATCAGGGGTAACCAGGTCCCCGTGAGGACTGCATGAGTCGCCCGCAGGACTGTTCTAAAATTAGCTCAAATAGCGGCACTTGTCAGTGAACTGCATCTATTTATTTTACAGTCAAACCCTGGTTTTCGAACGTCCTGGTTCTCGAACGAATCGGAATTCGAACAAAAACAATCGAGATTTCTTTGCTTCGGTGGTCGAACAAAATTCGGAGGTTGAACCTCGCGAGATGAGCCGGGAGAACCCGAGAAACCCGACCGCGCGGCCCGGATCCCGACTGACTCCGTTGTTATTGTATTTTTGTTACTTTGAGGATTGTATTAACCCCTAATCATGCCTCCAAAGAAAGCAAGTGGGAGCAGTAAAGCCATCCTAAAACACAAAGACGCTCTTAAAGCAACGCGACAGTGAGCGCCCGGCGCGCTGCGGTTGCGCGATCGGACCAAATTAAGCTCCCTGCGCACTGAGGTCCACTTAAATTTTGGAAAGTACATCAGGACTTTAAAAATATTTTCTAAATTTTACCGATGGCTCTGTCACAATAATGCGACCAGCGCGGTGCAGTTGCGCGGTCGGTGACGCGATACTGTTGCGCGTTCGGCGGTGCGCTGCAGTAGCGTGATCGGACAAAATTAAGCTCCCTGCGCACTTAGGTCCACTTAAATTTTGGAAAGTACATCAGGACTTTAAAAATATTTTGTAAATTTCAGCGACGGCTCTGTCACAATAATGCGACCAGCGCGGTGCAGTTGCGCGGTGGGCGACGCGCTACGGTTGCGGGTTCGACGGTGCGCTGCAGTTGCGCGATCGGACAAATATGCGCAAATGAAAAAATGCTTAAATAAGGCGGGGTTTTTTTTGTCTTAAAACGGATTAAGATTTTTTCCATTATTTGTAATGGGAAAAATATATTCGGATATCGACCAATTCGCTTCTCGAACCGCCTCCTGGAACGGATTGTGGTCAAAAACCAAGGTTTGACTGTATTTTTGCTATTCTTGTTAAAATCACACTTACACGTGAACTGGAAATGACAATAATACCACATAGTGAAAGCCAAATTGAGCAAATTGGCTATTTCAGAATTGTGTGTCAAACTGGTAGCCCTTTGCCTTAATCAGTACCCAGGAAGTAGCTCTCAGTTTAAGAAAGGTTGGTGACCCCTGCACTTATATATATACACACACACACACACACGCGCGCGCACACACAAACATTCAAAGGACAGGGTGGGGGAAAACAATAAGTGAACCCTAGGATTTAATGAATTTGGCTGCAATAACCTCAACCAAAGGTTTGCAGTAGTTGCAGAACAGATATCCACAACAATGGGCATAGTTTTTGTACAATTTTTAAAGGCAATACAGCACATTTCGTTCACAGGACTACTTAAGTACTTCACACAAGCAAAGGCGCGGGACCCAGATGCATTTGCAAATACAACAGCTAAAAAATCAAAAGTAGATTACCAGAACAACTAAAAGAATGTATATTGAGGAATTTTAAGCACATTAACACTAAATGACAATGGAGGGAGAAAAGTGGGGTTTTTTTTATAAATGACATTTTGTCGCAAAAAAAGGCAGATTTTAAGGGGTCTCATAAGGATTTTTGAGAGTTGAGATTTGATCTCGACTCAAATCCATAGCTGGTATGTTATCTGGTGATAATGTGAAACTTAAGCATCAGCGACTGCGTTTGAAACCGAGTGGGACTCATAACTGCCAACCCAGGGAGGGTCTGCCCTCGCTCCATTGGGTTGTGTGTCGAGGATGATGCACCAGAAAGTCGTAGATTGGAAGTGAAAACACTTTCGCATTTACTCGGAATTTTATCTGTCAAGGCGGCTTTCCGCCAGGTGCGCTCCACGTAGCTGCTCTGACAGATGAAATCTGGACAAGATGGGAGTTAACTGGAAAAAATCTCCCGTGCTTGATAGATGGAAACTCTTTAATTTATCGGCTGTACATCATTTTTCTCCCGAGCCTCCTGAAGCTGATGGTGTGAAAGCGGGCAAATTGACTCGCTGTGTGCTACTGGTATCTTATAGTAAGCGCAACTTGTCGGCCTTGGGATTTTGCTGTACTCTAAAGTTTCTGTTAAAACATCAGTGCAACACTGGGCATGGCGCAACAAGAAGCCCTACCCCCACACACGTGGACATAGGGAAGCATAAAAAAATAATGACGACAGAAGATGTTTGCCACCGAGTTACATCATATTTTCTTGTGACAGCAATTTGGTATCTGCGGATGTGTGCCCGGTTGAAGGAGTGAATTTAAAGCTATAGCTTTTGAATCGCTTGGATACAAATTGTTGTGTTCTGTACTACCTGCCCAGCCATCAAGTGTGAGAGAACAAAAGCAAGAATAATTTTTGTGAGCACAAATTGTGTCTGTGATCAGGCAGATTTTTAAGCTAAAAATGAATAAGAAAAAATACATATAATATTCTGGCAAAATAGTAGTTATATTACAAGAATATTTATTCGTTGAGATTTGTGTTTGTATACAGTGGTCCCTTGAAAAACAAGTGATTTGACTTTAAACTTGCGTTATGAGCACTATTTGGTGACAGGTGACTCAACTTCACAACAAATAGCAATTTAGTGGATAACATTATTATCAAGGAACAGATAGTTGAGCACAAATGGTGAAGCAGCACATGTAGACAGATACGAGCACAATACTGTTCCTTTATCCCAGTGGTCCCTAAGCACTGAGTTGCTCTAGGTCTGTTGGCCACATTAGACCGTGCCGCACAATTGAACAAAAAAACTTAAAGTACTTAGGGTTTATTTATTTGCAGAGGCTGTAAAATATCTCTATTACATCCGTCTATAACTGACTCTTGATACATTTCAAGCTGCCATTGTAAATCCACATGCTTGCAAAATGAGTAAAATAAACAGACGTATTCGGAGAGGGTTTTTTTCTCTCTGAGCATTAAACATGAGCCTATGCCCAAGAAGAAAAAGAAAGGTGCACAGACAATACTAGAAGCTCCACTTGAAATATGGATTTACGATGACAGGTGATTTCCACTAACAATGACCAATATGCTGGCTTCAAAACTGATCCATCCAAAATGTAAGTGCCTTGAGAGTGTCATACTTGGTTGCAAGCTGCATCTCAGTCTTTACACGTTTTCAGCAATTACATATCTTCAAACAATTGTAATGTAATGAGAAACAATTGTCTGGATTCACTAGTAACAATCAAAGTGTTATGTGTTTGTGTTCCCTGTCCAGCGTGGGCGGCCCTACAGTCCGGTGGCTCGGTATTGGACGCTGTGGAGGCTGGGTGCAAGCGCTGTCAAAAGGAGCAATGCGACGGAAGTGTGGGCTACGGTGGGAGCCCAGACGAGAGCGGTGAAACTACGCTGGATGCAATGATTATGAATGGGTAAAAAAAGATATATGTATACTGTATATTCCAGAGAGTAAGGGAGCGAAACTTTTAACCGCGTCTGTATGAGTAGTAACACGATGGAGGTGGGCGCCGTGGCCGACCTGAGGAGGATCAAGAACGCCATCGGCGTTGCAAGAGCTGTGATGGAGCACACAAAGCACACTATGCTGGTGGGAGAATCAGGTATAACAATCAGAGTGTGAAATTTACCACCTGAGACGCACTTCCAACTCCAATTTGCATAGAAAGCAATTTTCAATATGTACACTACCCATCTTAGAAAGTTTTAACGCTGTCTTGAAATCTTGATTTCTAACCCCTAACACTATATAGATTTCAAAACCTTAAAATTATTCCCTAACCCTAAATTGAAACCCTAAACAAGACTTCAAACCTTAATTTGGAACACTAACCCTCGAGTGAAATCTGAAACTGTAATTTAAAACCTTAACCCTATCTTGAAATCCTAATTTGAAAGCAGGATTAAAACATCATATCAAAAACCTGAACTTGACACCCTAATCCTAAATTGAAACCCAAACCTAAACTTGAAACCCTAATTCGAAACACTAATCTTGTATTGAAAGGATCATTTAAATGACTAACATGACTAAAAACAGATACAAAAAGCCTGTTTTGAAACCCTAACCCTGAATTTCACCTAAAACTTCAACTTGAAACACTGAACCCTGCTTGAAACCCTAACCATAAAACACAAATTGGAAAACCCTTAGACTGGATTAAAAACATTATCAATTATTATCATAATTTGAATTAATTCATTTGAAATCCTAATTTGGAACCCTAACTCGGACTTGGCACCATCATCTGAACTTCTAACCATGACATGAAATCTTAATTTAAACCACATAGAGCCATATCCAGCTCGAAGTAAGCGTGATGTTTGTGGTCAGTAACAATACACAGGGGAAGGTTGTAGCTTCTAAATCTAGTTGTTACTCAGAGAGCAAAGAAAACATCTTATGGATGAAAGCAATTCGTTACAAGGCAGGACGGATGCATGCTTTCATGTTGCTTCCACCGCATTCTGACACTAATCACGTGTCAGCAGAAATGGAGACCCATCAGACCAGGCGATGTTTTTCCTTCTCTCTTTCAGCTGTCGGATCCGTCCATATTGTAGGTTCCGTGTAGTTAAAACAACAGCCAAATCATCAGGTGTGATCTTCAATGTTACGCATATTTGAGAAATGCTCTCCTGCATGCGTATATTCCACTTCCAAGTCAGTCTGGACATTTCTTCTTTGACCTCCTGCCATCGTTAAGGCATTTTCTCCAGGAGAACTGCCACTAACGAGATATTTTCTCTTTGGTTTGTGTCCCCCTCAGACAATTTAACTCTGTGAAGCCTCAGTTATGTGTCGGGGAAAATCCCACCAGTGTCGCAGATATTCCCCACGACAACCAATCACTCCAATAACATTACAGCACTCGATTTAAATTGGAGCATATTGTCACGGCCATCTTTGCTTGCCAATGGAGTGACTGATTAGGTGTCGTATTTTCTCGGATAATGGGAGTGCATACCATTAGTTGAAATAAAGAGCGACAGTAATCATTTCAGTCATGACGTGCCCTTGTATAAACCGTAAAATGGTATGAAATTCTTCTGTATGTTCCGAATGGGGTAAAAAGTATTGCCGTCTGGTGGGAAACTCAAAAAGCAGTACTGGGGTTCTCCAAGTTAGAATGCATCGTAGTCTTTAACGAATATAAGGTCATAAATATAGTAAATATGTGGAAAAACACGAAGCCAAAAATGTAACACAACTGAATGATAAAGAAGTACTATTTAACAATCCATAGACTAAGCTGAATAATTCTATTACAAAAACGGACTCAATTAAAGACCACTACCTCAAAGCTTCATCTTTCCAGGTGGACCAACGTTACTGCAGCCGCATGAACCATTTTGTGAAGAATTCGGTTGGCGTGTTAGCGGCGAGTCTGGAAAAAGGAAAAAGACAAATTGGCTAAAGTTTGGGATTGTTTCACTAAAAGTGTAATGTGTACCACAACAGCACGTGTCATCTACACCCGCCAACACAATGTAATGAATCGGTGTAGCCTAAAAAAGCAAACGCAATAACAGATTAGTAAGTTAACAGCCAGATAACTTTACAGCCGCCGGTAACGCCGACGTCACTCACCAGAGTTGGTTTTGAATTGAATGTTGGACAAACTTGAAAGCTAGTAGTCCGCATGGACATTTTTAAGGATTGCATTATTTGATGTTAACATGAAGGTGGGATCAAAATGGCATAAACAAATATGAATCGCCCCCTAGCAAATTTGACTGATTTGGATTCAACATAGCCAAAATTGACCTGAAAATAAAAAAGTGAACGGCACAAAATGGGCAGAGGCTCTCATGAGCGTTCATTATCCTACATTTTGTGATTAAATTGGTGTTCGAAGCCACCCTGGGTGAAATTTATTCCTAAACCAATTTAAAGCAACCTGAAGGCATCTATTGAGTGCTCCGGTTTCATCCGACGCATGTTAACGCCTGTTGGATGGACCGTGTCTGGCTCCTCAGTTGCGATTACATTTTGCTACGAGAGCAAATTAGGGCTGTAAAATTGGCTCTTGTGTCAACAAATTCTAAGAAGGCCATATGTCGTCTTTTTTTGCAGCGACAGTGTTCGCAGAAAACATGGGCTTCATCGCTGAGGACCTGACCACCGTCAAGTCGCTGGATATTTTTACACAGTGGCTGAAGGACAACTGCCAACCTAATTACCGAAAGGTAAGTGTGCCAGTATGTTCATCAGTGTTTGCTCCGGGCATGCTGCTACAAAAAGATATTGAGCAGCGAACTCGACTGGCATGCTAATAATTGTTATTTGTGGGAAGAAAATGGCTTGTTAGGGTTAGAAGGTTTTTGTTTCATTGGTTTGATTCATCCTGACCTTCTAAGTATAGCACCAAGAAAGTACTTAACTCACTTGTTTATGTTTATATATATATATATATATAAATATATATATATATATACTATATATATATCAATGTTATTTGTGTGCGTGTACTGTTTGTAATGAGTTTTGATATAGTATATATCTTTTTTGTTTTGCTTTTTTTAGCAAATTAGGTTTGCTAAGAGACAATGTTTCTTTCTTAAAGGAGCTAAGATTAATTATAGGCATATATGATTTTATATTATCATTGGCACAAGGCTGATCTCGTTTCTGATGAAATGTGAAATATTTTGGTGGCTATTTTTCTAATCTACCTAACTTATTCTAGGGCCTTTTTAAGTAAACATATGTATTCAGTAAGTCACATTCTTAACTATTTAAAAAAAATAAAAAATGAACGTATATAAATAATTCAAATCCTGTTTTTTCCTCAGAATGTTTTTCCCAACCCATCCAAATCGTGTCCTCCCTACAAACCCCAAGTGCAGCTGCAATCAAAAAAGCACCTTCCTACTAATATTCGCTCCCACGACACCATAGGTGGGTTTTTATGGATTTGCATGAGCTGGATGATCATTTCAGATTGCCTCCAATTTAGTAATGTACAATTGTTGTTGTTTTTTTACCAGGTATAATCGCGTTTGATCAATACGGCCACGTGGCAGCAGGGACGTCCACGAATGGGCTCACTCATAAAGTTCCAGGGTAGGACTTTGTGAATTATTGTGACTTCAGTGGCAAATATACATGTCCAGGCATTTTGTATGTCAACACACAGTCGAGTTGGAGACTCTCCTGTAGTGGGTGCGGGAGCATACGCTGACAGCTTGGCAGGAGCTGCCGCCGCTACTGGAGATGGGGACCTCATGATGCGCTTTCTGCCCAGGTAGCTCCTCTGTGCTTTTATGCTGCTAGTATAGCAGTAACATTTGTGTTTAGTTCAAGTTCCTATGATTTCACTTTTTTCCATGAGATTTTTCTTTTCCGGGAGTTTGCACGTTCTACCCATGCTTGCGTGGGTTTCCTCTGGGTGCTCTGGTTTCCTCTCACGTCCCACAATTATACGTGGTAGGCCAATAGAGCACTCAAAATTGCCCGTAGGTGTGAGTGCGGATGATTGTTCGTCCCTGTGTGGCCTGCAATTGGCTGGCAACCAGTTCAGGGTGTCCCCTGCCTGCTGCCCGAAGTCGGCTTGGATAGGCTCGAGCACGCCCGCGACCCTCGGGAACAAGAATTGATTTGGCAGATAGATGGATGGATGGGGGGGTTTTTCCCTCTCAAGATTGTGGCTTTTAAGTTCAAGAAAGAAAAAAAAAAGGAACATCTTTATTTATTTGAAAATGCATTTTTGTAAGCTTTCCAATGTTGCTGTGCAAGCATAACTATCCAAAAGTAGTCAGGTTATGAATACTATTTTTTTTAGTATTACAAATTTTGTTGGGGGGATACAGTGAATTCACGTACATTAGTTTTGTTCAAAAATATATTTATTGTAAGATTAGAACATTGTGTACAAGAAAACAACTTAATTCCTATAAGATTGACTTTTTTACTTTAAGAAAATAATTTGTATTTTTTCTCAAGATGACAGCTTTTTTTCTTAAGGAAATACAGCTTTATTCTCAAAACGTTACTATTTGCAGAAAGCCTTGACTACTACTGACTACTACTAATAATAATACATTTTATTTGTAAGGCGCCTTTCAAGGCACTCAAGGGCTACTGTGTTTCTTATCTGCGACTATCTTAAAAGATCACGTTTTCGTCATATTACCTTTTTCTTGTAGACGTTTTTGAAGAACTTTTCATGTAACATTGTGACTTTTTGTCAAAACTGCAGTTTTCTTCTTGAAATTGCAGAAAACTGACCTAGGAGTACATTATTTTGTCCTATGAAGAGTGTAGAGTGTTCCGCCTTGAGGGACAGCGATGCACCCCAGGCTTACAGAGACAGCCCGCTTAGTGGCCATGACAAGCGCTCATTAGTTGGCCTGACGCCTGTCCAATTCCACACTGCCGACAGTTACTTGGCGGTAGAGCTGATGAGGGCCGGGACGGATCCCTCGGCAGCCTGCAAGATGGCCATTTCCAGGATTAAGAGGCATTACGCTGACTTTTTTGGGGCGATCATCTGTGCTAACGCAACAGGCCATTATGGTGAGTGTTTGGATTCACTTACACACATGGATGTCACTAAATGTGCCAGAATGCCAAACGTGATTATTACTTACCTGAGAGACAATATTCAACAAATTGTTGGCTTTAAAAGTAGAACTAATATAAGATTGGTTACATTTTCAAGATAAGTGAGCGATGGAAAATGTACTTCATAATGCCAGCTGTGTTGAAGGGAACTTGAGGAATGTGTTTGACTGGGGCAACAGTGTTAACTGTTTTGTTGGTAAAATAAACACAAGTACCTAGGGTGATGCATAAACATTGTAATTTAGTCTGATCAGGACATACTGACGATCTCATTTGTTCATCAGCCACAATGTATCTACCAGGAAGACACTGTGGCTTATGAACAAGTCATATTATTGTTGAAAACCTGCAGCTATTTTTAAGTCGACTTTGTTGGGCATATCCAGAGTCCAAAACTTGATTCTGAATCACTTGAAAGCCTTAAAATGGAATACATATATTACAATTTGAAGCCAAGAGTGCATAAAACATGAAAATGTGCCTCAGAACTGTTTCAAATGTGAATAGCAGAAAGACAAAAACCCAGAGGCTACAAAGATAACTTTTCCATCACTCACCAAAACATCCAACGAAAATCCATATGAAACATCCCCAGAGGATTCATTAAGTACGTGTGAATGTAATTGACAACCCAATAGTTCAGCTGTTTAAGGGACAGGCACAAAAAAGATGTTGAGCAAGATTACTTGTTTTTTTATTCCCTAACAACAAACCAATGATTTGCTTTTGCTCTTTTTAAAAAGGTGCAGCTTGTAACAAGGTGCCAGGCTTATTGAAGTTTCACTACATGGTGTCTGACAGCGAGTCAGATGTACCACTTATAAAGTCGGTGGACTGTTTTTAAAATATTTTTTTTTTTTAACCCAAAGGTTTGAAGAGAAATTGTCAACAATAAAGTAACAATTGTGACGAAAGGCTTTGTTTGGTGTCTTTAATAAATATATAAAATCTTTATAACACATTATAGAGAAGAAAAGTAAATACACATTTATGCGTTAGATACAATATCATCCTTTTTGAAAGTATGGTACTTTAATGTGTTTCTTTGTCATGAATTAAACATAATTTAGCCCTAAATTAATGCTAACAGCCTGGCAGGATAGAACGGCCAGGTCCGCCCTCTGCCCACTGAAAATAATCGCACTGTTTACCCTTTTGGAAGCCGCAGGTGTAGAAGTCACGGCCGTTGTTGGGTCCCAGCTTGAGCACAGTCCTCACAACGCATCGTTTGCCATGGTGACAGAAGGGAAAATGCAAGTCAGCCCACTGGAAAAACAAAACACAAACTTGCTGAATTGTGATGTTGCAATTTAAAAAAATAAATAAAATAAAAAAGTGCGGGGGGAGCTTATTTGGTATAAAAAACTGATTTATTCAAGAAAAACATCTAGAAGAGTCCCCCCCCTCCCAAATAGATAATAGAACTAATACTAATCCTTAGTGTCAGCAAAATGTGCAGACACAAGGAGTGTGACTTCTCACCTGAAAGAAGTTGCATTTTGCCTCGCGGGGAAGTGTGCAGGCGTAAAACCGTCGTCCTTTATTGTCACCGTCCTTGTGGACCACTCGCAGGAGAGCTGGGCGACCGTGGGATGCACACAAAGGTGGGGTGCTGGGGCTGGAGGGGCTGCGCTCCATTCCTGCAGTTGTGTGCGCACTAATAGAAGAGAGAAAACAGCTATAAAATAATAAAATACTTTTTTTGCAGGATGGAGTCTTTTTACTCAATAGTGATTTTATTCTTTCTAAATTGTAGTGTTTTCTCCAGAAATAAAAAAGCTTTATTTCTCAGAGATTGACGGCTTTTTCACAAAATACAGTTGAGCCCCAGATAGTCATGGATCCCCCCCCCCCATATTTATCTAATATTTTTAAATATTCTTTAGAATTTTTAAGGCAAGCCAAAACAAATGTGTGGAATTTTGGTGGTATATTCCTGCTTTTTAAAGATGTTTTTCTAATTCCAGTGCAATTATAATCATCATCAATTATTTGCATAGTTTTGCTATTTGCAGGCCAGCATGGTCCTTACCCCCGCAAATACCAAGTGGCCACTGTATATTATTTTTTTCTTGTAACAGCGCGAGTTTTTTAAGTAAAACTATTTTCCTGAAATGGCACTTTCCTCTTGGAAAAGCAAATTACTCATATATGTAATTACAACTTTGATTTAAGATTATGATTTTGTTCTTGTGAGATGCCATGTTTTTTAAAAAAAAAAAAACACTATTCTCGCATTACTATGACAATTCTAATAAGTTCAAAATTACCCAAATGAGGATAAATGGTACAGAGAAAAAAAAAATCCAATTTTATTCTCTTAATATTGTGACTTTGATGCACATGTGATGCAAGTGAGGGGGTCCGGCGGGACCGTGATGTGTTGTTAGTGTTGTGTGTGCACTAAAGGAGGAGATGAAACTTGTCTCGTTAGAGTGGGAATAACCTGAAAATAAAAGTTGAGTACCCTCGGACTTGGGAAGCTTTTATTATTGTTATTCATGAGCGAGTCACTCACCCCAACTTGTTAGAGGGACTGCCATCAATTCTCATTTTCTTGCACGGCCGACTGGATGAGGCCGGCATTTCCCCGTGAGACAGCTCAGGCACCTCACTTAAATCAGAGAAAAGCAGGGTGGACGTCCCGAAAGCGGAGCGCCAGTTCAGTTTGCGCTCCTCTCGGGGTTTTGTGAAGGCAGTGCAGGCGTACCGCACCAGATCGGTGGAGCAGGGCGCAGGGGCGTCCTCTCTGTGGACTGCAGAGGAAGCGAGAGACATTTCATATTTATTCAGAAGCGCCCCTCAAAACATAGCTTGTTAAATGCACACTTTTATGACAATATTAGACCACATTGTCATGTCCAGCAGTCTCACAACTTTTCCCTTTGGGCCATTTCAAAGCATCCAAACTTGAAACATGAAATGCTAGCAAAATATAATATTATATAGTGATCAAAATGATCACTGTTAAATTCAACACGAGTGTGATACTGCTAAAACAAATATATATACATCAAGTCATGTAAAACAAAATGTGAAATGAAATTGAAATAAGTGTTGATTATGTACTTGCCGAAATAAACAAATCAAATTAAAAAAAATAAAATAAAAACGATTTATTACACAAACTAACAAGACTTTTACCCGGAGCTCTGGGAGTGAGGCAGGCGTCGCAGCTTTTGGCGGCGGGCCGGTTCAGGAGTGTGCACAGGTGACATGTCCAGTCCTCTTCCTCCCTCTTTGCCACATTCTCATTGGCTGCTCCCCCGCTGCTTGCCCAGCTAATCAAGGTGTTTCTGACAGGAAGTTGACTGCGAACATGAGACCTCAAAATAAAACGTTGCCATTTAAAAAAACAACAGTTTTATTTTACTGTACTTATTTCTTGTATATACTAGTTAATAAGACAGAAATATCAGTAATAATTTCAAGAAAAACTAGAATAATACAAAAATGTTTTTTTTCACTTAATAGGAAACACAAATGTAAGGAATGGAATATTATTTCACATACAGTATGTTATGTACTGATTTGACTATTGATGAATATTTTTGAAATCGGAAGTCAAAAATCATAGTGGGATAGTGGGAACGTAATTTCGATCTCTTTGTGTGTCTTGACAGGTGAAGAAATTGACAATAAAGCAGACTTTGTCTTTGACTTTGATAGTTTCTTGAAATATTCAAGTTACTGTCATAACGGGGTTTGTAAACTTATCATTATTTAGTACATGAGACAATTTGAAATGTTGGTACAGAGCTTAGCAAGCATCATAGGCATGCTTGATTTGCTTTCACGGGCCACATAGAATTTTGTAAATATACTACCACGGGAATATTGAAAAATACTGCAAAATGGAAAAAAAGTACCAACCCAAGCCACCACCCAGAAAATGATACACAAACTGCAGGAGGAAGCCAACTAAACATTTACACTTGTAACAGCTGGCAAGGCAACACCAGTAGCAGGCGGCGTGCATTTAAATGTAAGTGCCGCAACATGAAGCTCCTCTATGTTTGACAAGAAGGCCGCCAATCATGGTGAGGATGGACGGAGAGATGGATGAAGGATAAAGTCGTGCTGATGGCTGCTGACAGCAAACTTCCCTCGCAGATTGATCTGTCAGCTGTGTAATGTGTTTGAAGGGCTTTCGGCGGGGAGCCCTCGCTAAGCCTCGCACAAACACCAGCCAGGAGGTGTTGAGCCCAAGCGCTGTCTGGCAAACATACACTGAACACGCACATTGGTGGCGCTGGAAACACTTCCCTGCTCCCCACCAAGCCCATCTGCTTGCAAAAGATGGCTTCTCGGAGCTGAAACCTTCTATCCGAAAAGCTTTGTTGAAGACAGAAAAATGGTTCCATAGCTGACTGAAGTAGTATTTTAACTATGTGTAGTTATAAAACACAAGCTTCTAACTATCCTGTTGTTTTGTGGCAAGAATGGAAAAAAACAAACAAATAATCAACTAAGTTTGGGTCAAATTGGCCCAAGTAGTGGATCGGTCCCTTTTTGACCCCAAGTGGATTAATTTTGAGCCAACTGTATGTGTAAGGAAGCTCTTTGAGCGTGGAAGGTAGTTTACCACCAAAACGCAACTCTGAGGCGAAACAAATTATTCTAAGAAAACCATTATTTAAGCAAACTAATTAAAATCCCACATTGACCAGTCACTTTATTCGGGACCCAAACAACAATGTTTAGTTCCCACCTGATGTAGATGCTGGTGGTGTCACACTTTTGACAGCGCTCGCAGAAGTACGTCATCCTGGCGTTGTCACCGAGACGACAGACGGTGACAGCGCCAGAGCAGCGGCCGCAACGTGGACGTTTGTATACTTTGTAGTGTGTGCTCAGCGCAGAGCCAGACTTGCGACACTGGCAGAGACAAAGAGGAGAGGGTAGTGTGTAAAAATGCCAGATGACGCCATCAGCATGTTCAAGTTATATAGACAGCATATTGACTAAATCATCAATTGCAAACAAGCTATCTACGGGTTACAGAAATTGTCAGCTTACCCAAAAATGTTCTAAAGAATGTGGCATGTTTATTTTTAAACTGTAAGATATGTTCATCATAAATTTGGGGTTTAGGATTAGAACTCCAGTCTAACTTTTAGGTGGAAAAAATTGCCAGAAATACAAAAGATAGACAAAAAATACTAGCTAAAATACACACATTTGAGGTATTTGTAAATACATGAGAAAAATAGTAAATGGTTTTTTTATTTAAAAAAAAAAAAAAAAAAAACACTACATATTCACCAAAAAGCGAAGATATATGTAAATGTTTCTTTGATAATTTTTATGCGGAAACAAACATGGGTTGTAGA
This sequence comes from Syngnathus acus, assembly GCF_901709675.1. NCBI lineage: Eukaryota > Metazoa > Chordata > Actinopteri > Syngnathiformes > Syngnathidae > Syngnathus > Syngnathus acus. The sequence continues at coordinate 18,321,129 of NC_051095.1, read as the reverse complement.
CAGAATACACAAATATACATATATAATGGATAAAATAATCCATTATATATGTCATCTTATGCTCAAATTTGTATAAAACATTACAAAATACGCAAAAAACAAAAGGTATAAAATATTTGAAAATAAAAAATTTGATTTTAAAAAATACACCAAAAATGTAACACTAGCAAGGGAGTGTCATCTCACCTTGTAAAAGAGAAGAGTGAAATCACGCGTCATCTTTACCAAATGGTGAAGCTGCTCGTCCGACAGCTGCTCCACCTGAGGACGGCACAACCCCAGTGAGTTATGTGTAACACAGGCATGTCCAAAGACCGGCCCGCGGACCAAATGGGATCCCTGTACAGTATTCTACATTTTCCAGTTTTTTTAATACGACATTTCTAAATAATATTTATATTTGAAATCATATCAAATCTCCGAATGATTCAGTTTGTGTCTTAGCCCCCCCACACTGAAACACATCACTCAATAAAATACCAGAAAGTTACAAAGAGTCTCTGTTTGTCTCACTTCCCAAACCACCATTTTCGGCTGCGCACCATCCATCATCCATACCTTCACGGCCGGGTGTAGGCCCGCATCGAAAAGAGCCTCGTTTTTAATGATGTTCCCCACTCCCGGCATGACGGCCTGGTCCAGGAGGACGTCACAGAGCATCCTGCTGCCGTGGCGTCTCACCGCCTCGGCCGAGCGCGAGGGGATGAACACGGGCGAGCACACGTCCAGGGACTGAAGGGCTTGCACACGCTTCTCGCAGTCACCACTCAACCTGTGATAACACAAAAATTCCACATACACTTGAACACAAGCACACGTGCGTACTTACACTGAGTTTAAATCACTTGGTGCACGCTCACTGGACGGGGTTTGCTACCCAAGGTGAACTCATGGAACCTCAATCCAGTCTGATATTGGGCTTACCTCAATTCCACCGTACTGTCAAAGAAGCACACTTTGTCGTTGTCCAGGTGGATTTCGAGCACGGGGACGGAGCCGCTGCCAACGCTATGTTTCTTCTGAGCGCCGTTGATTCGCATCGAGCCGTTCATGCCAAAGTGGACTCTAATAGAGGACTCACAGTTTTAGTGAAGAGTATGAAAGCAAATATTTAACAAGTGATATAAGCAGGGAAACGGCTTTTGCAGAGTCACCATGGCAGAGTGTCAATCAAAAGTGAGCATTATTTTCTTTGTGGAGGCAAGTTTCTTTTGATAAAGCTCTTATATTGGGTTTTATTAGATCAGGGGAGGTCCAGCTCTGGTCCTCGAGCTCCCCATTAAAGTTTAATATAATATAAAATATAGCTCTGTTAAAAAAAAAAAAGAGGTGGGTGCATCCAAGATTATCTGTGTTCAGTCAAAAAAACAAACAAAAAAAAAAACACCTTTCACTTTGGAAACCAATGTTAAAAAAAAACCAGTTGCCTATTTTCTGACATCATGGACCAGACCACCAGTAAGCGAAACATAATTCATTTGTTTGTGCTGACTGCACTGTCCCTTCAAAATATTGGCATCTGTTTTTGAATAAACTGATATAAATTATATGGTTATTTTTATCCAATTCATCCATTTTTTTCTCAGTTTCCATCTAGATAAGTTCAGTGCTTGAGACGTGCAGTCCGCATGTTTACATATGATTGTTTTATGAAACATGAAACATTGAAGTAATAAACCCACCGATTTATTTGTATTATTGTTGTAATCAGACATGACTTACGGTACAAACTTGTTTGGTAGAAAATTGTGGCGCTGTCATAGTGAATGCTTAAAAGACTGCAAATCAAAGTCAAAGTAGGTAAAAAAAATAAACCGTTCCATATTAATTCATTTACCTTTATTTTAACATAATACTAACCTATGAAACCAAAACAATTAGATATAATAACTCGGATACTTTTTATTTTAATACAGGTTCATTTTATTGGTTCTGTTTGGTAAAAAAAAAAAAAAAAAAAAAACATCTTTTCAACTAATTGCATCATAAATAGCAATAAAAAAAAAAACAAGATTTTTTTTTAACTCGAAACTGCAATATTTTTTTCTTGTCCGTTGCTCTTGCTTTCCTCAATGCGTTGATTTTTTTCATACATGGGTTTGTATTCTTTAAAAGGTATGTTTAAAGACCTGACTGACGTGTCCAAGGTCCATGAGATGAGCAAGTCGATCACTTGATAAAGTACATTGTTGTACCTAATCATTTGTCTGTTAAATTTACATAATAGAAAAACGACACCTTCGCACTGTTTGTCACTGTGTTACAGTGCCACTTTGGACACGAATGATTAGAACCACTGCCTAATCACATTCATTTAACGTCATACCTCAACGCGTTAGTGCCAAAATACAAGAAGAGCTCCTTCCCCAAGGTGTCGACGCCGGTGTACTGACACCCTTTGAGCCTTTGGATGGCGTGGTTTATTTCCTGCTTGAATCCCTGCAAACACACGAACGTCACTACGGACTATACACGACAGAGACGTTATGGTCGAGTTGCACAGATTTTTACCATACCTTCGTTGTGAACATGCTGCCTCGCATCTCTTTGACTCTTTGTCCTTTCTGTACCCTCGCGCTTATCCTCTCGCCGTTTAATGTACATCCAGGACCTTCCACCATCTTTTTTTCACTAATGAAATGCTAATTGTTAGCAAGTACCATGAGACTTGCGATATTGTCTTCCCCGCCACTTATTCAAATTGGTGCATGCGTAGTAGTTTTGTCTTTTTCTTTTTTGGTGTTTAATGGCGGGTGGCTACCAGCTTTCACTGAGCATTACCGCCACCATCTGGACTGGAGTGTGGTGCAAACGGTTCCCTCCCTGAAAGACTAACCAACTACGTAATCAATTATACAAATAAATACATAAAGTCCAGGGGGTATTCCAGAAAGCAGGTTCAACATACACTGAGTCTATCCCTGAACTTTGAGTTGACTTACTCTGAGATGGGAGACTTTGAGTATCCGGTTCCAGAACATCCACCTGCATGCACCTTGCTTTATTTTAATTTCATTGTTTTAAATGGACTTAGGCTATTAAACACACTCAGTATTAATTTAAACTAAAATATGAATTCAGTGGCTACTTCAAATAATTTAAACCACAAACAAAATGTTGTTTTCCAATGTCTTCTCAGTGAATTCTATACTTCGTGCATTAACACTTTACACAAACAAATTTATATTTTGTACCTATTGAAGTAATTTAAAATATGATGCTGTAGCCTACACCAACACTTATTAAAATACTATTTCAAAACAAACATTGAGTTCTGCTCAGCCAACAGAAAGGCAGAGGCCCGAAAAACGAGTGGAGGGCCGCCACCACCACCTCTGACAGAGGTTGAGGAGCTGGCCCTCAGCCTAAAGAGGCTGATGTTTCCCAGTTATCGGTTAAGGAGTTCTACAGGGTGCACCTCATGACAACAATTAAAAATAACAAAAAAGAAAGGGTGTACCTGGATCGGCAGATTGCTAAAACAGACCTGGAAATTCTATTACTGAAACGCCGGTTGAGGTGGGTGCATTGTCATGGTGAATATCTAGTCAAATATATTTATGGTTGGAACTATATTACAAATCCTGACTGTTGCTTTTGTACTCTTAGGGAATAAAGAAGAACCACATCACATGTGCATGTGCCTTTATTTTTTAAATCAAAATTATTTTGTGCGATTAGGTTCATCCTGCACATCAGAAAGGATGAGATGCTCATTCTCAGAGTCATTTATTTGTATGGCAGGGTGCTGCTCTCCTCTAATAATTCCAATATTATGGAGAACAACATATGCCACAATTATGTCACATGCCCTCTCAGGGGTGAGCCTGAGCTTATGCAGGCATTGGAACTGGGATTTGTGTATGCCTATACGTGTATAGTTTGAAACCCTGATTTTAGTTTGAAACCCTACTTCGAATCCCTAACACTATTTAGAAACCCTACTTTGAGACCCTAACCCATGTTTGAAAACCCTAACCCATGTTTGAAACCCTAATCCTAGTTTGAAACCTTACCTAGAAAGTTTCTAGTAGAAACCCTAATTTGAAACCCTACTTCAAAACCCTAACCCTAGTTTGAAACCATAACCCTCCGTCGAAAAACTAACCCTCGTTTGAAACCCTGACCCAAATTTGAAATCCTACTTTGAAACCCGAACCCTCGTTTGAAAATCTAACCCAAGTTGGCAACCCTAGTTTGAAACCCTGACCTTAGTTCGAAGCCTGTTTAAAACCCTGAAATAATGTTTCAGACTAGGGTTGGGATTTAAACGAGGGTTACGGTTTCAAAGTTGAATTTGTTAGGGTTTTAATGCACACACATACACGTAGACACGCGTTGCCACATATTAGTCACGTGTTGAAAGACGATCCCTTTCCCATCCGCGGGGAGGCAGTGTTGCTGTCTCCATTAACCGGGAGCGAGCTATCTCCCGTTTGTTGTTTAAAGATTGTCAATTGATAAACGGAACGTGTGTCCCCCTCCATCCCCATTGCCATCAGCCCCTACGGTGCCCCTGCTTGGTCTGCCCCACGTGTCTCCCAGTCCCGCACCGGGACAGAGCTCCGATAACCCCCTCTAGGAGACGCTACACACCCATTTTTTCCTGATCGCGGATGGTAATTTTAAAATAGCAAATTTTCCGCCAGGTCCGACGTATATGCAAATTCTGGTAAGTTTTCGTTCATGTTTAGTTCCTCAAAATAACGATGAATAAAAATTTCTACAGAAAAAAGGGTCCTTGCAGCGTTCGCTGTCAACGTCTGCCGCAGTGGTTTTACGTTGCTGACAACAGTGCGCTTGCGCAGTGTCACACCGCACAACTGCACTAACCAAACATGGCGGCGGCCGTCGACAGTGTTGTGAAAGTGTAAGTTTGCCTTTTTATCTTTTTTTACAACAAAAACCACGAGTCGTGATGACCTTAATTCATAGTGAATAAACAATTAGCGACAGCCCTTTGGAAACCATAGACACAGCACATGCGATTTTGATTACAAAATGCGTCCCAAGAGAATAACGTTATCTTGTGTGTGCTAAGGATAGCTTGTGAGCCACGGGCAAAGAACCGAAGCACAGCGATGGATAAGGCTGTAACTCGCATACCACTCACACAACACCATCAACTTAAGCTGACCACATTGTATTTTCATCTGCTTGGTCGGTAGTAGCTTGCCCGCTGATAAACCTGTCTGTTGATCGTTGCTTTGTTGTGAAGAAAGTCGTGCTAACAATCAACCTATTGTTCCGACCGACGTCGCGACGCTCCACTCGTGCGTTTTACGCGGAATGTGTTTATTATCGTGATTATCGTTGACAGTAGTTTTTAAAAGAAAAGAGCCGGAATCGCCATGAGTTTTCTTTCCAATATTTTGGTTACCCAATCGAACTTCATGAGATATGATTCAGAAACACGTGATATGGTTCTTCTTTTCTGCCAGCTGCAACAAGAGTAACGCAATATCTCCCACATTTCTATACATTGTCAGGCCTCCCCGAAACTATTTTTAATAATAATCAAAAACTCTGGTCTGTAGGTGTGAGTGAAATTGGTTGGTTTTCTGTATGTGCTCTGCTGCTCCGTCCTAGCTGGGATAGGATTTGACTTATCTGCAACCTTAACGAGGGGAAAAGTTGTAAAAATTGATAAATGCTTAAACGTAATGTAGTTGTCTATCCATGTTTGTTACAACACCTGATTATTATTTTTGGCATTTCTTTCTGCTGACAACGCAAATTATAGGCTGGGGGAGCAGTATTACCGGGATGCCATGGAACAATGTCATAGCTACAATGCCAGACTGTGTGCTGAGCGCAGCATCCTCATGCCCTTCCTGGACTCGCAGACTGGTGTGGCTCAGTCTAACTGCTACATCTGGATGGAGAAGCGACACCGAAGCGCAGGTAGAAAAGACAATTACAAACTATTTTACAGCACATTAACAGATTTTTTTTTTTTTTTTTAGATATAGCTGCGGCCATTTCGTTAAATATTCATACATTAGTGTGGGGGGGATTTATAGTACACGAGTCTAAAGTCAGCTGAAAGCTAACCCCGATTGCTGCTAGTTTAAATAGATGGTTGAAACTGTGTAAAAATACTTGGTAGATAATTTGCTCTCTGTTCGACATCATGCCGGTGATGTAATGCATGAGTGCAAAGTTAGCTGAATGCCAACGAATGACTGGATTCTGCCCGGGTTGCTGCTAGTTTTAATAGATTCCTATAACTGGCAACAAACAACTATAATGTTCTTGACAAAAGGTTAAAATATGCACATTCAGACAAATTGTTCTTGAAGCAAATTTCCGTCGGTTGGCCACTCTGTATTATGAATGTTACACGTTATTAACAATGTTTATTATTGAATTAAATTGTCCATCTTGTGTGGTACAGGTCTCAAACGTTACTATGTATTGTCCTTCAATATGTTGTTCAGGTGTTGCTCCAGGTCAACTGTACACGTATCCAGCTCGTCGCTGGAGGAAGAAACAGCGCTCTCATCCCCCCGAAGACCCCCGATTGGCCTTCCCCCCTCTCAAAGCAGGCATTACCACCTAAGACATTTCCCCTTTTTCCAGGACCATGAAATGCTTTCAATAAAATGCTGCATTGCCATTTGACCATATATGCTGACACACCTGCGCCCATGTGCATTTAGCAGATTTGGAACTGGGCCTGAAGCGAGAAGCCTTGGGAGCGGTGGATGGGAGCAGTCTGGAGGCTCTGTTGAAAGGTGAGCCCCTTGACAGAAGGAGTGGTGCGGCAGACGTCCGAGGTTCCGAGGACGATCCAGCCACCATAGACCCCCCTGCTAGCTCGACGACGACGCACACATCCTCCGGACGCGTCCGCAAGGTTTGGCTTTAGTTTTTGGTAATGTATAATAATGATGTTGCGCGGGTTGGTTTCATTAATTTCGTCAGCAGTAGTACCAGGTGGTAGTGGGTTACAAAATAAAAACAGATGAACAGGTATTGAACAAACATTTGAATATCCTATTTAAGTTGCTGGGAAAGCTGGCAAATATAAAAGGATAGCGTCTTGGTAAAAGGAGTTTAAACCCTGTGATGTTTTCACTGCAGAGAGTCCTTGACCATGATGACTATCTGGATGACTTAGACGATGAAGACTTTGAGGATGAGACCCCCAAGAGGAAAAGCAAGAGCAAATCCAAGGTGAGTGTTTGAAGCTTGGCAACTATTAAAGCCAGGCCATGCATGGCAACTTCATTTGTGTAGCGTCATTAATCGAGCTGAGCAATGTATTAATTAAAATACTAAGCTCGCGTGATGTTTGCAATTTGAGCCCTTTGGCACTGTGGTGTCATTTTCAGTTTAGTGCAGGTATCAGTACAGGGCAAAATTGCTGTCCCTCGAGATGGATAAAAACGGGTGGATTTTGCGGCTTAAAGTTATAAAGTTGAATGCTATATTAACCAGAATGCCATGTTTAGGCTAGGAACACAGAGAGCATGTTATTGTCAAGATTTGTTTTTTTTTCATTTGACTCGTTCTTTATTTCGTGTTCCCCCCTTTCATTTGTTAAGACTGCTTCTAGTGATTTATTGGGTTTTGTCCCGGTATCATTTCCATATTTAAGTGATCATTTTGGTAGTGTGACAAAAACTAATTTGTAGGATGTGACATGTCCCGATTGGGTTTTTTAGGGTCGCAGTGACAAGAACAGCAAGAAGAAAAGCGAGGCAGCGGCCGCGGCTCTGGAGGAAAGAGATAAACCGTACGCCTGCGACAGTGAGTCAAAACTCTTTGTCTTTCTCATCTGTGTTCATGTCATGCATGTTGGCAATGAAGCCTTCTGAATTTTCCCAATGAAAGATGACAAGCCTACTGCTGTGCATGATGTGATCTGAAAGACTTCTTCTGGAACTTGAGTTGATATTTAAAAATTGCTCGCTTGGAGGTTGTTCCCATTCCTTCTCCTTGAGAAGCTGTCTTTTTTTCCCCCCTTTTTTTGGCTGTACTGTATAATCGTTGGCTTCTGTGCTAGTTCTCAACTCTGCTGTATGAGCTTGCTACTACTGGGCTAGCATCTTCCAAAATACATGTGGTGTCAATGAAGCTCAAAGAGGAATGCTTGCTGTGGGCCAATGAACAGCGCTTCTTTCTGGCTCCACCTGAGAGCCCCTTTTTTGGTATGGTAATTCAACCATCACTATAACCCCTGTGTATTACCATGTGTGTATGTCAGTCTGTGGGAAACGCTACAAGAACCGCCCAGGCCTGAGCTACCACTATACACACTCTCACCTGGCGGAGGAGGAGGGTGAGGACCGCGAGGAGATTGAGGCACCACCCACTCCTCGCCAGCCTGAGGAGCAGAAGAGTGAGTCACTCAAGTATTGAAAGAGCTAAAGAAAGGAAGGGGGTTGCATGCTATGTAGCATGTGTGTGCTTGAAAGAGGAAAATCATATCCTCATTTTTTTGTCCCCCACTTGCGTCTATTTCCCCCCCCCCTATATTCACGCTTTCATTTTGAAAAAGACTCACCCGGTGATTACGATAGTGTAAACTGATATTCATTCATATTCATAATTTTTTATTATTTTTGTTTCCAGTGTGTGTGTGTGTGTTTGTGTGCGTGTGTGTTTTCATACTATACATACATATATGTACTGTGTGTATACAGAGATATTTATGTACATATATGCGTGCAAATCTGTAAATACCTCAGTACACATCAGCTAGTGTACATGCTTGATTTTGTTTCTCTTTGTCACAGTCTCAGAAGGTTTGAATGGTTGTTTGGAAACAGCTGTTTTTCTGTTTTGTTTTTTGTGCAATCACTGGAATAATTAGATTCACTTGCACAATCTAATGAGTTATTGGAAGAGAAAATATTTCAGTTCTTACAAAGATAGCAATGGTGTCAAATAGGTATTTTAACACTGTTTCATATTGTGGTTTTCTTGTGCTGGTGTGAGTTTTCTGTGGCTAATTATGCTTACTTACACACTCAAAACATACACAAATAAAACTGCTGGGTTAAAAATTGGACCGACCCATGAAGTTGGGTCAATTTGACCCAACATTGGGTTATTCTAAAAAAAATAATAATAATAATTGTTGGGTTGTTGCAATTGCTGTTGTTTCGGACAACAAAACGGGATGTTTTGGGCAAAACAACCTAAGAAGTTCCTGGGTCGATCCAATTTCCAACCAAAACTAAGTTGTTTTTAACCCAGCATTTTGAAGGGTGTATATTCATTAATAACTAATTGTAATTGTCCTAAGATGCCAGTGTGAATGGTTGTTTGGTATGCATGTGCCCTGTGATTGGTTGGCGACCTGTCCAAAACAAAGTTATTAAAGTTAATCAAAATGAAGGAACTAAGGAAACCAAAACGGAAAAAAACTATTTGTTAACAAAATAAAAATTAGTGTTAATTTTTTTTTATGATAACTGAAACTACATTTTCCGTAATTTTGGAGATGATAATGGATTTTTTTTTCGGCTTACTGCTCAGTTAGTCGCTGCATGATGGGAGGTGGTCAAGCAGTCATCTGGGAATTGTGGCCCTGTTATTTTGTGTCACGTAGAAGGGACGTCATTTGGCAGGAGCCAATGAGCAAGCGCTACCAGATGACGTCGCTCCAAGGCGACAAGCCTGCACGCGGTAAAGTGACGTGCAAGGCTGTCCTGCTTTGAACCTCAGCCCGAAACGTGACACTGAGTAACAATGTTTTTTATTGTCAGTCTGTGTTTATTGAGTATTTCACGCCAGGTCAGTCTGTCTGTCAGCGTAGACAATGGACTTACTAGTACTACATCCCACGCAGCTAAATATAGATCAAAATAAACATTCGGTCCCACAGACCGAAGTGACATGTCTGACATTGTTTTTATTTCACCAATCACCATTCGGTGCATGTGTTTGTTGTTTTTATTTATTCCTTTTTTCCTTTATTTGGCTGAACGTTTGCTTGTGCTGCGCCAGCATGTGAAGTGGGAATTATGTTTTCGACGCCGATTGCTGTCCTCATTGAGGAATGGACTGGGCCCTTGTGGATCGGCCTGAAATACTGACAGTACCCATTGCCCACCTATGCTAAGTAATAAGTGCTCTCCTGTTTTTGCTTCGTGTATGGAATACAATACAATAGGGTTTAAGTTTCAGCCAAAAAAAGAAGCATTTTTCATTGATGTCCATCCAATCCATCAAATTTCACTATGACTAACAGATCTTACTTGGGAAGCAAGGCAGACGTGGGCATCATCAGTCCATCAGTGAGTTCACATGCAGGCGCCGCAAAAGCAGACACGCAGCCAAATAAAGAAGAAACTTAAAATAAAAAAACGCACTGGAAAGAGGTTCAATAGGGTTCTACATCACTACAAACAAGTATAACAATAATTAACTACAATTAAAAGGTATTATTTTTATTATAAGTGGTATGCTTTTTCTAATTATGTTTGTGTTTATTCTCCTGTGTAGCAACTAAAAAAGGTCCCAATGGTCTAGCACTGCCTAACGATTATTGCGACTTCTGTCTGGGAGACTCCACCTTGAACCAGAAGACCGGCCAATCAGAAGAGCTCGTGTCCTGCTCAGACTGTGGACGTTCGGGTACGGCTAGCGTCGCCCCCCTCCCCCATCCCCCAACACACTGCTCATTGTGCATATAAAGATTGATGGTCATGGCTGGTTTCATAGTTGTGTCTGGTCCCTTAACCCCGCAGGCCACCCAACATGTCTGCAGTTCACGCCTGTAATGATGGCCGCAGTGAAGACCTACCGCTGGCAGTGCATCGAGTGCAAGTGCTGCAATGTTTGCGGCACGTCAGAGAATGATGTGAGCATGGGCTTCGATTTGCATAGTCGAGACGAACACAATTAAAGTTTTACAAGGGACAAGAGGAAATCAAAGGAGTACACATCAGGAGTACACATTCTTTTGTTCCTCAGCGGGACATAGCTCTGACAGTTATCTGCATAGCAGTGGAAGGAAATGCCATGTTTACGTAGGATGAAACTAGGGGCAGCAAATACAATGAAAACATTAAGGGCCCAAAATTGATCCCTGTGGAACACCATATGACAGTGGGGCAGAACGGGACTCAAAGCAACCGAGGCTAGCACAAAAAGTCCTACCAGCCAGATAAGATCAATGACTCGAGCACTTCCAGCAATGCCAACCTGGTGCTGCAAACAAGCAATCAGAATATTGTGGTCCACCGTTTCGAACGCTAGGTCCACCAAAACTAGACCCACATAATCTCCAGTGTCAATAAAAAAACAACGAAAACACAGCCTTTAAAGAGCATCAATAGATTTATTCACCCTGCCCCAGCATATCTGCTTCTCTCTAGAAAAAGGCAGCATTTTGTTCTAGTGGGAAGTCATGAGTTATAAGTCACCCTTTGATTTTATTTAGAAAAAGGAGTCAAAGTTGAGAGAGCTTGAAATTTTTTTTTTTTTTTTTTGCAGGACCAGCTGCTGTTCTGTGACGACTGTGACCGAGGCTACCACATGTACTGCCTCAGTCCCCCCATGACGGAACCGCCTGAGGGTAAGACGACACTCAACGCTAACGTAAATGTTCGAATTTGATAGCAAGTGTCTGTCGTCAGTGATTCCCACCGCAGTGAGAAATCATCCAGTGTGCTTTAGGAAATAGATCTCTTCATCCGTGAATCAATCCACATTATTTTTTATTTATTAATACGGTTCAGCCCTGCCGTGTATAGCAAAAATATTTAAAAAATTGATGTCCCCTGAAAAGGGGGCGTGTTAAAGCCTGGAACAAGCAAGCAGACAAACTTTTAATCCAAACATTTAAAAACAGTTCTTTTATGTCTCCAGGAGTTCAATTGTTCAGTTGCAAGTTGAAGCAAAAACGAACGCGCAATCATGAACATGAGTTACATTTGGTTAGACAAACAAACCACCTTCCTAAGATCATCAAAAGCATTCTCAATAATTGCTCAATAAATCTGTTGGCGAACACAACATCCCATTTGTGTTTTTGCAGGGAGCTGGAGCTGCCACTTGTGCCTGGCTCTGCTCAAGGATAAAGCCTCCATCTACCAGCAGAACCAGAGCGCCTGCTCTGAGTGACAACGCCAGTTAGGTGGGCTCACCCCCGCTGTCACATGACCACCGTTTGAGCATTGAGCAAAGCAACACGTCAGAACACCCACTTCTGTGTAGCTCAACCGGCTCACTCTTGTTCCATCTGGACGGGGACGGGGAGGGGGGGGGCGGCATGACTCCAAAACAGACCTCAGATCAGTTCAAGTGTGGCTCATACTGAAGCACCGACCTGCCAGCGTAGCTGTCTTCATACATTCATCTGTACACAGCTGTCTTGGACTGCTGCTACAAATCAGACACAGACGACAGAGCGGGCATGTGGTAACCATAGCAACCACTGTCTCCATGGGAACTCCCGGGAGCAAACGGACTCTCGTCACAGCAAATATCCGCATCTGCACTGTGTAGTGTTATGCTGTGTTTTCCGACAAATTATCTATTTTACAAAACACAACACAAACAGTATGTTGCTGGGGAATTATATTATCATCATTATTATTATTGTTCTGGTTACTAGTGGACTTTAGTAGGGACATTTGTCTGTGTACTTCATCGGGTCTTTTGGAGCATTTTTCCATTGAAAGATTTTCACCAAGGCCATGCGGCTCGTTATGTTGCCGGATGGAGCCGAAATAATATTCTGTTGATTGGGCTCAGAAGGAGGAACATTACGTTATGGTTGACTATCATTTTTCCATTAGTATTTATCCACCAAAAGGTGCCCACAAGGCTACAAGGTTGCTTATCACTTTCCCATATCATTGCTTGGTGTTAGTTCACTATGAAGCTACCACAGCCACATTTCAGACATGTAGAGACCTCGCACAGTGACACTGTCAGCAACAACCCAGTGAATGCATTCGCCTAATTATTTTGTCTTTTTAAAATACATATATATATATATGTGTATATATATATATTGAATTATTGAATTTTAATCACATTGGGAGGCTCATAAATTAACGGAGCAGAGGGAGCAAAAAACAAAAAAAAAGGACATGAGGTTTTATATATATATATATACGTATATATATATATATATACACATATATATATATATATACACATATATATATACACATATATATATATATATATATACACATATATATATATACAGGATATTCCATCTGTATTGGGAGAATTTTCTAGTAGTTTTGTAAAGTATGTGGCGTACATTTCCACATATACAGCTTCTTAAACATTCAATGTACTGTGTTGCCTTGTTTGTATTTCTGTTATGACTGTGACATTTGGATTCATTTGACTCCTTGAATATGTCAGACCTCCATTCTGCGTATTTGTAAAATGATGTACTTTGTTGTACTATTTTTTTATTTTTTACATTTGTTCAGCGTCAGCGCCGACTAGCCTGACTTAAATAAAAATTGTGTACTTACTTGAGAAATTCCAATATTTTTTTGCTCAGCTCCCTGTAGTGTCTGACTGTATCCTCAAACAAAAGCACAGTTCTGCCTGTTAAAAAAAGCCATATTAAGACTGATTCATTTTGATTTGGACATCCCAGTCTCGCCCACTTCCTGAGGATCGTAGAGAGCTCCTTGGTTGCTTAGGCTGAATCAGCAACAAGTAAAAGCCCCAATTCAGCTAAGATTTGGTTTCATTTCAAAGTCCAATACTGGACTTTTTAAAAACTCCCAAAACACTATGCTCCATTCCATCTTGCAACTGAAATCACTGTTTTCACATAATGCAGCATTTTAATTAACAACACAGCCAAGTGCACCCGCCTGGCACAGACATCCAGAAACAAAACAAGTTTTTGTCTTTTTCCAAGCACAAAATCTGCTTGTGAACATAACCAACACACCAATCGCTAGCACATGATCAGCCAGTCATTTACAACCACCACACATCAAAGGCATGATAAAACTGCATTAAAAAAATGTAAACAAGAAGCAACTACATAGCATGTAATCTCCCATAAAGTTGGCAGTGGTGAAATAATAATGAAGTTTTTTTCACATTACAAAGTACAGTAGGTCGAATACAAACTGAATTATTATCTGCCATCTGTGGCCGAGGTGCAGATGTGGCGTTACAAAACCATGTAAAATACTTGTTTATCAAAAGGGAGCTCTTTAGGCATGAGGCGTGAAATTCATTCCAGTGAGGGGGAAAAAAAGCGTGTTTGTGTCCTCCAGTCTACAGCCTCTCGAAGCTGATGGAGCAGAAGAGGAAGATGGCGTAGAGCAGCATAAGCCAGAGGCCCAGCTTGCGGTCCAACTTCCAGCGGTTTAGATGGATGCACAGGACCTCAAGCAGGGACAAAGAACCATTCATAAAACTTCTAAATCGAAGAAGTCGATGATTAATCGAACAAATTTGAGTCAAATGTTCTTACAGTGAGTGTAACTGAGGCCAAGAGCAGGATAACGGAGTAGACCAGGCCCTTGCTGTTGATTGTTACCTAAGAAACAAAAGTATTGGGTCACTTAGAGGCGTGATGTCCAACCACTCTTGTTGAATTAACAAACGATGCATGTCCTCAAACTTGAGTCCATATAGACCTTCAAATGTGAGCCTGCGTTATGCTCATGTTTTTGTCTCCCACTTCTCAAAGATGTCAACATCAAGATTATTTATGCAGCAGTAGTCTATTTTCGAACATGCCCTACTTAATATGAATGTATTTCTGCTTTGTTGACTTTTTTTTCTGCAGTGAGAATGCTGAGGAATAATCACATTTCACAGAATATCCCCCCACATTGGAATGTCTCATGAAGCTCAATTAGCGGAATATAATGTTCAAACTTACCACTGTGCCATGGCTGACAATGAGTGTCCTCAGTGCCCAGGGGAAACCCAAGCCCAGCAGCACATCAAAGATATTACTTCCAATGGAGTTGGACACGGCCATGTCGCCCAAGCCTGCGAGAAAACGTGCAATGGAAGTAACAAGATTAGCGCCTCGATCTCATCTTGAGTTTGCAGAGCCTAGTTAGTGAAATGTACGTTTAAACCTTCTCGGATTCCAAACTCATAGTGGCGGTGTATTAAAATGTAACAAAGTGTGCACCTCGTCGGGCAACGATGAGGCTGGCCATGCAGTCAGGTACGCTGGTGCCGGCTGCCAGGAAGGTAATACCCATGATGACGTCTGGAATTCCGAGTGTGTAGCTGATGATGGTTACCTGGACAGAGAGGGAAATACAATTGAGCCAACAAGAACTGGAAAGGGCAAACTCCATTTCACTGACGTGGACGTTTAATCCTCGCCAACTGTGATCCAACCGTATACTGCCGCGACCGCCAACATATGTATATATTTTCGTCAGCTATGTGAAATTCAATCTTGAACATAACTGTAATGACAAACAGATGCCAGTAGATGTCAGCACTGAATTACATTGGATTTGCAATCAGCTCATCTTTAGAGTTGAAGTCAAAGATTCGAGGGTGAACGCCAGCTCGTCACATCGATTATGAGGGAATGAAACTCCAAAGAACGGAAAAAACGGAGAAACAAACCATTTTTCCCTGGCTGGCAATGTGAGCAATTCTGCTTTGAAAACAGCCGCATAAGGATAAAAATGGAGTTAGCCTGCTGTCCTTCTCATCGACTCAGTTGTCTATCGTTGCCTATGAGTGTGTTTCGTACCATCCAGACCATGAGGTAGGAGAAGAGGGCGATCCAGAGGGTGGAAGCCAGGAAGGTGAGCAGGTACCAGCGTTCCCACTGCGGAAGGTTGCAGTCGGGCACCGTGCAGTGAAGCAAGAGGCTCAGCGGCCAGGAGAGCAGCCACTTAACACGCACACACGGCCCATCTGACAATATAATCACAGCCACGCGCGCCACACACACACAACCTCAGAAGCGTGATTACAGATTCAACCATTTACATCACAGATGATATGATCGGAGTCAACAAACAATCACCATCAAGTGCTCACCTGGTATGATGAAGGGTTTGAAGGGTTCACTCTCTTCCTCCTCCCCCTCTTGCTCTTCCTCCTCCTCATCCTCTTTGACTTGAGCAGCGCCTGCGACCGCTTCACCGCTGTCCTTTCCCTCTCCCCTCCCCACGTCTAAATGCTGACATTCCGCCTCGGAAACTGACCCGTTCTCTCTCCCCCGTGACCCGCCGGCACCGCAACCGTCGTCCGCTGAGGCGTTGCCGTCTTTGGCCCCGACCTGAGCTCGGATCAGTCTCTGCCTCTGTGGGAAGGATGCCGAATTAAACCAAAGTACGACTCTGCAGAGTTGGGGGGGTTAGTTCATGTTGGAGTAAAATAGCTGGCGATGTGAGCGGATAGACAAGCAGAGATGAGCCACATGCACGCGTCATCACATGCAGGGAAATGGTGAGGATCCATGCAAGGAAGAACACAATCAAGCCATTGGGCAGTTGCTGTTGTGCTTTGATTTGTAAGTGATGTTGCTGAGGACAACTCTAATCCAGTCACAATGAGCAATTTTTCAAAATGAGGCTTGAAGCTGTTTAATGCCACTTCAAGTCCACCGTCAGACTTAACATGAAGCAAAGAATTACACAAAACCACACAACGTTGCCTGTCTAATACACTTATACACTCATTCGTAAAAAGGTTGGGGGCCGCTGTAGCGCGGCACTACTTTGCCTGGCGGAAGCACATGTGATTAGGCTCATGTCAGTCACAGGGGAGAAGAGTAGTGTGTTTGTAAAGAGTCATCTCTTTCCTGACAATCCCCTTTCCCTTAAATATGGTAATTCAACATTAAAACACCTGCGGCTTACAGTCCGGTGCGGCTTATATGTATATGAACAAAATAAGAATTTCCCTTCATTTTAGCTGGTGCGGCTCATAGTCCGAAAATTACGGGATTTAAAAATACTGATACGTATATTCTTTACACTCTGCAAAAATGACTACTATTACTGCATCTTAATATGTCACTCACACTAGTTGTAAAACTTGTCTCCGACCCCAGTGACCTACTCGCACACAAGTTAATTAGTCATGATGTACAAATAATTTCTTTCTTTACATTCGATTTAATTATGCTATTACTATGTTTTATAAAGTATGTTACAATATTATAGAGAGCTATTTCTAAATGATAGTATCAAGAAAAGATACAGAAATGTATCTTTTTTTGTTCTTGAAGGCTCCTGATCCTGGGGCATAGGCAGCCCAGGTGGCGCACGCCATTTCCACACCATTTCTGGTCTACGTGACGCTTAGCCACTATGAATTGTATTTTGCAACAAACTTTTGATGGGGGAAAAAAATCATACCATTTGGCATATGTCTATGAATTATGAATAATTAAACCCATATCACTTGGCCGTGAGGCCAATGGTCACGATCTGTTTCAAATGGTTCACAAGCACACTTAGAGCCTGAGAGCAGGGAATTGGTAAAAGGGCGTGAGCCATGCGGTGTACCTCGTTGATGAGCGTGCGCCCCGCCATGCGCAGGCGGGTGTAGGGGGGGAAATGCGCGGTGATGAGAAGGCGGAGGCTTGCCTCTGAGAAGGTGAGCTGGTGCGGATGCAGGTTGAGCAGCTCATCCACCCTCACCACCCCCGAGTCCTGACCGACCACAGCACACGAGTCTGATCAAGGTGTGGGCAAAAAGCAGAGGAAGGAAATCACTTAAAGGCAGACACGTGTGCAGCTTGCACATATGATTGTATCTTAAAATGTTGGCCGTTATTCAAATCTCCAAGTGCTCCATTTTTAATGGTTTCTCACATGAGTGAGACCTGGTGATCCTGAAAGGGGGATCCTTCCATCTGTGGTCCCTTCTCAAGGTTTCTCATTTTCCCCGGGCAGGGTTTTTTTGAGTTTTTCCTTGCCCTTTTGGGAGCTTAAGACCAGGGGATGCTTTGAGAATAATTGTCAATTTTTGTCTATGTGAAGCCCTTTGAGACTGCTTGTGATTTAGGGCTATACAAATAAACTTGACTTGACTTGAGCGGGAAAGTAGCCACACGGTAGCGTAAATTTCCAGAGAAAAGAAACAGATGTACCCGACTTAAGCGGCACAATGTCTGCATCACAGTCGCCGGTATTCCCCACCGCCGTTGCACGTCGCAGACCGCTCAAACACGGCTGACCTGCCTGGTTGCAAAATCTTTCAACCAGGCTGCAAAGACAGCTATTGAACCTAGACACCAGACACCAGACACCAGACACACACACACACACACACACACACACACACACACACACACACACACACACACACACACACACACACACACACACACACACACACACACACACACACACACACACACACACACACACACACACACACACACACACACACACACACACACACACACACACACACACACACACACACACTTCAGAAGGCATGGCAGTTTCAGATTGACAAGGAAATAAAGGAGATTAGACTCACTTCATAATGATTATATACATTGCATACATGGAGATCAGTATTATGGTCTCCCACCTGCATAAAGACACACATTTAGAAATACTCAAATTACAGTACCGGGTGGATGGATACTAATTTTCTCCTGTCCTACCACTGGACTTTTTCGTCGTAGATCACCTGTAAGTTCACAAGTAAACACAAAGGTAAAAAGTCAATGACACCGCAGAGTGAATTTACGTATCAGAATCATATTGTCTAGAATGGACAAGTACGCTGTTGAGATGAAGAAATTGCTTGAGGTTTCTGAGCGGGCTTTCTCACCGCAATGAGCACAATGATGGACAAGATGTAGAAGACAGCATCGCGAAACAACGGCCACCAGCTCAGAGAGATTGGCTGAAGAGAGAACATCCAAATATCTGACATTTATTTCTCAGCTCCAGCAAATGTGACCATTTTGTGTGTGCGTGTCTCTAAGACCTGTCCTGCAAAGATGCCACAGAGACCAATGATGACCAGGATGTTAAAGACTGCCGAACCCACAATTGTTCCAACACCAACATCTCCTTTTGTGACAAACACTCCTGAAAATAGGTTGAAAATTATTGTGTCGGTATTTATCAACTCAAAGTAGCATGATGTGAATAATGGGTTTTTTTTGCAATCAGTCATACTATTGTCCGCCTAGCAGCAGCAGCTCGACAATGCTATATCAAGTCATTTTTCCAACCAGTGCTAGAGAACCAGAGGTCACAACTTATCATCCCCAGAGTGAAAAATCTGTCATGTTTTCAACAAACAACTTTGGTCTCTTTGACAACAATGAAAATTGTTATCTTAAAAAGGGTTCTCTTGTGTGAAGCATTAGTGAACTGCTTATCTGGTATTTATTCCCACCACTAACAGGACCATTATTTTTATTTTTACTGCATGAATTGAATCAGGCCGGTTCCAGGCACCAACGACAAAGCAAGAAACAAGCATGACACTTGACTCCAATTCTGTAAAATCTTCTATCAAGTAGTGCCTAAAAGCAATGTTTGTCTCCCACTGCATTTTTATTCTTTTTTTTGTTGTTGCTTTTACTACGTGACCTCTTTTTGAAACCACACTGTTTGTCTTCTTACCAGCTCATATCTTTATATCTTTTTTCTCATCATGTATTTCACTCTGTAATAGAATTGGTTTCTCGTGCTTCCTCTGGGTTTTGTTTTTTTACAGTTCTAATCAGGTCAAGATGCTGATGAGTGCTGGCAATTCGCCGATGCAGCGTGATTGTGTTGACTCCAGAGTAGAGTAAGTAATGGGCGAAATGAGTTTGGTACTGACCAATCAAAGATGTGAAGAGTTCAGGGGCAGAGCTCCCGGCGGCCATGAAGGTTGCCCCGGCCACATCCTGGCTGAGTTGCAGGTTCTAGGAGGTTCATCAAAGGTGGAATGTTTTGATGTTCTATTTTTTCTTTTCAAAATGAGGGAACAACATTCATTTCCATTTGGAAATACATCACAATGAAAAGGCCCTCACACCTCTGAGACTTTTTCCAGTGATGGCACGAAATAAACATCACACACAATGGCTAGTGCGTGAAACATGTAGATCGCCTGAAAAGACCAGATTGATTTTGAAAGAAACATGAAGAGATTTTTCCATTTTTCATCTCAGCTCTGTGTTGACTTACACAGAGCACGTGAAAGACGACAGCTCCCTGTCTCCGCTGCTCCAGAGTAAAAATGTCTTCTGGAAACTCGCTGATGGCTGCGCAAGAAACGACAACAACAAACAGTCGACTATTAACTGAAGCATGAATAATTCACTTCGTCAGGTTTTCAACATCAGACAGAAAATCGGTTGAACCCTGTTTTTGAGGCAACCTTTTGTGCTTTTTTTTTTGCTAGACACTTTAAAAGCATTACAACTGTACAAAGAGGGATTGACAAAAGTGTCTTTGTTGGAACCTTCACTCAGTGTATGACGAAGACGCTTAACTTGCTTCCCAAATTAGTTTTCTCGCCTTTTTTCTTGTGACTCTCCAACATGAGTTCTGCCATCTCTTCGACAAATCTCAATTACGTTATTCACTCCAAAGAGCCGCAAACGTGAACTTCTCCTTGAGTATCATTACTAAAAAGGTCAGACAGTGAACTCAAGCGGACAAAGGACGTTGGACAAAGGAGTCATTATCACCAGCCACTGTTTGAAGGAGACTTTGAGAGAAGAAATATCCTATGTTGATTAGTTTTTAACTAAATAATATGCATAATTTAATAATGTCTGTTCTGTTCTAAGACGTTTGCTCACTTGAAAAGTGGGTTGCTTTAAACAAAAGGAGCTGAGTTGTTTTACACATCTTGATGAACAAACAGCTGGAATTCAGAACTTTTAGCTGATATTCATGTTTTGATCGAAAACCCGAATGTGTTCAGTACAACAAAAACAAAGGAATTGACCTTGGCGTTCCAATACTTTAGGAGGGGACTGGATATTCTCTACGTTCACCTTAAAAAGCTCCTCTGACCACCTGCCTCAAAGTTGGCCCACTACCGGAGAACATGTTTAAGTGATGAGATGGAGAGCTATTAATGAATGGGTTCACTAATCAGCAGGTCATTACAGCAGGTCAGCAGCTTTGATTCTAACTTGCGACGCATCCTCTAGTTTCTTAGCAACCAGAACCCTCAAAGGCTACATACAGTTTGTGAGCATCAACGTTTCAATGTGCAGTTTAGACCTGCCATTGTTGTGATACTCAGCAATTTGCGGTGGGCACATCATGATTTCACAAGACAAAGTGCACACAGATTGTTTGTGCATGACCACTAAACTAAATTGAAATGAATCAGCCTTTCAATCCAATAAATTATTTTTTTCCCAACTTTTCAAGTCTGTTCAATTGGATTTTTAAGTACAGTTAAATTATATTTCAATTACATTTGCATTTGATCTTTAGGAAGTAAAAAAAACATTTACTGCATATGGTTCCTATTTAATTTATATGCAATACATTTTAATTGAATCATGATTTTCTTTTCCTGAATTTAATCACTGTATCAATGTTCCCACTGTGCATAATGTTACAGTGGCTCATGACAATACTTTTTTTTTTTTAGTGAAACCCTTGCATCATTTTTAAGAACACTGGTTAGGTCGACTATATTTTAATGTTGATCATTATGGCGGTGCTAATATGAGAGCAACGTTTGTTTTTGTTTTTTTGGGGAGGTGGTACTAAGTTGGTGTAAAACGTTTTGAGAACCGCCAAATGATGGGAAATGCCCCTCTCTCCCACGCAAAGAATGTCTTACCAGATTTGGAGAATGAGTCTGAGGATTGATTGTTGTCATCTTTCTGGATGATGACCTCTTTTTTGGATAAGAAGATTTCAACATCTCCAGAGTTTCTACCATAGTCTGCAAAGAGGGTAAGCTATATCGTAAAATCACAACACTGCGAGTATTTTAGTGATCAAAATGTTGATTGCTAAAGGCATGCATTAATTAAAAATATTTTTTTCGCTTTCTAAATTATTCATATGTTTGAATCAGAAAAAGGGAATTTTCAGATGCAATTGCAAGCACCTGTAACTGCTACATCATTAAGATGCAACACCCAGACAGCTGCGAGCAGACCGAGTCCACTGACGCAGAGCCGGGGGACAAGCAGTTTCTGCCTCGGTCTCCTCGCCGCCTTCATCCCGCCGCCGACACCACTCGCCGGCCTCTACGTTCAGAACATGTCGCCGTTCGTTCACGCGTTCCGTGGCCGCTCCCCTGCGCGCAGCAATAAGTCAAAAACGCAGCCTGCTGCTATAAATCGAAGGATACGATCGTCTTTCTTGGTTCCCCTCCGACGGATAGGGAGTCCAGTCAAGAGGCTCAGCCCGTCAGCAGCATCTCAGCATCCAACCCAGATGGAAGGAGTCCGTGTCAAACCGCCCAGTCGAAGCATCAACCACCGCATACATTAAAACGTCGAGTAGTCCTCATATCCTCACGTCTCGTGTCACAACATCTGATTGCACGCGAATGCTGGATAAAGGAAAAGGGAGAGGAGGCGTTTTCGTGGAGCGATGGCACACTGCGCCACCAGAGGGCGCCTTTTAGCTTGCAGAGTTATAGTGCTATGGGAGTCAATGACGACATCCTGTTTCAATTCTCATTTCACAATTTAAGTTGATAATATTTTATTGATAATATTTTTAATAATTCAAAGACGCAGAAACACTTCACCAATGTGCTACTTTAGTAACAAAGAATTGTGACCATATTGTCAATATACTCCTACACAAGGCATCACATACTGGGGCGATGTAACAGGTGTTCAACTTGAAGTCTGACTGGAATTAGATCAAATATACCACTTGACTTTCAGACAAAACATGCCGGTATTTTTCAACCACTAAAAGAACTGAAAACACGGTATTCGCCAAGAAATGAATCCAAGGTACACAACAAAAAGAATTGCTTGGCTCAGACAGGAGGCAAGGCTCCATAGTGTAAATGAAAGTAGGGTTGTAACATCAGGCGCACCATCCTCCATAGGTGATGGACCGGAGGAAAATCGAAATATTGTGCATAACTCCCTGCAGCCAGAATAACCAAAATAGCAATTATGGCCATACAGATGATAAACACCTTCTGGGTGGAAGATTCCTTGGCCTGTGTGCACCTAGAAGGAGAAGGAAACGATTGAACTACAGGTGAATTGAATCGTCAATAGAATACATAACATGATCTGGCAATCTCACCAGTTTGTTTGTTGCAAGTTGGTGGGAGGTCTGGTAGTTTCATTTGCGTCTGTTTCCTCCTGTCCACAAAACAAAAGTGAGCGCCTACGTTACTTTCATAAAGTTAAATCAAATAGTTTGTCAGTGTGCTCTGGTTATTTATGTGAAAATGGCTTCATACTTGACTTGTATCCGTGGAGGGTACCATCATTTCACTTGGAGTGGCGAAAAGCTTGAGTTCCTCTGCCAAAGACATTGCCGCAAAATGCGATTCCTTTTTTCTCTCCATCAAATCACTGAGAACAGTTCTGGAAACCAGTGACGACATCAATTCAAAAAGTGTACAAGGAAGACATAGTTCAACTGTTTCTTGAAAACGGAGTATAGTGGTTCCGTGAGATACGATCTTCATTTGCTCCCCGAATACACGCGTAACTCAAAACAGTCGTATCTTATACAATCCTTCCACAAGAAAAGAATAGAAATGCCACAATCTATTCCTACTTCACAAAACACTAAAGAAAATGAGAATAGCACATTGTAATATTTTACTGTAAAAACATACACAAAAAAGTCCAGAATTAAACAGTTACCATGTGTTTTTGCTTTAATTCAATGCTGCTCCTTCTGCAGTACATGCCTTAAACGCCTGGGGGCAGTATAATACAGACATTGCTATACACTGAGAACGTCACAACGGCTCTTAACTCCAAAAACCTGTAGGCGGGGTCACTCATATCTCATGGCACCATTGTAGTATTTGGGGATTTACTTACAGCAAGGCCTCGTCCTCTCTGTCCTCCAAGTGATTCCTCAGCTCCTGGTTTGCCAGCCTGAGATCCTCCAAAACACAAAAACAACTAACCTTTAAGCATTACCACATTCCTCTGGTCACAAGGAAACACAGATGTGTTATAGAAAGACATTGTCTTATAAAATGTGTCTGGAAAAACCTGTGGTTTTGTATTGGTAGTACTTTTCCGATGTTTTTTTATGGCTAATACGCAGCATCTGCACAATATCACAAGTTTAACAAAACAAAATTTGACACAGGCTGTAAAGTACCTACACTTGTCTAGGCCTGTCACAACAATTACATTATCGACTCATTACTCGATGGGAAAAAATGGACACGATGATGTTTTCTGACTTACCAGGTGGTCATTTAATAGTGTGTTTGTTTACATGTCATCAATATTTATTCGCGCTGCTTCGTTTCTAGGCATTCACATGTGCGCGTACACCCGGGAGGTGGAGGGGCTTTCGAAACCCGCTTAAACGGTTCAGTTACATTTTGGTTTGCGTAGGTCCTGTTGGTTCACAGTCACACGCAACTCTTTATTTTTTTTTACATTTATTAATGAGGCGAGACCAGCATACCGAGTCTGTATGTCTCCATACAAGATTTGTGGTGAGATTACAGTTCCCTTGAAATTGTGATACATACTGGGAAAGAAAATATTGTGAAAGGCCTACCTCACACGGGTTATTATTAATTTATCCAACATGTCAATGACGTGTTAAGAAATGGTCAGTTTTTCTGAAACTAAGGCAAATACATCGAGATGACATACAAGTCAAACCATCCTTACCTTGATGACATTGGAATACTCCTCAACAGTTTCCTCGACGTGCTGTAGTTGCAACTTGCTCTACCAAAGAATAAAGACATGGTCTATTATGATGCCAACTCTTGTGAAAATATAATACGATTGTGCGTGCAGAGACGACGAAACAAGGTACGCATTTAAATAAGACCTATACCTGTTGAATGACCTCATCCCTTTGCTGCAGTTCTATCTGAGCCTCTTCTGTTCTTAACTGACACACCCAGAACAAATAAGTGAGAAAGTCTCCCTCAAATGCTCCAAAGATGTAAGAAATTAGATTGAGCTAAAGTTTACTTCATTGTTTTTCAGGGCAACACTGAACCTGCTTAAGCTCATCTTGTCCTGTTCTCTTTCCTTCTGGAGCCTCTGAACCTGGTAAATCATGAAATGTAGTAAATAAATAGTGTTGCACAGGGTTTCTGTTGCTTACTGATTTTGGCAAGTTGCCTTTTACAGCACACAGTGATGAAAACAGAGAATTGTTGTCAAACCTCTTCAATCAGTTTTGCATTTTGTTCCTTCATCTCACTGCATTCCTTCTCCTGCAGACATGTAAAAAAGAAAGAGTGTTTCAAATATGCAGAATTCAAAGGAAAATGTAATAACTCTGCAGGTAGGGATTTGCAAACGCTCCATAGGCAGAAACAGCACACAGTTATGCACGTCGTAACCTACCAGTACTTGTAGCTTAATTTCAGTGGACTGCTTTACATCGAGGTCTCCCCCCAGTGGTAACCTGCAGGCCTGTGCTTCCACGTGCTGGATCATCTGTTGCGTCCTACAAATATTGAGCAGGACAAAAATAATAATGCAACCAATTTGTGATCAAATAAAGAGTGTTCATTGTGAAACCTATTGACTGGAAAATGCCAAACTGCTAGAAGTAAAACCACAATAATATAGTTTAGTTTATCTAGCTAGCACTAGCGACTATATTAAAAGTGAGGGATTTAAACATCACGTGAAAAGTACGCAATTTACCAATACTTAACCAAACTGTCACGAAATTAATTTCTTTCAAGTCAAATGCTAATATCTTCTGTACAACAAACACTTACCACACTTTTCTTCCTTTTTTCCCCCAGATTTGATGGTTAGCCACGCCAGAGTGTGATGGATTCTTTTAGGGTTCGACAATAAAGTACCAGTTGGGTTATAAAAGAAAAATGCTACTCAATCCCCCGTGACGCAAAATCAACAAATTGCTAATGCCTTTGCCCACTTGTAAATATACATTTTAATTGGCAACGTACAACGATAATTTTAAGAGGCTTAGCAAAATGACTCACTTCAGTTCACGAACACTTGTGAATCTCAGAACCAATTTTACTCACAAAATTGTATAATATAAAATACTGCAGCCAAAGATGGTCACATGAAATCATCTGGACGCTATTTAATTCAGCATGGTCAAATATACAAATCAACAGCAAATGTTTTAACACAATGTAGAGAATACCTGTAGAATATTGAGAAAAAATATTTTTGGCTGTAAAAGAAGTTATTGGCAGAAGACACAATAACTGATTTACCACAGGGGGGAATTTTCTTTTTAAAAGGGTCTTAATAAGGCAACCGGTGCAGTAAGAGCTGATGGATAGTCAATTAGTCACTTTTGTGGTGCCACGGGCTTATGTTCATCATTCTCTGGTAAAGTAAGCCATGCCGTATGAAATAATTGTTATGGAGTCCTTCGCAAGTTACACCCTTGGTCTGATTTTCCCCAGTTATGTTCTCTAAATGACCCATTACAAAAACATTGAATGGTTTAGGATGGTAGTGTTTCACTAATTGAGGACTCGATACACTAACTGCATACATGGAATATATTTTTGGCAGTCTGCTACTACCATTAGTCCTAAGTGATAATGACATGATAATGAGTGTTTGAGGGCAATGGCAATAGTCATAAAACCATAACATAAACAGTAATCATTATTAACACACATATTCAGTGAAATATTTCAGTGCTGAGTACTCCTGTTTGGGAAACAATGTTTTACTGAGGGAACCTTTTAAGAGTCCAGCCTTTACAAAAGTCATTCAGTGATGTCTTTGCTCAGGTGTTATTATCGTGTAGGTTCGAGTGATCCCGTCACCTGAAAGTGTATCCCATCTCCAGGTAGAGGTGACGGGATAAGTGGGCAGAGCCAACAAAGGTACCAGCAACTGCCAAAAGTGTGACGCAAGTTGCCCAGGAGTCCGAGGTTGTAGGGGCGGCGAGACGAGAACCACTCTCTTGTGGTTTGTCCCCGGAAAAGCAGGAAGAGGTGGAAGAAGAAGAAGGCAGAGACCAACAGGAAGCCCACGACGCATGTGTCGGCAATGAAGGCGAAAGCGAAGGCACGCGCCGAGACCTGACCTGGTGGGAAAGAGGGACATTACCATGACTATGATTCAGGATTGCGCCCACCCTACACTCGCTGAAACCACCTCAACTTTAATATTCCCTTATGTCTCTAAATGGCCCAAGCATCACATAAAAAATAAATAAACTCAGGTCACTCATAAGTCAAAGTACCACATTATAAATGAATTACCTGAAATCAGCATAATCCAGGGTATCAGCAGCAGCAGGACGCTGTGCAGAGTCACGCCTTCTTTCAGAATGACGATGAAGACCTCAGCGTTCATTAGCGTGGCGTACAGCAACCCCGACCACATGAACAGCAAGCAGCTCAGGAAGTAACGGTAGTTGCGGAAGCCCACGCATTGCCCAAAGAACACGCAGTGGTGGTCCCGCCGCAGCACGCACACCTTGCAGTCGTAGCAGTGGGAACAGCGTGGCGGCGTGTGCGTCTCACATGCGTAACAGAACCTGATTTTGTAAAAAGACAAGGATCATTCTTAAAGGTCACAACATAGATGACAGTGTTGAGACAATTCACAGTAGTGATGGCACCAAATCAGTAAACAACCTAGTTTTGGGCAACAGAAACACAACAGCAGCAATAACAATGTCAGAACTGTCAGGTCCGTTTAATTTCATTGACCTGAATATATGTTAAAAACAACAACAAAACCTGCTCACCTCCATCCCTGTCCCACACTATCCCCTCCGAGGAACACGCCTTTGATGCTGGGGCTGGTTCGGACAAATAGCAAGGCGTTCCAACAAATGTTGCAAAACATAAAGTATTGGGCCAGCAGGTGCACGGATTTCCACCGCGAGGACCACTCCGTCCTCTTCTGCTCAACCTGCAGTGGAGCCTCAACCAGCACCAAGTAGCTCACCTCCCCGGTAATGGAGAAGACCAAGAAGGTGTTTAAGATCACAGGAAGATAGTGGCACGTCTTCTCCACCTTGCGAAACACGATGGCTGCATAGCTCGTCATGTCTCCTGTTCCTGCTAGTCCAAAGACTGCAACAAAGCGATAAAACTGATTTGAGAGACGCGCCGTGGAAGCTAGCAAGCTTTGACAGCCAACAAACTACTCTGTTACTCTGTTAAGTAACGAGGGAAAACTTGAAAGGTGTTACATTACCTGATGTGTGTTGGCTCCGATTTATTGTAACGACATAGATAAGGCATAACAATGTTATTAGATACTATTTTTGCGTACCTCCCATAGTTGGGTGACGTCACATCCGTGCGCGTTTGGCTGCCTTCCGGTAGGTAAATATTAAATGTATTTATAATGTATTATCTGTATAACAGCAGCTTGGGAAATTAACGCCCCTTTTAGATAACAAACTTCTAAGGTTTGGTGCATTTTATTGTTTATGTGAGTCAATAAAACCACATCATGCCTATTGTAAACATTTATATATACATAATATATACATATATATATATATATATATATATATATATATATATATATATATATATATATATATATATATATATGTATATGGTTATACATTTCTTCCCCTAAACAAACCCGGAAGTTTCGACGATTGGTGTTTTCTAAAAATACAACTGTGTTGG